>NC_079544.1:10520374-10840911 GCF_015846415.1 Triplophysa dalaica
ACCGAGAAAAAACGTTACTTGGCTAAACTTGTCTCTCCAATATTTTGAATTTAGACTCTGATACCAAACTCAACCGTCAATCTACTATACGGTTTCTTTAAAAGTGACCAAACTACAGGACCCATTCAACAAATTGTTTATTTCATAAAATGAACACGCAACAAAATTCAACATATTGTTTATTTAATACAGTTATTATGCAGTAAAATAATAATACAAATGTATTATTTTTGTATTGCTTGAACTCCGACTGACCCCCTCCTCCACCTTCATGAGACATTGCAGTGTAGTTTAAGTAGATGGTCTTTTTGGACTGGCAAAGGACTTTTTGAGTTACACTATGATTACGCAGTACTTGAAACTTGTGTATTTCAAAACTAGATTAATTTTGCTCCTAAAACCAGATGTTAACTTTTAAAATTGCTATTAAAGTGGATGACTTCAACATAAATATCTTTATAGGAAACCCAATAGATGCATTACTTTCTATCATAGGCAGACTGCTTGCAGTAGAGTAAAATTCACCGGGCTTTAGGCCCAGATCTGCACCTGTGTCGGATCTGACAATTTTCTTTGTGAAACACCATTTGGTTAAAGTTACAGTATTTGTATTTAGCCTCTTGTTTATGTTACCCTGGTCTGTAAGTGATGTGGTTTGTAGGGGTGTGTTGAATGTGTTTCCTCTTCCCTCTTGGTTTGATGATCTGATGGCTGCTCTCATGTCTGTAGGGAGATCATTTCTGCGGGCTCCTCAGATGAGCATTGGAACCTGGGGCCGACTAGTGAGGAGGGCCATCCCCTCTCCAAACAACTCATTTAGTCCTCACGTAGCAGAGTTGGTGGCTGAGACTGGACACAGCAGTTATCCAGGAACCCCTGCTTTGAGGAGGTATGAATGGACACGGAACACTTAAGTAGATCATTTAAGTAATGTATTTGCTTGTGTCCATACAATGAAAGTCAATTGGGACACAATGCAGTTTGGTTACCAACATTCTTCAGAATATCGTCCTTTGTGTTCTGCAGAAGAAAGAAAGCCATACAGGTTTGAAATGATTTGAGGGGGAATAAATGATGACTTGGCTTATAAACATGTAGTGTAACATGCCTACTGTAAATAATCACACTTGCAAGTTAATGTTTGTCCAGTGAGGGGCTTAATTTAGCTATTATATCCCCTTTGTAGTGACCCAATAGTGACAAAACTGGATTTTGGCATAGACACTACACCAAAGCATTACTCCACTGCTAATATTAGAGAAGCACTGCCCGAAGACAAGATCCCTGGCAAAGACAGAGAACAGGTAACATCTGATACTATCATGTGCTTACTGTACAGGAATCTGTATTGGTTCCATCTGTTTCTGTGTAAAGACTAGGACATTTAAAGACTCTTATACTCTGAGGATATAGATCTGAATCATACATATCATTCATGTTTTTCTCATTTCTTTAAATTGAAAGAAACAGGAAATTGTGGTTGTCCAGCTATCCCTCGGGTTATATAAATACCTGAACTAATTTTGTCCTTTTTTTCACTTCAGGATATCTTGACTACATTTGACTATAGAAATGAACGGAACAGCATCATTGTCCAGTCTAACCTAGAAGAAGTTGTTGAGCATGAGACCCAGCCACTAATATCTGTTCAAAACAAAACCGACATAAGGTGAAAAGGGTTTTTTGTACAGACAAAAACACGCTCAAGGTTTCCTAAAGACTTATTAAGTGTCTTCTTTTCTGTAGGGATGATGAAGAGGATGAAGAACAATTTAATTTCAGTCTGAAAGACTTTAAATGTGTTGCAGTGTTAGGCCGGGGACATTTTGGAAAGGTCAGAATCTGTTTTACATTTATTATTTTTAAGTGCACAAGCTTATATTTGGAACGACCTGCATAGCACCCACAACAACTCTCACATTTTTTTGTTAGTTATCGTCTTCATCACTTGCCTTTTCCCACAGGTATTACTTGCGGAATACAGTATCACAGGTGAAATGTTTGCCATCAAAGCTCTTAAAAAGGGAGATATCGTGGCTCGTGATGAGGTCGAAAGGTATATTTTCTTCCTCTCTGTTTGGAGTGATTGTTTGAGCGCAAGTTTTATCAATTACAACTGTCTTTATTTTCCCAGCTTGATGTGTGAGAAGAGGATATTTGAAACCGTGAACAGCGTTCGTCACCCATTCCTGGTTAATCTTTTCGCATGTTTCCAAACCAAGGAGCATGTGTGTTTTGTAATGGAGTATGCAGCAGGAGGAGATCTGATGATGCACATTCACGCAGATGTGTTTTCAGAGCCACGGGCAACGTAAGTGATGCACACATCAAGACAGCATGAGCAAAGCACTAACCTGATATTTCCATACAAATGTGTATTCCAGCCTTGAGTTTACACTTTCATCTTTTTGTAACATCTGTATTTGTTTGATCATTGCAGGTTTTACGCAGCGTGTGTTGTTTTGGGATTACAGTTTTTACATGAGCACAAGATTGTATACAGGTATAAAAATACAATTTTAGATATCGCTGCTGTCCTTCTGAAACCTTGTATCCTATATTTCGCGATTTTTATTGTTTGCCATAAGTCATTATTTTAAGTCACACTTAATGTTTGTTACTGGGTTTTGCAAATATCTTACCAATGAAAATGATTTTTATAAAACGGTCAGTTCTGGTCCTTGATTCTGATTGGCTGAGACAAGTTCTAAGCCGTTATAAAATAACACGATTTATAATAGCTGACCGCATTACATAACCTAAAGAAAATTTTATTTATTTTATTTTATGAAACCTTGCTACGCATATGGAAGAACCGTTTTATAAAAGCAATAAACCCTGCGAAGCAGTGGCTTACAGTGCATTTTATAACAGCTGCTTCTTGGGGCTTATTGCTTTAAGTGCTTTTCAACTTTAAAAAACGTATTTAAGCATTTTAAAAGTACTGTGTTTTTTCCATTTCCTGAAAAAACGTGAATTTGCACATCTGAGGTTTCGGGAGAACAGCGATGATATGGACAAATTTGGGTTTTATTTTAAATTTTGTCTATTTAGCTAATTCGCATACAAATACATATTTATTTGCAGAGATCTAAAGTTGGATAACTTGCTCCTTGACACAGAGGGATTTGTCAAGATTGCTGATTTTGGTCTTTGCAAAGAAGGTAGGTCAGCTTTTGTTCAGCTGTTTCTGAATACTTTAATACAAGCAGAAGCAATAAATATTTGAACTGTTTAGGAATGGGTTACCAGGACAGAACAAGCACTTTCTGTGGAACTCCAGAGTTTTTGGCTCCAGAGGTTTTAACTGAAACGTCGTACACACGTGCGGTGGACTGGTGGGGGCTTGGTGTGCTCATCTTTGAGATGCTTGTTGGGGAGGTCAGTGCTCATCCACATCTTATTTTTTCTTCTCTCCTCAAAAGCATCATGTAACTTTCACATTAGAGGTTTTATTGCAAGCTTTGATTTGACCAAGTATATTTCCAATGTAACTGAGTGGATTTATGTCTCCACAGTCTCCATTTCCCGGTGATGATGAGGAAGAGGTGTTTGACAGTATTGTGAATGATGAGGTTCGCTACCCAAGATTCCTCTCAACAGAGGCCATTTCTGTTATGAGAAGGGTTGGTAGCAGTATATGTTTTACCCTTTACGTATATATATTTTTTAATACTACAGTATAAGTAGATTCATTTTGAAGCAACATCAATCTTCTTTCTTTCACGTTTGCCCATAGCTGTTAAGGAGGAATCCAGAGCGACGGCTTGGTGCTGGTGAACGTGATGCAGAAGACGTGAAGAAACATCTATTCTTCCGAGTAAGTAAAGGACCTTCTCCTTTAGCTTTCTTAAGATTGTGTCTCTCCTTATATAATTTCTACCTTGTTTTTCCTCCAGAATATGGACTGGGATGGACTTTTAGCAAAGAAAGTGAAGCCACCTTTCGTACCTACAATTCAAAGTTCCAGCGATGTTAGTAACTTTGACGATGAATTTACCTCAGAGGCTCCAGTGCTGACACCTCCCAGAGAACCACGGCACTTAAACCAACAGGAGCAGGACTTGTTTGCGGACTTTGACTATATTGCAGACTGGTGTTAGCAACACCCCCTTCATTCTTTACAGACAAATGCAAAAAAAAATGTGAATTAGACAACTTTAGCCACTTGCAAATGTCATACCCTGTTAGTTTAGGATCCCATTTGCATTTTAAGTCAATGAAGAGACTTCTATTTAAAAAGAACAATTATCTATGATTACCATCTCCTTCACATATGGGCTAATTTATCAGAAAATATTACTGATAGTTATAGACGGCACTGATAATGAAAAATGTCAATGTCAAGAGGTTTTCAACTACGCTGGACTGTCATACTGTACAGAGCTCATTGAATTGTTGAGCCATGTGTTCAAGTACCTCTGCTTTCAAACGCCCCCTAGTGTTCTGGATGTTACGTCCCCATTAGTCTCAGAATTTCTAGCTCAAAGATTTTCATTAGGTGTGCTTCAAGCAAGACCATTGATTTTTATGCTTGTGTATTTTAAGTATTTACAATTTGACTGGTTAAAACGAGTCTGTCAGATGTTGATGTTAATTATTTGTAAAGTATTTTAAAGCCATAGACTGATGAAAGGTACCCATCATCAAATATTTGTACCTCATCAAATTGAATGTAAAATGCACCATCACTACCAAAACAGACATAACCTCTAAATAGTTTTATGCAAATGAGTCTTTTCCCCACTTGTATAGTATTAATCCAAATGACTCTTTATGGTCAAGCTGCAGTGAAAACTACAATTTTTAAATAGTTGTATGATTATTGCACAGTGATGAAGAAGCATGTTTTAGTTACGAGACTTAGAAGGGACAGTTCACCCAGAAATCACATTTACTTTGTAATTCACTGTAATTTCCAAACCGGTATGACTCGTGAAGATATTTTGGTTTCACTGACTTCCATAGTATGGACACAAAACCACTGACATTTCTCAAAGTATCTTCTTTTGTGTCATATACAGGTGAGTGACGTGTGAAAAAAGGCCCCGTCTACATAAACACTTATATTTAAAAAGAAACTCTGCCTTTTCTATGTGGTTCGGCCATTCGTCCACAAGCAAAAGCAGTATTAGGTCACGAAAACGTAACCTTCTTCATAACTACTTGCCCTGGGTGAGAATTAGTTAAAAAATATAACACTGAATTCGGAATTGCTTCTGGACCAGTGTTTACATATGAAGTGGTCTATAAATATAGCCATGTATGTGTGTGTGGAACTGTCCCTTTAAGCTTTTTTTGTGACAGGCAATCATGTTACCTCATTAGTTGATTTAGGGCTATTTGTGGCTGACAACCAGTGGAAAAAGGCATAAACGACTGGATCATTGCAAAACACCAAATATTAAAATGAAATACTAACAACTAGACATTCTAACCTGTCTAGGTGCTTATTCAGAGCAGAATAATGTAATAAGCCATCCAAATGGAGGGTTGTATGCTACTTACGGTATGGAATGTAGACAACACTACATAGATGTTATCAACCTGAAAGCACTAATTCTTTTCTAAATGATCTGTTTGTTATACCTATGTAAGCATGATGAAATATGACGTTTCAATGGTACACAACCTGAAACTTCAACGTCACGTTTACACAATGGTGTAAATAACCAGTTCTGCTGAAACTGTTTGTTCATCATGAAGGCAAAAAAATAAATGTTTATGTAAGTAACAATTGTTAGTGTCTAGTATTTTGTAGACCTTGTCGTATTGTAAATTATTTATTGTCACTTCAAAAGATTGTGATGTTTATAATTGAGCTATGAGTACAGGAACAGATTCACAAACAGAAACCTCTGCTTTATACCATGTACCCTCACAAAATGAAAGAGGGGGAAATAATAAAATCATTCATTGAGCAACTCACTTCAGGCTTATTCAAAGCGCAAGGTATTTGTAAACGTTCTTGGGATTTACGAGATGTTCAACATGCTTTTCTGAAAAGCATTTATTTAAATTACTAAATAGAAGGCAAAACGCTAACAAAATAATCATTTCCTACAAAAGAAAATGTTTACAGTAAGAAATATGCCTAGATGCAACCACCAATCAAATTCTCACTTAGACATATGTACAGTTTATATACACAAATGAAAGTACAGGCTCCAGTCTGTGTTAAACCTTGGAATGTGTCTCAGTACTCTGTCGAATCCCTGCTGTCATCTTTTCGAAAGACTCGTCTCTTCACAGGGAAAACATTTTAAAGGGAGAAGGGCAAAAATTCTAGAAGTAGAAAGAGAAGTGAGCAGACAGGCGTTCACAGCTGAGGCAGTTTATCCACCGGTGTGTCGAATTTGAAGTCTGGAGGAAAGAGATCGGCAGCACGGGGGTAGATGAGTCTGTATGACTGACGAATGGTTACGTCTGCCACTCCAGCGATGTCCCCAATTTCTGCAAAAGACAACATCAATTTTCCATGCCACACACTTAAAATAATTGTATACCTTTACAATTTTACAAGCTTGGATATAAATAAAAGGTTGAGGCTTGCCAAACATTGTGTTTGAATGTTTCACAACAATCCAGATACATTTTAAATGTACAATTAATCGCAGGCAGAAAAAAATAGTTTGTTTACATGATATATCTCTGTGCATACTGTCAACTTTTTTAAATAATTAAATGTGTATATATAACTTTAATTATTAATGAATATAAATAAATTAATATTTTCTACTATATACACATGTTTTTGTTTATATATACAAAATGAAATACAGAGACAGATTATGTAAAAACAAACTTTAATTCTGAATGCGATTAATCGTTTGACAGCCATAAGACCTCATACAATAACTCGTACATGACCCAGTTTCTTACCCTTCTGTGTCTTCTTCTCAGCGGATGCTTGAGATGCCATATAAATAGCCGCGGCTGCCACTGAGATGGGACTGCGCCCCGGAACCAAGTCTAGTTCCACTGCCTTCCTGGCGATGTAGGTTGCCGCCATCTGCACCTGTTTAGGCAAACCCAAGTTGGAGCAGAAACGTGACATGAAGTCTCCGGTTGTAATGAGGTCCACACTTGTCTCTAGAGCCTTCAGGATCAGCTTGAAACAACGACCAATCTCTTTCTTGGAGATCCGAGAAACAGCGCAGATTTCTGGAGTGTTGGAAAATATTTAAAATACTTAAGACATACATCAACACATGTTAGAATGTCAATTTTAGAGTATTCACTAGTGAGCGTGATTTTGAAGTTCTAAAGGTATATGCAAATGTAGTGTAGTATAGCGCATCGGTCATCACAATGTTAGAAGATTTTTGCATTTTAACCTTTAAATGTTCTAGGGACACCTTCCTGTCTGCATGCTATGTAGAGGCAAGCTGATGCTATTGCATCATTACTTCTGCCCTTCAGACTCTTCTGTTCGTATACTTGTTTAAATAAGTTGTTTGTTCGGTCCTAATGGATACAAAGAGAACATTTTCAACAGGTGCACATCACCAGAGAGGATGGGTTTTAATAATGAGAAAGGATGCGGGACACTCACTATGATGTTTCTGGGAAGGTTGATCCGGTCAGCCATGGTGGTGATTTCCTTAAAGGCATTCAGCATGGCTCGATCAGAGCTGCTCATGGTTCTACGATTCTGGTATTTGTTGTTTCCAAACTCATCAAAACTCGCTGCACCTGTTCCCTGAAAAAAGAATATGGAGAACGTTAGAAAACACAATGGTTTGGTTAAAGAAGCATGAATTTGGTAAAGCTCATTACCTTGCTGATCATGGTGGTGAGGTCTCCTCCGTTAAGGAGAGGGTTCTGAGCATCTCCAACACGAGAAGGGTCTTTCGTTGCTTTCTCATTGGAGAATGTTCTCCACTCTGACCCTACATCAATTACACGGTCACCTGAGAGAGAGAAGAAATAGATTTGTTTGAAAGGAATGAAAAACTTTGCCATGTCCCATTTCTGAGAATAAGTCTTTGGAACAGGTGGAAGTTCTTAGGGCATCATACCTACTACAAGGCCACACTCGGGACAGATCATGTCTCCTGCCCTGTAGTCCTCCACCAGCAGTGCATCCGGGTGATTTGGGCATTGCACCTTAGGAAGAGATGAATCGCTACTGTAACAGAAAAAAATGACAGGTAATACACATTTACTTTTGACTCTACAGTCATATGCAAACAATTATTGATTTTTGTGAATAATGGTTTATCAGCCTAACTTTGGCATCATCTGTCTGTTAATATTCCATTCAGAGGACTTATTAAAAATGTTAAAGGCTTTTCAACTCAAGACCCATGTTTTTTCCAGATGTACATTTGTGGGTACATTTTTCATTGTATACTATTAGAGTGTAAATGTTTATAAAGACTTTAAAATGTAGTTTTCACATAGTAGTGTGTCTTTCAAGTTTAATTGATTATTAATTTGTAGTTTTTTTTGTTTTTATTAACACAATTTTGAGCACACGGAGGTTTAAAAAAAGCAGATCTGTCCTCAACTTAAAAATGAGTTTGACACCCACGATCTTAACTGTGACACTTCAGATATGCATTTGCATGCCATTCGTGAGTTCTATCCTTTGTAAATTGACAACAAAAGTAAATTACGTAATGTAGATGAAATGGTTTCATAACTTTCAAAAGGCATCTGGTGACATTAAACACCATCTCTGTTGTTTAAAAATCTTTAATTCAACAAACTACGAAATAAGAGGGGTTTATTAAGCAACTCATCTGCATATGTTTCTAAACATCCAATGACATCTTTGTCTACTTGAAAGATAGACGAACAAACTTTAAAGTGCCCATCTTGTTTTTGAGCTACGTGCTGCTAGCGTTGTTAGCTGTAATGCTCTGACACCAACGAAAACAAACATAGCTTTGTCACCACACCTTTCAAACAAAACGAAAGAGTAACTCAGACGGTGTATAATGTAAATTACGTCCCTAAAAACAAATCGGACTGTCATTTCAAAACATGAGAATCACGACCGGACGCTGGTAGAAAATGACACAATGTCTGTGTTCTCTACGACAGCTGCCAGTCTAACAAACATCTCAGCGTCAACAAATTCCTCCAAAAACTGCTTTAAGAAGTGAACATCGGATAAAATTCAGAGACCCTAAATGCCAAATGGGTAAAATTCAATATCACACACAAGTCATTATAAAGCAACAGAAACGAACTAACCGGCTCGTCGACGCCATACTGTTACTATGTCTGTTGTCTACGGCAGTGCCTCTACTAGAGACAATGGACGCGCTCTACCCCTATTTATAGCCTTCTAGGTCACGTGTGCAGGCTAGAGACGGAAAGCCGCAAGATCCAAACTTTATTTAAAACGACAATTACGTGCGAATTATTAATTCGTGCTAAACACCAGCAACCGAAGACGCAACCTGCATTTCTTGTCATCAAATTACTTTAAGTGAACATATTTTTATTTATTTTGTCATTTAGCCGAAATATTTAATTGTGATATCATATAAAAAATCATAGCCCACCATTGGAAAAATAGAGCTGTTTCCATGTGAACTGAGTAATATGCCTCTAGTAGGCCAAAGGATCTACTTCTGTATTTACTCAGAAACACAACAAATAATCCTTTTCTTTTTAAACTTAAAATCGCTCTTGCAGGAAAAAGCAGACTAATGCGTCACAATAACTGGACTGAAACACTTGTATTCTTACGCTGCAGTATTGTACTGAATGTAATCAAAATGTGAAATAAATGTGACTTCATTTTAAACTATTCATCACGATTCGTTTTAATAATGTGGTTTATTGACAGGGCTTTTCAAGATCTACGGTCCCTTTGAGGATGCACAATCCATAAATATATGACTCATCAATAATTTATTATTCATTAATTGTTCATAATGATTCAGATGCATGTCACACAAAGCCGAGCTGTTTAAGTGCTCAAAAACAAGGGTTGGGCCCTCTTTTAAGCATTAACTCTCACACGGTATTTCCGATGGGATCATCTGTTCCCTTTTAATTATACCCAAGAGAAAGAAAGAGAAGCAAATAGGCTGATCAACAAGCCAAGAGGATGATTATGTTTCATACTTGCCAACTGTTATCATAAAACAGTAGGCCTTTGTGATAAAAGGCACATTTACAAAGAGGTGTGGAGATGTGGAGATCATTGTGGGTTGAAGTGTGCTTCGGTAACACATTACGAAATAATAAAAAATAGCCTAGTATTAGATAAACAATACTCCAACAAAGTTTTGAAAGGAACAAGAAAGGTCAACAGTGGAGAAGATCAGAATTATGCTAATGACACCAAGGGAAGAGCAACATTTTCCTTAAAGATTAACTGAAACCTCAAGAAACCATCTTGGGTGGTTTTACCCACCAAGACATTTCCTCAAATCACCCTGTGCCATCCAAACAATGCCTTTCTTTCAAATCCTCTCTTTGCATCTGGGTCCTAGTTTCCTAGTGCGCACTCTTAAAGCAAGCAGTTGTCATAATTATAAAAAACAAAAGAATACTTAACAGACTCCACCTATAATTAGATTTATGTCATTTGTGTTAAGGCGCGTCTTAAGTGGTTTTTGGTGACAGGTAGTTCATCTTTAACCTTTGAACACACGCTGCGTTCGCAAGCGCTGCTGTTATATCATCCAATGAAATACGCAGTTGACGAGCGGAACAACTCCGTCACTGACGGCATAACGACGAGTCGGAGCAGGTCGGACAAAGCGTCGCGTTTTTCAAACCTCTCGCCGAGCACAAACTTTTTAAGACACTTGTGAGGTTTCAATAAAGATACTGTGCTGAAAAGGTCGTTTATGCATGTGACCATGTTTTCACCTAAAGGATAACTTTTTCGACAAATCCACCGTCTACAGCGGCATGTCAGTCAAGATAAGGACACCCCGTACTCATCCATCCGAGTGAAACACGATAGCAGAAGTAGTAAGTATCCTTTTTAACTACGTCTGTTTTATTTATTGCCGTCATTTCCTTGACAGATATTCCCAGGGGCTATGATTATGCGAGTTTAGTCTTTTTGTTTGATTCAGGTAGGCTGTACCTCATATGTGCATAGAATGTTACTGGAATAAAAGAAGCTATATATGTTTTCTTTTAATCTCCATTTTAACACAGCCTGACAAAAGATATTTACACATATCTTAAACACTATAAATAGTTAACGCGGAAAAATCTAATGATCAACAGCTGTCTTGTGTGTTTTCCTACTGTTTCTCACGCGCCGGTGGTGGAAACACAGCAGCTGGGAAAAACTAAACGATTTCAATGAACACATAATGTATCACATGCCTCAAGAACATGCGAGACTTCTCAGTGAAGCGCGACATAAATCTTGACATGCTCTCGCGATTGTTCTGTCCATTCATGTTGTAACTTGAAACCACGTGTGGTTTGCAAGCATTTGTCAAATTGTGCGCAGTCAGTAACGTGTGATGTGTCATGCAAATGTGTACGTTTTTTGTATGCTTGCAGGAAACTAAATAAACAAATATAAACTGATTTGACATATACATTGAGTTATTTGGCAGACGCTTTTATCCACAGCGATTTACACACAGGGATCAATAAAGCAATAATTTTACCTTCAGTTGAACACTTTATGCTTTGATGTTGGAATTGACATTCCTCAATATGTGATGATGAGATAATGGATTAGTTTTGTTCAAACATGCACTGACTGCACTCCCTTTACTTGTAGAGATGTTCAGTCTCACCGAAGTTGCCTCCCTTAATGATATCCAACCAACCTACCGTATTCTGAAACCATGGTGGGATGTATTCATGGATTATATTGGGATAGTGATGCTGATGGTAGCCATCTTTTCCGGGACCACGCAACTAACCAAAGACCAAGTGGTGTGTCTTCCCATTCTGGAGCAAAGCGAGAGATCGCAGAGCACAGGCCCTGGCAAGACCCCAACTCCTGAGACCTCCACTACAGTTGTCGGCACTTCACTTTCAACAACTAAAGATCTTCCTTACAGCATTGCACATGAAATCCAAAGCACCCAATCTACTCTCTTAAAGGCGGCGAGTGAATCTACCGAACTCCAACCCAGAGGACGTAAAACAAACCTTGATTATCAGCAGTATATTTTTGTCAACCAAATGTGCTACCATGTTGCCTTACCGTGGTATTCCAAATATTTTCCTTACCTTGCACTCATACATACAATAGTGTTGATGGTGAGCAGTAATTTTTGGTTCAAGTATCCCAAGACCAGCTCAAAGATCGAACACTTTGTTTCCATTTTGGGCCGGTGTTTTGAATCACCATGGACAACGAAAGCTTTGTCTGAAACGGCTTGTGAGGATTCCGAGGAAACCAAGCACAGGTTCACAGGTGGTTCGGTTTACCACAAACACGTGTCCTCTGATGGGAAAGAGGACAGCTGTCAGTCTACTCCTTTGATCGAAAGTCCTACTGTGCAGCTTCCAACAGAAAGGCTCATGGCTGAAACCCCCAGCCTGACCATCTTGGACAAAAAGGACGGAGAACAGGCCAAGGCCCTTTTTGAGAAAGTGAGAAAATTTCGAGCTCACGTAGAAGATAGTGACTTCATCTATAAACTCTACGTGGCTCAAACAATGATAAAAGCCGTTAAGGTTGTATTGATCTTGAGCTATACATCAGCCTTTGCATCAAAGATCGAATTCCGCCATGTCTGTGAACCTAAAATCGAACAGTTGACCGGTTATGATCAATTCTTATGCACTCACAACATGGCATTCATGTTAAAGAAACTCCTCTATACTTTCATGGCTATGATATCTCTCTATGGACTAGTGTGTTTGTACACACTATACTGGCTCTTCAGGAGGCCACTTAAAGAGTACTCATTTGAGAAAGTCAGAGAGGAGAGTAGCTTTAGTGATATTCCTGACGTAAAAAATGACTTTGCATTTCTTCTCCATATGGTAGACCAATATGATCAGCTGTATTCCAAACGTTTCGGCGTATTTCTATCGGAGGTGAGTGAAAACAGACTACGAGAAATTAGCCTGAACCACGAGTGGACGTATGAAAAATTGCGTCAGCACGTGACGTACAACGCCCAAGATAAACCAGAGCTTCACCTCTTTATGCTGTCAGGCATTCCTAACGCTGTATTTGACCTCACTGACCTAGACGTACTCAAGTTAGAGCTCATTCCCGACGTCAGGATTACAGCCAAAGTTTCTCAAATGACCAATCTACAGGAACTGCATCTGTATCACTGCCCTGCTAAAGTCGAACAGGCCGCTGTCAATTTCCTCCGTGACCATCTGCGATGTCTTCACGTGAAGTTTACCGACGTTGGAGAAATTCCGCCATGGATTTATCTGTTGAGGAACCTCAGGGAAATGAACTTATTTGGTAACTTAAACTCTGAACACAACAAGATGATTGGCTTGGAATCGCTTCGAGATCTGAGGAGCCTCAAGACACTGTATCTCAAAAGCAACCTCAACAAAATACCTTCAAATCTTACAGATCTGTCACCACATCTCATCAAACTGGTCATACAGAATGATGGAGCCAAGCTATTGGTACTAAACAGTCTCAAAAAGATGACCAGCCTGGTGGATCTGGAACTTCATAACTGTGAGTTGGAGAGGATCCCTCACGCCATCTTCAGCTTGACTAACTTGCAAGAACTGGATTTGAAAACGAACAACATCCGGACCATCGAAGAGGTCATTAGCTTTCAGCACTTGAAGAGATTGTCCTGCATGAAGTTGTGGCACAACAAGATCATTGCTATTCCACAATCTATAGGCCTTGTAAAGAGTCTGGAGTTGCTGATTATGTGTCACAATAAATTGGAGAACCTTCCTCCATCTCTGTTTCATCTTCCCAAACTGAGGCACATAGACCTTAGCCACAATTCAATCTCAAGCATACCAACTGAGGTAGGACACCTTCAGAACCTTCAACATTTTGCCATCACAGGAAACAAGGTAGAGGTCCTTCCCAGTCAACTGTTTAAATGTACTAAACTGAAAGTTTTAAGTGTGGGCAACAACTGCATCACGTCCATCCCCGAATCGATCGGGCAGTTAGAACAGCTGTCACAGCTTGATTTAAAAGGTAACTGTTTAGACTCCCTTCCAGTCCAACTTGGCCAGTGCCGCCTTCTTCGCAGGAATCTTCTCTTTGTGGAGGATCATCTTTTTGACACACTGCCTCTTGAGGTAAAGCAAAGCATGAGTACAGACTGATTGTGAGTGACAGTAACAAATGGGCCTCGTTGGCAGGAAGCAAAAACAGTTGTGTGGCAAAATATAACAGGAACATTGCATAAAACAGGTTTGTGTTTCCTTGAGATTGCCTGCTACAGACTAAAGTAAGTTACAGAAAGATGGTATATTCCGTTTGCTTGATCATTGCCTGTTCATCCATACTGTTTTCATGCACATTTATATTACCACATTTATTATGCAGTATTGATGCACATTTTAGTTTGTTTTTTTCAAGTCTGATTTTTCTTTTATTACTTCTAAAATCATATTTAAAAATATTTTTAACTCTTAGTTTAGTGTAGTAGTAGACTTCCAAACGGCTTTATTTGAAAGAACATGGGACTGTTATATCCCGCTGGTTATTGTAAGCACGTGATGCACATGAGTTTTATTAACTGCGCGACAATATCAAAATGTTCCATGTTGAAAGTAAAAAGAAAATATTGTTACAATATTGTTTTTATGATTTGTTTGACTCTTTCCTGTCAATTAAGCAGAAGCACTTCTCAACATTTTATACCATTATAAAGACATGATCTGTCATGATGAATGTTCAACTTTGTTGTTTTGCACATTGCTGAGTGTGAAGATATGTTTTTTTTTGTTGAGTCTTTGCTGTTTCCATTTGTATTTTGCTGATAAGAGACATATCAAGGACCGAGGCCTGGCAGAAGGGAGGACACCCTGCACTTCTTTTTATTGGAACCACAGTGATATTTGAAAGCTGCCTGGGCTTTATGGCCCTGCTGTGTGTATGATGATGTCACATGCTAGGTGCTTATGTTACCGTGTTTAATGACGTAACAGATTACCCTTCAGTTTGACTGATATACAATTCAATTTAATTGTTTTTGTATTTTAAGGCAGTTGCTTTCAACCGTTGGGTCCCAACACAAAAAAATGGGTGGCAGGTCTGATTTGCTAGGCTCAAAGATATATGTGAATAAAAATATTCAACTATATAAACCAAAAAGGGCAAGATTTCATATTTCTTTAATGTCATGTAATAAGCTTGCTGTCCAGAATATTCAGTTATTAATTAAAAATAAATTTGTATGTTCGAAAATAGTTTTGTTTCTTTTTTCTTATTGTAGTTATACAGTTTGGTTCCTAAAGCAAAACAAATATCACTCTTCTGACTAACACCGTGTCTACACCCGACACGACGCATGACACACAACACACGGCTTGTTCTAATGGCATTGTCACATTTTAAATTATTATGGGTTCTAGTGTCTTTTGTAGTGTTGCATCGTGCCATGTTAGGTTTGTCAGTCACAGTAAGGTGCAGAGTAATCTGGTAAATTCAGAATTGTACCTAACATGCTGCTTCATACAGGTTTGTATCTTGTCTTGTAGGTGTATAGAGGATACTGACAACTGTTCTTAGACAGATGACATGGACTTTTCTATCTGGAGATACAAACTGACTTTCTATAGAGGGTTTAGCGTCAACCTCCATTAGATCTCTGCAAAGAAACAAGAACTGTTCAGTAGTTTTAATTAAATGAAATACAATTCATGTACAATAAAATATGAATATGAATGAATATTTATTTAAACGAAATATAAAATTAATTGTTATAACCAAACACGAACTGAAAGTTCGGGCCAGGCACACACGCTTGATGCAACCGTCTATAGACCATTTTGCAATGTAACCAAAACTGGTCCAGAAGCACTTGTTGTTTTAGCCTTTTACCTTTACTTTTAAATTCACATATAACATTTTGGAGATGTTTGTTTAACATTTTGATTAAGTTCTATATTTTTCTGTTGGCAGTACTTTGTTGTAACGTTTGTGTAGTTGCAGTATTGTTTACGTTTTGCGAAACGTTAAAAAATTGTTGTACATTTAAAAGGATACCCTTTAGTCCATGCCATTCTTTTACCAGTATTGCCCAAAGAAGGCTGCACTCTAGGCCTTACATTTGTCAGCAAGGGGTAATTTTTGATTGAAATGTTAAGTACAATCAAATTGGCTTTTCAACTTGCTGCTTTCAACTTGGTCCAGTGGTGAGATAGTGTAACGTACATAAATAGGCCAACGTTTAATGAGTTAATGGAATGTGAAACTTTTTAAAATGTAAGATTCTGTTAAAGTAACAGTTGCATTTTCATTCAAATAGTGAAAACAATCATATTGGGGCAGTTGCATAAAAATAGTTAAGACACTAGTCTCACTGGCTAGCAAGTAGTTAGGACTAATAAGTGTTATTTTTCTGATTTCAGTTATACCAATCTACCTTTTTATATAACTGACTTGAACTTATAACTTTGTCTTGAAGAAAAAAATAGATGACTAACATGCAATACTAATCTAGGCAGTTTATGCGACTGGCCCATTAAGAAGAAGAGTGTACCGTTTATGTACTTTAAAGGGATACTTCACCCAAAAATGAAAATTCTGTAATCATTTACTCACCTTCGAGTTGTTCAAAATCCGCAGCAAACAGTTCTGGGGCACTTTTGACTACGATTGTACTTTTCCCTGCTATGGTAACAAATAAATTCATACAGATTTGGAACAACTCGAAGGTGAGTAAATGAGGAATTTGAAGTATCCCTTTAACACTGTTCAAATATAAATTATTATGGAATCATATAATATGAACTGCATGTAAATGTCCCTTAAATATAGTCTGAGGTGTGTCTAAATATTTTTAGTTCACCAGGTCATTGGTCTACAGTGAATCTAAGAGACATTCATATTTAAATCTCCAATTTCCATGTCTTTTTAAGTATTATTTACGGTTTCGTTGACAATGTAATACACAACATATAACAACTAGCACTTAATAAGCCAAAGCTATGAATTAGTTTAATTAGGATATTTAAGATATTTCAGGTTTTCAGTTAAGACAGCTCAAACGTTTATTTTAGTCTGGGACAGGCCTAGTCTATGAAGCAGGTCTTTTATGTGTGGGGAAACACTGCCACCCTTGGCAACAATAAAACCTTGTGGCACTATAAACACATTCAAGTACACATTGTTACATTCAACATGTAAGGACAACATAAACATTTTATTCCAAACAACAAAATTGTTTATAATGATTTACATTTTCACATAAATTACCTAAAAAGGTTTATACACAAAAGTATTTCAACCGTAAAAAATGGCCTACACAGGTAACAGTTAATGTTTTTTTCCAGCACATGTGGCAGACGTACAAATGTAAAATAAAGTGTAATATGTGAAATCCAAAATGTAACGGGTATGCAAATGGTCTAATAAGAGTTATGACATGCAAACTGTTTGAACTGCTAAATATCAATATAATTGTTTGTTTCACATAATGAATGATGTGTTGTTATGAGTCAAACATCTGAATCAAGTAGATATAGAGACTTAAAATTTCTATACTGTACATATGCATCATCTGTGCACCTTCCAACAACAGGACAACAGAGACATAACTGTGTTGAATCTCAAATTAAACTGGCTTGTTATAAAAGTGAAATAAATCGTAATTTCAGTTTTGTACGGAGTGTAAATCTGTGTCGATAGATCAAACCCAATGTGAGAAGTCTTAAAAATTATCTGAGGTAAAAGTTGTCTTTTGGTGGTGGGTGAAATCTTAACACATTCACCCACCGTTCGTACGATGAACTGTATACAACACCAGCACAATGTAACAATATTTAAAAAGCAGTCCATGTCAAGGACAACTTCCCGCTACTAGGAGTAAAAATACTATTCATCACTGATGACCATATAAAATTGAAGTTGGAACCAAACCATTTACATATAAGTGATATTCAGCGGACAAAATGTGCGTCTCTACAGTTCCTGGGCTAATGAGGATGTTTGCATCACTGAAGGTTGTGCCTGTGGCTCGGAGTTGGAGCAAGAGTTTGTTGGGACGGTGGTGACCTCCACCATTCCTGCCCCTGTGCGTGGTACAGCAGTATTCATAATGTGCCTCTGTAAATGCTTTATCCAGTCCTCCTGGACTGACAATGGGCCCTGGAAGACTAGATCACAAAACCTGCACATGGAAGAATTCACACGGTCAATCACAACTACAAACAGAGGAAAATGAAACATAAATATATATATATATACAACTTACCTGCATTTAAGTCTATATATTTCCTCTGGAGCATGCAACAATGGAAAGGTTTTCTTTTTTGACCCAGACCTCGATCTTTGCTTTCTTTGTTTACAATCATAGGCTGAAACAAAGAACAGGGTGTTTAGTCAAAACTAAACAAGGAAAATAAAACTACTAACCAAGTTTTTTCTATACCTATTCCAATTTAATATATGGAAAGTGTGATCCTCAGGGTGGAAAGATATACTGTAGGTCATGGTCACCGGACGGTCATACACTACAAATATAAAAAATGATTTACATACTTGATCCATCAGAAAGGCCTTTCTTCTTTCGGTGTGCGTATGCCCTCATATGATTGGACAGGCTAACACCGCTGTGGAAAGTGGCATTACAGTGCAAACACACTTTTCTACCGACTTCACTTTTGTCTGCAAGAATAAAAAGAATGTAGAAGACAAGTCATTTTACACACTAAAATTATCATTTTTTTACTTCTCTAATGCTTCATTTACTTCTCAATTATCTGACGTATGAAAATTATTGGACAACCCAAAATGCTCTTTTTTAAGTTAGCACAGTTTCAAGCACCAAAAACTTGAAATGTATAGCAAGGTATTAAACAAATGACCTAAAGATGTAACTCCTTCGATAATGCAATTGTTGTACTGATTACGCCCCTATAAAAAGTTCACTACATTCTAAGTAAATTGATGGAAACCTTGGAAATCTGTCCACTACAGCAATATCCATCCAAAAATCACAAAGTGTGAACTTGGCATTATTTGTAGCAAGAATGCTGCCCTGTACTTTATAAAAATCTGTCTGTAAATAATAGAAATAGTCTGAATTATTTTATGTTTGTATTATTTCACAGAAAAACTTTAAATACATACTTTGTCAGTTAAGACTTATTATTTAGTTATTACATTTTTTTATACAAAGTAATTTTTTTATTGCATTAGAGTAAAATCACTTAGTATACTGAGACCTATTTCAATAATAAATTAATAACAAATATTTAGTTAATAAGGAATTTACAGTTGATGAAAATATTGTGAAATTCAGTTTATGTTGATGAAATTCACCTGCTAATGAATTTGGCACTGCTTTGAAAGGTTGTATCTCCAGGCCACGCTCTCTGCTTGAAGATATACTAAGAGCCTTTCTAGCTGTGTGGGATGGACACTTTGCCTTGGTCTCTTCGTGGGCCCTTCTTTTCTTCAAAATTCCAATCAGATCACTTGGCGGCGAGCCTTTATTAGTCTCTATCCTTTTCTTTTCCTCTACCGATCGAGAATGTATATATTTATGCTGTTTGACCGTAGATGAGAAGGTTAAACCGTTACTTAATCTAACAGGCTGGTAAATTCTGGAACCGCGGCACTTTCTTTCCAGAACCTGCAACTTCAACTGGAACTGCTTCTTGTCACGCATGAGTTCCTTCAATATGACCACTGGGGATTTCGAGGCAGTGGAAGTTGGTTTTCCCAGGCGCTTAAGATGGCCTCGTACGTGATTTGACAGCCCGGTCCTATTGTCGAACCACTCCCTACACAGGGGACAGACTAGCTCTGTTTGTTGACAGTCAGTTGGCATCTCTGTCTGTTGATCAGTCTTGGATGTGTCCACCTCTGTAGGGATAAGAAAGTTAAAGTAACGTATTTGAAAAGATAAAAGTTGTTTATCGTAGAGAAACTAATAAATGTTGACCAAACTAAAATATCTACACTAACTAGCCTGCAACTTTTATGCTACACCATTCAGAACTCTTGCTTAAAAAGAGATGTTAACAGACAAATGCATCTATCAGCCATACTCAAACACACCCCTTCCCTGACTGCTAACAAATTAAGTACATGTGGCCAGGATGTGGACATAAACAACTGAGAAAAATGAATAATCAATGGCAGGATAACATGTGAGGTCATAAGAACACAATTTCATTAGCATATAACTCTGTACTTCTAGTCTCCACTGTTATAAAACAGAAACTAACATCGCAAACACTAACAGGTCAGTAAGCAAAAAATGACTGGCAAAATGCATAATATGATGTCAAATGTCCTTACCCAGCTTTAAAATGTTGGTTCACCAAAAATGACAATTTGCTGTTAATTTTACTATCCCATAAATTAGAATTTGCCCTTAATTTCAGATGCGCTAAGGATATTTAGCGGCGACGAAGATTATCAGTAATAATTTGATAAATAATGCTCAGTTTCCAAAAAAGGCAGATTGATTTGCTTAAAGGGATAGTTCACCCAAAAATGAAAATTATGCCATCATTTACCCATGCTCAGGTTGTTTCAAACAAAAAACTAAATTTCTTTGTTCTGCTGAACACAAAGGAAGATATTTGAAAGAATTTCAGTAACCAAACAGTTGTTCCATAGTATGGAAAATAAATACTATGGAAGTCAATGGGGGATTGGATCTAATTGTTTACTGACATTCTTCCAAATATCTTCCTTTGTTTTTAGCTAAAACCTGTATCTGCTTTTTGACTCTCAAAGACACTTGCATTTTATGAATTACCAAGTTTCAGATAAAAGTCTACTTAAGCTTTTCACTTTTGTCTAGGAAGGCCTAAAGTACTTTTTTTCTTTTTTGTCGAACTAACAAATTAATAGGGTCAATTTACCCAAAAACGAAAATTCTGTCATTATTATTTCACCCTCTTGTCATTTCAAACCCGAATGACTTTCTTTCTTCTGCAGAATACAAAAGACGATATTTTGAAGAATGTTGGTAAGCTTACAATGGTGGTACCCATTGACTTGCATTGGTTTTGTGTCCAAGCAATAGAAGTGAAAGGGCACTGTTGTTGTTTGGCTACCAACATTCTTCAAATATCTTCTTTTGTGTTCTGCAGAAGAAAGAAAGTTATACAGGTTTGAAATGAGAAGAGAGTACATAAATGATGACAGAATTTTTTGGATTAACTATCCCTTTAAGTTTGAACTGAATTAACAAATGTAATGGATTGAAAACATACATGTAAAAGAAGCATCACCTGTTTTGATTTGTGGCACTTTTTGTCGTCGAACTGGAGGGACTTTGTCAGCTAACTTAGATACAGACGCAGCTTTGCGTGCACTCTGGCCCACTCTGTACAAATGTCCTCGTATGTGATTAGAAAGACTAATACCTGACTCAAATACAGCAGGACAGTAAGGGCAAGCCTTTAGATCTGTCTCAAGATCTGAGCATGATTCACGTTTTACAGCTGAAATCGACTCGGGGCCAGCATTGTAAACCTCTTCATCCTTGTGTTCTTCTTTGACAGAAAACATCCTTGAAGAACTTTGATCTCCCTTTGCAGATGATTTCAGTGCGCACTGATCATCTTTATCCTCCCATTCTTTGTTCAAGCATGAACCAACTGTATGACCAGAATCATCCATCAAGTCATCGTTACTACTATATTCCTCGTCCTTGGATGTTTCCTGTTTCTTGAGATTTTGTCTACATTTTGGAAAATCTAAAAGAATATCCTGGCCTTGCATATTGTGGAATGGAGTTGACATTTTTCTTTTGGAAGGTGACTTCAATGTTTGCTTCTTTAAGTGTATGGAGTTTGGTGGAGATCCTTTGTAAGAATCACAATTTCCAATACTTTCTGAACAACTGACATTCCCGTCAGATTTAGAAGTGCTTTTCGTGATCCCCTCTTTAGAACAGAAATATTTTTTTACACAATTTGAGGAGGGGGAAGTCCTTTCTGTTCCAGACGTTGCAGTCTCACATTCCAGGGAATCATTATAATGGTATTTATCTCTGTCCAGAAACCCTATTTCACTGATTTCATCAAGATTCTGGAATGAGCTGCATTTATAGGCACTCTGGTGCTTCTTTCTGGATAAAACAGTGTGAACTGATTTGTCAAGTCTTTGGATTCGTTTGCTGTTCACCCGAGCTTTACGTAACTTTTTGTCTTTCTGCAACTGACTACATTTACCATTGGTTAACCGACTTTCCTTCTTGTCTGATGTCTGAAGTTTGACAGACAATTTTGGCGACCTTGATGGCAGTTGTGCACGTGTAGTAAGAACTTCATTACTAATGTCAAGGGAATGAAAAGCTTTCTGGTCTTCATGAAACTTCTGCAGACATGAAGTGTCAACGTGATTTCCGAGGAAGTTTTTAGTTTTTCTTTTAAAAGAGTTTGAGATTGGAGAAGGTGTTGTTGCATTCTTGTTGGCTTTGTTGACTTTGCGTGTCTGGAAACCATCCGATTTCCATACAGTCAGATCAGCGTCTCTCTCAGAATGCTTATGAAGCAAATGACTTCTCATTTGAAATTCATTCATTTCCACAAAATCACACTTATTACAACTATAATACCGCTTGTCTTTCTCATGGGTCTTGGCATGTTGGACAAATGTATTTGGACAGTTGGTTCCAAATGTGCACTGTGGACACTGCAATGTTGCATTTTTACCTTCATCTTTCATTTCATGGAACTCATTTCTTTCTTTCTTAGTTTTGGGATGCTTTGCCTTGTGAACATCTATGTGATGTAACAATGCACCCCGGTCATGAAAACACTGTCCACAATCTTTACATATGAATGGCTTTAAACTGGGTGTGTCTGTATTAAACATAATTTGTGTGTGTTCTAGAGGTTTCTCTTTAAAACTGTTCTTACGTGGCTTTTCCTTAGCACCAGAGTCCATTGGCAAATTTTCTATAATCAATCCCAACTTTTGAGTTTTGCTATCAGGTTTTTTTGCTGGTTTGGGAGAAGGGTGTTTGATCGCCTCACCACCTCCGTTTAAATACTTGTTCGTTTTTACGATGGGTGATCGTGGTTTGGATGGTTTCCTTGGAGAACGTATCTTCTTTATAGGACTGCAATCCGCCTGGCTTCCTTCACCCTGGTGATCTATTTTTGAATCAAAATCCAAATTAGGATATAGGTCCATTGAGGGATCTACTTTCAATACCATTTCAGCTTTACGTTTTCTTTTTCTATGAACGAGTGGTGACGGAACAATAATTTTATGATTGATGGGTGAAGGAACAGGGTGCAGTTTCTCCTCCATTTCAAGAGCATTTTCATCATCCCACAGGAACTTCATAAATTCCTTCTGGGGGTTCCAGCTAAGGTCATTTGTATCATTGTAATTATCTAGTGAGCTTTCTGGAGATTCGGTATCAAATCCCCATATCCCCCTATTTTCCACATCTTCTGCTGTCAGTGTTTGCCTAATTGTTATTTCCCCCTCTTTTCGGAGTGGGTCATGTCCATCAAAGTGGACGTTGGCTGTGACAGAATTCTGTGCATTTAAAGACTTAGGAAGAAATCCTGGTACGTTTTTTGAAATATCCAACAAGACTTCATCTGAGATATGGGGTGAGGTGGATCCATTCACATAAGCAGCTTTGGGTGGTCCATCTGAGCATATAGAGTCCATAAAACCGACACTAGTTAGGAGGTCTCCTTGGTCACAAAGTAGTTCCATCGTCTCTTGAGGACACTGAACTGATGGTTCTAGTAAAGTTCCCCTTGGAGAAAATACCCCACTGTTCAGAAGGTCCTGAGAGATGTTTGACATCAAAGTGTCATTTTCCTCTAGTTCGGAACTCTCGCTCAAACCAGACATTCCTAAGAGTCCTAAGGACTGTTTCTGTGGAAAAGAAAAACAGTAGATGAGCACCTGAATTCAATATTGTATACTACAGTTTTTCACTTTTTCACAAGATTTGTTTTGCTTTTATTTTTAGTTTATTTTAAACTCCATAACACTAAGCTCCACCCTCTTGATAACTGCTGCAAGGCCTTACGGCCCTTAGATGCAAAATAACCAAAAAATATTATTATTTTCTCACATGAACCTCTCATTTTGCTTAAGGTTTTGTATTAACCCATTGGACAATCTAAATATATACCAGGATACCTTTGTGTAAAAAAATCGTAATAATTAAAAAATATAATGCAAAATTATTCTCTACAAACGTACGTACTTTCTCAAAACAAACCACTCCTGATGATCCACTTGTGTTGAAACTAATGTTTCAACATTTATAAATTTGGTGAGCCAATGTATATGCATACTTTGTGTCCCACTGGTTGGTCCTGCTTACTGAATATTAATAACTTAAAATATCTGAAGGAGTTCAATTGGAATATAAATTCTTACACAAACCTAGACAAGGATGCTACTGTCAACAAGGCTAGATAACGACAGTATATATAATAATAGTACTACAGTATAATAACGTATACAGTAGAGTACATGGCCACAAATCGTATAATTTACATTAAACACAAAGAACGAAAATATGTTTGTCTATGTACATTACAGCGTACTATACAGAGAAACCCGTAAACTGTAGAGATTGGAGGTGGAGTTCTCTTTAAATGGCACAATGGTATGTATGTAAACCTCATGCTGTGCGAATAGGAACAACATCTGTGTAAACGTATAGATAACACGTTCACAAGCCTTAACACACATAAACTCAGAAATGGTCAAAACAGCCAAATACATTTCCGTGGAACAGATACTACACTGTATTTATAAGGGTTTGCAAAACATGATAACATGCAACCAATTTTCCCATAAACAGACATTTTAAAGAAATCAAGCTGGCAATTCAGATTAAGAATTTGATGCATTCATTGTTGTCTAAAAAATGTTTAGCCACCTTTCTGTTGCAGACATTACTGTTAACATATACTATTGAAAGTGTGCTAGCAAGGTAGCAATCAAGCCCATTATGCTGCTTCACATCAGGCTCAAAAACCTGCCCTCGCAAAATATTGATGGCACGTTCATGTTTAGACCCTCAAATGTCGTTGACAAATTAACCTGACTTACCTTTCTGCGCGTACGACTGTAAACAATGACACCGACGCGAAATCATTTCATTTTGTTCGCTCAAGCTATCAATCTATTGCGAAGCCGCCATGTTTGTTCGACGGTCCCCAGACAAAGGCATTGCAGCTCGCCAAGGGGGTTTGCAAAACTAAATGAATAAAGAATAAACTATCATTCCACTAATTGGTTTTAACACTAGCACATACTTCTTTAAAACACAACTCAACCTAACAAAACATGTTTCGAACGTTTACTCGTGCGAATATGAGTTATTTATATTCATCACGTAGGCAGCGCCCCCCAAACAGAAAGTGGACTATTCCAAATAGGTGTCAAGTAGAAGTACCGACGGTGAAGGGAACAGACTCGGAGAAAGAATAAGCAGCGGATAAAATCGCAAGACTGACAATAGCTCTCCTTAATAATTGTATTATCAATAAAAACACGTGTATAGATTGGTACGTTACACTTTAAGGTAAACAGTTGATTTATACATGAATCAACTGTACAACATGAATGATTGGGGACAAACCAAATTCCTTCATACAAGGTGTTTATCTTTAACCAGACAGACAGCTGTCGGTATCATACTCTTAAAATAAATTGCATTTACGTTACTTCTATAGATTGGTAACATCGTGACTTATTTTAACATGTATGTTAATGTACTGTAACAAAGCTGTTTAGTGATGGCTTTATGACCTGAGACTGCGCGCGATTACACATCTCGCGGGTTTACCACTTGACTCGTTATCTTCAGGGAGTCGCAGCTACAAAGTATTTCTCACACCAAATGTTTGCATTTTAGGAATAACATTCATTAAATCTGACATATGTCATATAATGTCTTTTGCTCATTAATACTCTCTTTACAAGCTTTATTCACATATGATAATATAGGACATTCAGAATCAGAAGCTGTTAACTCGTTATTTTACCTCAGAGTGACGTTAGCAAACCGGCTAATTACCACACAACTGTTCATACGACATTTACGTAACACAGATGTATTCACGTCCCAGGCGTTTCATACCTCAGTGATCTATATTACAATTGGTCTTTGTCCTTTCTGTTTTCTAGGATGACGAACATAAATGTTATACATTGACGCCCACAACATGTTCGATTCAGAAGAAGGCGCATCTTCGCTGGATAACCTGTTTTATGACGGGCCTGTGATTCATAAAGTGTGAGCAGGACTTTACACCATGTAGTAGACATACCAAATGATATGAGAATAACTGAAATACCAGCTCATACTTTTATGAAAGCATGTGTTCTTCTGTATAGAAAACCTTTATGTCATGGACAGTATTCCAGGACATTCAATGCTCCATCCTCACTATCAGAAATACCTGCAAGGCAAGGCATTCAAGGCAAGGCCGCAACACTCTCATCATATGGTTAGTACTGTTTGGGCCAGAGGTTTTTATCAGGAAGTCTACAGATATTTGATTTATAATATCATACAAACTATGCATTGTCTGGCACTGCATGTGTATTGCTCCTGTTAAACGTGTATGAATTTTAGCGACATCTAGCGGTGAGGTTGCGAATGGCAACCAACGGCTCACTCCACCACTCCCCCTCCCTTTCGAAGCACTACGGAGGCCGACACAGGACTAAGATGTTGGCACGCTTTCGCTTCTTTGCAAAAGGAGTAAACGATTTTACGAAACGTGCTCTGTAGAGCAGTTTGTCCGTTTAGGGCTCCTGTAGAAACAACATGGTGAATTCTATGCGGGGACCCGCAGTGTAGATAGAAAAGGCTCAATTTGAGCTGATAAATAAATAACGCTTCGTTATGTTAGGTCTTTATACACCACTGAAGATATAGTTATGTACAGTATATTTGAATGCATTTCTGTCAAAAGATCCTCCCAAAAATTACACACAGCACATATCTTACTTCCATGCTGCTGGGTTCATTAAAAGTAAAGAAATGTCTTATTCGGGACTGACAGGAGAGAGTAAATATAGAAGTCAATTCTCCTCATCATTCATTTACTAATCCTCCTCCTCATTTATTTTCGTCAAGGTTACACTCAGAGATCAAAGAAGTTTCTCCCTCCGCCAAATAAGCTCAATTGCAATCCTGTTGAAAGTGTCCAAGTGTCCAAGACTATGAAATCACAGGAGCTGGAGGAATCTGTTCTGTGGACACATGAAACCTCTGGAAAAAGAGGTATCTCTATTGGTTCAGTGCAGGATATGGATTGCCTTTTGGAAACAAGACCTTCACCTCCTGCCAGTTACTCTGCCTTCAAGACTCAGTACTCTTTGTTTTTTGTTTCTACATATGGTTTGAGTTAACAAAATTTGCTTATTTAACTAGTAGTTCTTTATTTACATGGATATTGGCATTGGAACAATACACGGGTAAATAGATGCCTTTTAATTCTTCCCTTAGGTTGTTCAGAACTCCTGCAAAGATGTCTGGGAATGGTGAAGACGGTATAACAAATCAGTTGACAGCAATAACAAATGATGACCCTTTCCTGGGTCAGGTTGCTATGACAACAAGAGGTCCGCAGAAAGCGCATGCTGTTGCTACCTGTAGTCCGTTTATTGGTACGGGCCGAGCAGAGCAGTGCCATTCTGTAGAGCAAAAAGATGGTTTTCATGCAAATACAGTCCATGATCTCCAGCTTGCTTCTAAACCAATAGAATTTGAAGGTAATTCAAAATACAAGTGCACTTTTAGTACTGTGTTCAAAATTCTATTACCATTGTCAATTGATAATAGTTTTAATATGAATTTAAAGTTTTCACCAGTCATCATCATTGTGGTCTAGTCAGTCTTCAACTATGAAAAATGTGATCATGAATTATTATTGTAAAATCTTAACATATAAGTATTGTTTTCAAAGGGTCATCTGGAAGAGGAACTCTCCGTCCAGTCTCTGAAATTCGTATCCTCTTCAATTCAGCTCACCTGGAAAGAAATCGTTTACATTGAATGAACAGGATTTGATGCCTATTTATACCTTTAAATTGTGGTGACGATGTATAATTGTCATGTTGAATGTTTTCCTTGATATATGCATAGCTGCTAAATTCAGAAGTGTATTCAAAGAATTCCCCTACTTTAACTACTTACAGTCCCAAGCATTGGATGATGTAAGTCGCTGCCATTTAAACATTGTCCGATGGTTTATGGTCATAAATGTAGTTTGTGGCAAGGTTTTGCTCTATTTCAGATTCTATACACCAGTAAAAACTTTGTTGCCTGTGCCCCTACGGGCTCTGGGAAGACCGTGCTCTTTGAGTTGGCCATTATTCGTCTTCTGCTTGAGGTTTCAGAGCCCTGGCACAATGTCAGAGCTGTATACAGTGAGTTGGACATTATTTAGTATTATAATAGTATTCTCTCCTTTAGTAGGTAGTATTTCATCTTTTTTTGGTTTATACTTCAGTGGCACCAATTAAGGCTCTTTGCGGTCAGCAATATGAAAACTGGAACCAAAAATTTGGACCTCTCGGACTAAAATGCAAGGAGCTTACAGGAGACACAGAGATCGATGACATGTTTGAAGTCCAGGATGCTCATCTAATTTTGACAACTCCGGTAAGTCTCCATAGTAAGGCAGCTTATTTTGGCAAATAACTGCCCCATTAACTACAACATACCTTCTTTTGATTTTTGCCCACCATTGGGACAGGCTTGTTTGTTTATTTGAAACAGGCCACAACGCTTGACAGGCAAGGCAAAGAAACAATGAATATAAAAAAACAATGGTAGCTTACATGTCCAAATAAATATAAACCAGAAAGTGGTTATAGACTCTGTCATCAGAATTTCTGCTTGTGCAAAAGTTTAAACTAGTTCACATCCATAAAAACAACACATTTACAGTATTATGTATTTTCTAGATCATTTCTAATTTACTTGCTGAATTAATTATTAAAGTCAATAACCTGGTAAAATGTTTAAAAATCACTCAGTATATCACTGTGGTTGGACCTAAGCAAGACTATTTCCATGACTTTATTGTGCAATGTCACACCGTCACATTTGGTTACTAGATTAGAGTGATATCAGGTTTTGTGTGAAGTACGGATCAGACAGTCTCTATACAGACTGTGGGCATTGTGAGTCTTCAGATGAAAATCTTTTTACAACGCTGAAAAATTATTTCACTTCAAAGGAAAAATGGGACAGCATGACAAGAAGGTGGAAGGATAACTGTTTATTGCGGTCTGTCCGTCTCTTTCTCATCGATGAGGTACGTTTCGTGACACCCACTTGATCATTAATACCGGTGGTTCAAAATAGGTGGCAGTGATATTATTAGTGAATGACATCAGTGCTGTGTATTGTCTCTAGGTACATGTGGTGAAAGACAAAACCCGTGGAGCCACTCTTGAGGTTGTAGTCACCAGAATGAAAACCATGTATTCATACAGCCAGGCTGTAAATCCAGAGTCAAATGCTTCAATGAGATTTGTGGCTGTTTCCGCCACCATCCCCAATATTCAGGATGTAAGGGAGATGTTTTAAGAAGAACTGAAGTCATTTAGAACGTGTGGGTTCTGTATTATTTCTGTGCTGTTTGTCATTTTGAAGATATCTGAATGGCTGTCAGATGAATCAGGGCCTGCCACTTGTCTGGAGATGGATGAGAGTCATAGGCCAGTGAAACTGAGGAAGGTCGTGCTTGGGTTCCCCTGTGGAAACAAACAGAATGAATTTAAGTTTGATCTTTCTCTAAACTACAAAATGGCCAATATCATTCAGACCTACTCGGATCAAAAACCATCACTTGTGGTATGTGAATCTTTGTGAATGTGTATGTGTTGGGCTGTTGTTTTTTAAATGAAAAGTACAGAATTTTTTTTCATCTCATATTGTACTAGTTTTGCTCTACAAGAAAAGGAGTTCAACAGTCTGCTGCTGTGCTTGCCAAAGATGCCAGATTCATTATGAGCATTGACCACAAACAGAGGTATAGTATTTGATCATGTTACAGCCATAGTTTATTCAAGTACATTTCTTGTTAGAAATTCACAAAATAGGAAAAAAGTGTAATTGAGAATTTTTTTATTGATGATTTTGTTGCCTTATCACAGATGTTTACCCAACATGAATGATTCTTATTACTTTATATAAGATATGTTATGTAACTCATAACCTCTTTCATAGGCTAATAAAGTATGCAAACTCAACAGTTGATTCAAAACTCAAAGGTGTGTATGCTTTATTTATATGAGGTCAGTAAATGCTTTTTTACATGAAGGTTATCTGAAGTTTTTTTAACCAACCTTTTTCAGATCTGATTCTTTGTGGCATTGGATATCACCATGCCGGCATGGGAGTGTCAGACAGAAAAGTGGTTGAAGATGCATTTACAGTGGGTGACCTGCCAGTGTTGTGTACGTTTATAGACATTTCACCCTTTCATTTTGATGCTCATTATTCAGTTCACAATGTATTGTCATGTAACTAAGTTAAACACTCTTTTATCTTATACAGTTACAACCAGCACCTTAGCCATGGGTGTGAATCTTCCAGCCCATCTAGTGGTTATCAAATCCACACTGCACTATGTTGGTGGCGCATGTGAAGAGTACAATGAAGCTGACCTGTTGCAGATGATTGGGAGAGCAGGCAGACCACAGGTACTGCTGACACAGTTCAAACTGACAGATGTCTTTGTGAAGTGTGGTGCTTATGGGTTTCATTTACAATACTCCAGAAACGCATAAATAATGTGCGTGGAAATGAACACATACTGCAAGTGCACTTTACATGCAGTGATATAAGAGGGTAGGTTAGGTCAAGCATTTAACAATTACAACATGGCTTTGATTTATGTTTAGTTTGATACAACAGCAACTGCAGTGATCATGACCAGGTCTCAAACAAAGAACAAATACACACAGTTTTTGAGTGGCATAGACAGCATTGAGAGCAGGTACATACATCAGGGAGATGTCGTTTCAGAGAGAATTGTTTAAACATATGATATACTGTATACCTGTTGGTTTATTTACTACTTATGAACGTAATGAAAGTTGTGGTTTCAGTTTGCATACAAACTTGGTGGAGCACTTGAATGCTGAGATTGTTCTCCACACCATATCTGATGTCAACATGGCTCTAGACTGGATTCGCTCAACCTTCTTGTACATCCGTGCTTTAAAAAACCCCAAGCACTATGGTAAGGCCTTAACTTTTGGTGATTTTAAAGTTACAAACTGGTTTCTATTTTATATTACTTTCCATATTTTGTCTTAGGTTTCCCCCCTGACCTTGACAAATGTGGAATTGAAACTAAATTACAAGGTATGACAAAATTGATCAACTATTAATCATGTTATCTAAGCAAACTAGCTATTTGGCTACCAACAAACTACTTGTGGTGTGAATAAAGATTTCACCCTGTTTTAGAACTGTGCTTGAAAAACCTGAACTCTTTGGCCTCATTGAATCTGATTACCATGGATGAAGACATTAACATCAAACCCACAGGTGACAGATTGCTGTGTATATGTCTTTCAAATATATGGTAGTTTAAATATCTTTTCTGTTTTGTGTATTAGATAATTGGTACTCTTCTGATATTGGCATTGATTGTAATGAAATGTCACACACAGAGACAGGAAAACTCATGGCCAGATATTGTGTCGCCTTTGACACTGTGAGGCAGTTTAGTGAGGTGACAGGAAACGAGACTTTACCTGAACTGGTTAGAAAGCATTTGGAATCACTGTAGCTTTTATTGATTTGCGTCAGAACAATATACAGTTTCAATGTTTGTTTGTTTTTAGATTGAAATGATATCAAAGGGGAAGGAATTTAGCGATGTGCAATTGAGAGTAAACGAGAAAAAAACCTTGAACATGCTGAACAAGGACAAGAACAGAACTACCATCAGGTCAGACTTCTCTCCAGCAGTTATAAAACTCACAGTTAATATATGAGTGGACTAATAAAATGTAATATATGTAATATATCTTTTTCAGGTATCCCATGGAGGGAAAGATCAAAAGTAATGACATGAAAGTAAACTGGTAAGTTTTTCCAATTGCTTTTCAAATGCTATTAGATTGTTAATGATAATCTTAAATCTATAATTTACCTTATTAGTAAGTTTATTTATTTTTTATTTAGCCTTGTTGTGCAAGCACTGTTGAGCTTGTGCAGAGGCAGCAGCTTTTGCCAGAGGGGAACTGGAATCCCCTGGTTGGGCCTGGGTTCTCCTGAGGGTTTTTTTCTCGTTTGGAGTTTTGGGTTCCTCGCCACCGTTTTGCACTATTTGCCTGGCGGGGGGCTGCTTTAGAATTCAGAAGTTTTACATAACTAATATTGCATATAGGAATTTATAGTCCGTTTAATATTTGACCTGTGGTTCTCTCTGCTTTATCTCAAATGTGTGCTTTCACTGTGCGTGTGTGCGAGTGTGTTTGCGTGTGTGCGTCTATGTCGATGTGTGTAAGTATGTATGCATATTGTGTGTGTGGAGCATTTGTATGTTTGTCGTTTGTGTTTTCTTGTTTTTACAGGTGTATGACTTTAGTTGTTTTACTTGAAGTCAATGTGTCTCATGTACAGCTGCTTTGTATCAATGAAAATTGTAAAAGTGCTATTTAAATAAAGTTGAGTTGAGCTTTTTGGAAGATAATTTGAATTGGGTTTTCTACAGGTTCCTCTTTGTTTTATGTCACATCCAGTGGCACAAAGCCAAATTTATATATTCAAGGACCTATTTTGTTCCTTGCTGTCCATGACAGTATCAAAGCAGATCTGCAATAGAGAATCATTTGTGTAAATTTGTCAATCCTGTTAAAATGACTTTTATACAGACCTGTTGCTTCTTTGGGATGTTTTCAAAGATTTGTATTTATGTACTGTATGATTTTTTCTGCCAGTCTGATTCAAGCTCAGCTCGGCTGTATCCCCATTCAGGAGTTTGGACTCATACAGGACACTGGAAAGATATTCCGAAATGCAATTAGAGTCAGCAAATGTGAGCTCAATTCTCTTAATGTCTCTCTTATGCTTGTTTTTCACTGATGACATGGCTTTGAAATTGTAAGTGTACTGTTTTTTGTCACCTTTTGCAAAATGGTGTTTTTGGTCTCTACCAGATCTGACTGAGTTTCTCCGTCATCACTCTCAAAAGAATTTCTCTGCTCAGCTCAACTCTTTGATACTTGCCAAATGTTTCAGAGCCAAACTGTGGGAAAACTCACCTTATGTTTCCAAACAGCTTGAGAAGATAGGTTGGGAAACTCCTCCTTAGAACTAGACATTTATTTTCATATAAAAAACTATAGTATCTTTATATACTGGATATTTAAAAGATTTGTTGAATATTTGTGGTTTCTTTTGTACTACAGGACAGTCATTTGCCACAGCCATGGTGAATGCAGGGCTCACAACATTCAGCAAAATTGAGGAGACCAGTCCTAGAGAGCTAGAGCTAGTAGGCAAAAACCCCTAAATGCATTTCCTAAAATGAAATTTCCATTCGGTAATAATGACGTATAGCTTTTGACAGATTGTGAACCGACATCCTCCCTTTGGAAACCAAATAAAGGAAGCCGTCAGCAAACTCCCAAAATATGAAGTGAATTTGGAACAGGTAACATTTCTGCATTTTTATGTTAAAAGAGAGACATGATTGAATGATATTTTGAATATTTCTTTCTAGATTCAACGATATAATGTGTCAGCTGAGATTGTTGTCACTGTGAACTCAAAGAATTTTAAAGAGATGGCAGCGAAACAGACAGCACCAGACCACCATCATGTCACACTCATTATTGGGGACTGTGACAATAATGTCGTTTTCCAACAGAAAATTATGTAAGATCTATGGGATGTAATAATCATTTGCAAATTATCAAATACCCAAATAAAAGATTAATTAGTCGCTTTTTTTCAGGGATGCAGTACTCTTGAAGTCTGGGAAATGGTCAAAGAGAATTGAGGTCGCAAGAATATCAAAGGGAGAGGAGATCAACATTCATTTGATAAGTTCAGAATATGGTCAGTGTTTCAAGGCATTCAATAAACATTTTAATCTTTCGAATAGCGCAAACATATACATGTAGATAGTCAGATTTGGCAATTATGAATTGATGTTATATAGTGGGTCTGGACATACAGAAGAAGTGCAGCACCTTCTTCTTAGGAGAGAAGAGTTTTGGCACTGAATCTCAGGTCATACAGAGCCCTACATGGAGAATGCAGAGGGTTCTGAAGCCATTTATAGAAAACCCAGTACTGACAACTCGGACAAACAAAGTTCACAGTCCTATACAACAACAACAACAACAACAACATGATCAGTCCTCAGACAGAGGTACAACTGGTATAAGCTGCATTAGCTTATTGACATTCTATGGAGTCTTGTGCATATACAGTACAGTCAGTGTTGGGTGTAACTAGTTACTAAGTAAAAGTAAACCTTTGGAAAAGTAACGTAAGGGATTACTCTTATTTTTCTGTAATTTCACTTTGAAATGTATGCTTTAATGTATCCTTCTCACATTTGTAATACTTTGGTTACGGAATTTTACCAGAGTAACTTACCCAACACTGAGTACAGTATGTACAGTATTGTATGTTATATTCCAGTTTTTAAATTTATTGCCACACATAATCACTCTAATTACAAAGAATCAATAGTGTCTTGGGCTCTTTTATTACACATTCTCTGGTTCATAATAGATCAACCTACTCAAGATACTTTAAAGAGACAGTGTAATCATCTCTGCAGAAATAAGGAGCTCTGTGGACATGACTGTTGTGAGTACTAACTTTTCTACATGACTCACTTTTTTCTGTGTGTTTCGATGCGATTAATTGAGTTAACCCTTTAGGCAAAGTTGGAGTTGAAATTATTTTGAAAAGACCAGCAAATCAGTCCAGTTTCTCATCATACCTTAAAGATATGAAAATGAGGAATGTGAGACTCACAGAGACTCCTGCGAAACGCTTGAAGGTCAGTGTTTTGAATTTGACTACTAATGATTATATGTAAATAATTGTCAAGAAATGTGTAGTCCGTTAGAAAGATTCATTAACGTTTCAAATATAACAGTGACACTTAAATTATTCAAATAAAACCAAGTTTAATTTTTTAAGTCAATTTGATTTTCATTTTTCTTTTAGATGATGATGAATAATGAAACAGCAGCTATAGGCATGCAACAGTTCTCATACAAACCCAAAGACACACTTCCTGCTGTCAAGAAGTATCCTTGTGTTTACAAGTTTTGACCACTAGAAATGAATGCTGAGCAAGGTCTTATTTATTGTTATTTATTAATTAATGTTGTCTGTGTTTGCTTTCAAGCATTAGGGTAAGTCAGTGTTATACTCAAAGTAGATGTGAAAACCCAAAACTACCAAGTGATAATTCATCTTTTGAAGGTACAGTTTGTTAACTCATGTCACAGACACTTAAGTGACTAAGCATAATTTGTTAAATACCAATAAAATTTTACATGTCACTTTTCAATTGCAGGTTACGATGACTGTATGGGAGGCTTTTATTCTGAAATGGTAGATCATGGACAAGCTACTTCTTCAGCTCAAGGTTCAGTACATGAGATTCTGGTGTTTGAAACATATGAGACCTTGCCTTTGAAAACGCGACTAAAGTCATTTCTTTGTTATTTACTTTTTCATGCAAAAAATTATACATAATAAAAAAACATAAAAAACATTCTGTAAAAATATAATATATGGACTTAGTTAGGCCATGTCAAAGATTGAAATCTATGATTAGGAAACCATCTCTCTGTATTTTTGTAAATAAGTGTAAATAAATAAATAATTTTTTGTATTATAACGGACAACTCGATCTAAAAATTATAATGTATTATTTACAGTGTAAAATATCCTAAACCACCAAAAAACTCAGCCATCTTAATCAAAAATGAGATTATGATGTTGAGTGAATGTTCTCCACACATAGTATATGTTAATTAAATATTTGTAGATAAAAACCCACTAAATGCAACACTCTGCCCAGTCTGAAATATCTGGTATTGCTGAGAATAAATGAAAATAGTTTATACAAATACATTGTCAATTTAAATTAGTAAAAAAACTACTAAAAAAGTACCTAAAACTACTTCAATGCTCCAAATCTCAGTTAGCCTGGATTTCACAGCCATTCATAGTCTTGTTGTTTGTGTTCCACCATCGATTAAGCCATTATTAGTCATTGAACTGACAGAGTTTGTTTTTTTTCTTTTAAGAGGTTGTATGTGGTCAACTGAAGACCCTCAAACATAAACAGATGAATGGAATCGCCTCTCATAAAGCTGATGTTTATTCAACCCATGCAAATCCAGAGCACTGCTCTGACTGGGCTGGTACTCTTAATGTGACCTTTGACCTGGGAGTGAATGATTGGGATGATTTTGATGATGGTCACTTGCTCCATGCTACTGAGTTGTGTTGTGAATCTGAAGCATGCGATCTAAAGATGGGTCATTATCAACCAACAAATGCTGGTTTGTTAAATTTGTTTGTCATCTTTATGTTTCAAGACTTAAGTAAAATAATTTATGAATTATAAATCAATCAACAATTACTGCTGAGTGATTTGTTTTGTGTGATAGGGTGTCTGTCTGCAGTAGCACAAACTCAAGCCCAAACCACACAAAAAACATTAAGTTCAATCTTGCCACAAAGGTAATGAAAGAAAAGAATTGTGATCGGAAAAGAAATAAATAAGAATAAGATTAATTGCTTTTGCTGTTAATGCCTATGAAAATATATATTTTAATATGAATATTATTTTTCAGAATACATCTTCCAGTGGCTGCTACACCTCAGACTGTAAGTATTACAGCATTTAGTAATATATAAATGCTCATAAAATGACTAGCATCAACCCTTTTTTCTAAATGCTTGAACCCTTATTTCTCAGAGAGTGTGCTCAGAAATAAGCATGAACACACCTTCCAACCAGAGAGAGACCAAAAAAACTACACTCCTTGATATTTTCTCAAGGGTAAACACAGCTCAACAGGAAAACATATATGCTAACAGGTATTTAAAGAAATGATAAAGTTTTACTTTTATCTACATTTCTATATGTGGTAATATTAATTGTAAAATGTTGCCTTATTATTATAGGGAATGTGCAAAGGACAGCGACAATGAGGCAGATGTTTATATTGATATATTTGATGGTCTGTTGTAAGTTTTAGCACTGGTATGTTCCTGTGCTTTCAAAATATGGACAATGTCAGAAAAAAAACGTCTTACTTTTATTATTTTGTTCTGTATGTAGAAACAAAGTTATTGGATGCAAGGGCAACCCATTGATTTTGAAAAAACTGTTTAATATACTAACCGTCTTAGATATTTAAATTCTTGTGAAAAAATGAAAATGTTAGAAATATGTGTTATACATTCAATATTAAAGTAAAATGTTAGCAAACGAAAGATCATGCTGGTCCTTTTGTTACCTGGCCTATATCTGATGAGCACAGGCTGACCAGCGAATCTCCAGAAAATGTACTGCCTTAGCAAATTTAGAACAAGCAAATCGAAGTCAGACAGTTGTGGCTTAATTTTATTTCAATTTTTTGTTTAACAGTCAATCATACATAATTTACAGTGATTTTTATTGGATATTAATAAACTGCCCTATTTACCTAAATACATGCTTTACCAAAGTACTGTAAATAATATTAATACATTCTTTCTGTGTAGTAACATTTAAGAACTAAGTAACACATTCATTATTGCATTAATCCGAGCATCCAAGGAGATTACTGCAGTTCTTCAGTGCACAGTGTTTTACACAACTGACATGAAAAATTAATCTTGCTTCATTAATACTTTTGACATCCTTTTGGTCTTTCAAGTTCGACCTCTTCATCAGCTGCACTGCAGTGTGCTGGGGCTTTGTAAACATATCCCTTTTCTGTTTCATTGTCGCTAAAAAATAACAGGTTTCTTAATGGGGAATCCACATAGTTGTCAAATAAATAAGTGTGGTATTTTTTAAAATGATAGACTTCAATTTTAAAAATACAATCCAGTGACTTACCCCTGCATGCCTTTAAATGCAATGCACTTCAAAATTCCTCCCAGGAGTAACAAAGCTGCTCCTACCCAAGCTACGAAAAGGGCGGGGCCGAATGTGTACCTGACCGTTGAAAAGCAAACCAGATAAGAGAACAGGAAGTGATGCATTCAATACCTAGCAAATACAATACTACTAGTCCATTGTGGAAAATAGGTACACTTGTCATCAACACATTTAAAAAAAAAAAATGCTTGTTTTTCATTTTACCTGGGAGCGTGCATGTCCATTCCACCCATTCCCATTCCGCCTTTTCCCATTTCTTCCCCGTACTGGCCCATGCCTCCTATCTTTCCTTGGTTTGGACTGTAATTTGTCATCATGAAACTAGCCACTATGTCATTAGCGTACACTGATGGGCCAGAAATGCCACAGAGGCCTGAAAACAAGAGAGATGTGATTCTTAAGTGTAAAATTGTGATATGATACACAGAATTGTTGGTTAAAATGTAATTTGTATAAAATGTATTCTGACTATAGTACTAAAGATCAAAGCAATGAAAAAGATGTTTACCGGCAATGAAAAACATAACTCCTGCACATAGAGTCATTTTGGCCTTGGTGGTATGCTCCATGCTTCTCGTTTTGACACATTTTAGAGAAAACAGTGAGATAAAAGCTGCAGTCACACTCAAGACGATAGCAACTACCATCAGTGCCCGTACAGCTTGGAAATGGCCTGAAAATGAAATCAAGTACAAGAAAACAGTAATTGTCACTAGGGCCAGTGGCTTTTGTTTGATCTGTTTCTGATAATATTGTTGACCGTGTGTAAACTCTACATACATCACACATGGCGACAACACCTTTACTATTTTTTTGCTCAAATGCGGCACACAATCTAGGGATATGTACAGTATAAAACAGTACAATTCCATTATGTTTTTAATAAGATCATTTTTATTTTGTTCATTTTAATGGCTTTAGTAAATTACTTTTCACGTTGCTCCCATTGGTTACATTTTCTGTTCTCCTTGTATTGCTAAGATAACATAGCCGGTGAAACGTGCACAAAAGTCAACTCGTCTGGCAAAAATATAAACATTCGGAGAAATCTAAACCTTAAGTCGTGTACACAAAACAAGCAATGTCAACCAACCTGAATAGCCTATAAGGCCATAGAGTGGTCGGCACTCTGTGAATCCAGCATTGGACACTTCGCAGTTTCGCCACAGTCCCTTATAAGTGTAGATAGACGTGATCATGTCCCCCTGACGATCTTTGACACACCAGTTATCCATAACAGTGGCAGCAAAAACTAAAGCCATACCGATGAGGCCTGACACAAAACCTCCATTCTGCAGCATTGTGAAAGCCATTCTTCGTCTGTTCTGGTTTCAGCCGTGGGTCGATGGTCTGGAGAACCTCCTGGTGAAAGGCTTGTAGGTTAACTGAGGCTAGACAAGGGTGAGGTTGCCTTTAAATATCAAGAGCGTGCGTGTGAGGCTCACATGCACGCTCCAAGGGTGATGCTCATGATAAGCTTCGAGTGGCCGTGATTTCACCTACTTCCACCAGAAATTTAACATGACAACTCTATTCCTCATGCACTTCCTTTGTCAAAGCATTTATTAACACAAATTATACATTAGGTCACTTGATGTGCAATGAATCAGAGCTATTCAGACAGGCTTTAATGTAGCACACCTAATATTTTGATCATTTTTAAGTACATTTAAAGATTTGTCTGCTGAATACATGGTCAGTAGTGATGCATGAAGCAAATAATGAGGAAACAATAAACAGCATTTCACAGTGAGTAATCAATTGAATTATACAGATTTTTGTAAAGAAATTAAACAAAATGTGAAATCATACAGCATGAACTGAATAGTGTGTTATGAGCAAGGGATTAAGAATTAAGAGATTATACATGTTTTAGCATTTATACCTATATGGTGAGATTCATGTCATCTAGTTGGACAGTGAATAAACCTGAGTTGACATCAACATTTTGAAGCTCAGAAAATCAGTGTGTATGGCAGATAATCTTTTTAGATTTGTTTTTTAAACAATTTGTTGCACAAAGCTGACAATATAGTGTATAAAAATGTGAGGTTGTTTTACTTTACTAAATAAGAACACAATAGAAAACATGGAGAGATAACTATAATACAATTAACATATGGAATGAAATGAATCCTAAACCTCTTAAAATTTTGTTTTTGGCATGGTATTCTATGTATTAAACAAATAAATTGATTAAAAAAATCTGAACCTTAGAACCATGCAGGGAATTAACAGGTTCTTTATACCGAAGCGGTGCTAGGGTATAGCACCTTCGGGGTGATATCAGCCAATATAAGACATCAAATCGCTTGCAAACACCTTTACTCATTCGGTTCCCCTCTGGTGGAATGAACTGCAAGCCTCCACCCGAACTGCAGCATCCTACACAACTTAAGAAAACCTTTGAAAAGAAAAAAACTCAAAACATACCTGTTCAGCATTTATTTGACTAACCAATAACTGTATATGTCTTGTGTCTATTAAAAAAAGTGAATTCTCTCCCTTGCTTAATTCAGCTTTAATTCTTCTAGCAGCATGGCCTTGTAAACTACTGTTTTGTGCGTTGACAAAATGTTTAATGCTCTCCTACTTGTAAGTCGCTTTGGATAAAAGCGTCTGCCAAATGAATAAATGTAAATTGGGACACTTTTTGGTTAATTGCGTGGGACACTGACAAAAAACCCATGTGTGACATTTAACTGTTCTTATTATTAAAAAAGTTTTTTTTATATTTTTTGTTGAATTGATGGAATAAATCAAGCAGTAATTGTTCACGCAGCTTTACAGGTCTTGAAGCATTAGCTGACCCACATTTTCGAGATAGCAGTGTTCAGGTAAAATCAGCAGGTTGATCAGCAAAAATGGGCCAGTCAAACTGGATTATAATTTTATAATGTAACAAGTGTAACAATGCATTTAAATTTAACAATTCTTTTTACAATAACAAGTAGCCCAGTGTCATGGCAACAGTTTAAAAGGTAACAGCCTATGACTGCAAAGAATATCAAAGAGATGAGATAACACGCTCAAACATTTCAATCGATTTAATAAAAGCAAAACAAAATCAACAATAGAAATAACAGGCAGTGTTATGGCAACAGTTTAATACCAGTTGTATTTGTGTCGCATCCCTGTGGCAGACATCCTGACAATCTCCTTTATGTTCCTTTCTGACCCTTTCCGTTTTTCCATGCTGTCTATAATAAATAGTTTAACATAAGGATACTTTACTTCAACACCTCACTTCTGTATCAAAATATCTCTTTCAACCTATCTCTTTTCAGTGAGTAATGCAATAGTACAAGATATTTAAAATAAAAATACGTTTTAATAGGGTAACCATCAGAATTTCTGCTTAAACTTAGGTGGTCCATTTTAACTGAAATAAACGGCTCAATTTAGGTAATTTGGGTGAGTAGGCTAACTAAAATTAGATTTTTTATAGATATTTTTTAAATAAAAATCTGGATCATTTAGCAAAATTAGCATTTTATCTCACAAACAGAGCCGGCCCTGGGCAAAGGCGGAGTAGGCAAATGCTAGGGGCGCCGCCGATCCCTAGGGCGCCAAAATGAGTGAAGATTTTAATCATTATTCATCATCTTAACTTGTTATTAATTATGTCACCTAATGTGATCTGTGCAGCTTATCACACTCCCAGACTACAATTTACATTATGTTGTGTTCAGATGAAACGCGATTAATCGCGGTCCTTGTTCTCTATTAGGCCAACTCGCAGGAATAATTCGTTGGTGAGTTAAAATAAAATAAAAACATATGAAATGTGAAAAGGTAGGAATCAAAAAAAGGTTGCAATATATTTGTGCAAATTATAAATTACAATTGCTTATTAGACCTCTAAGGAGCACATGGTGGTGGAAAAAAATGAGAGGGAAGAGTAAAATATTTTATTAAAGCTTTTGCGTTATCTCGCAAAACATTTGCGTTCTCTCGCAAACGTATCTCTCATTTTTTTTCCACCACCATGTCCCTAAAAGGGCTCCGTAGACCTCTGCTGGTTACCAACCTTATTATTGAGAAGTAAGATTGGATATCTTAGGCCACTCAACTTTGTTTTCTGGCATGTCTGAAATTGAGGCAATGCCCCTCCCCCCTTAGAAACTTCAGACCAATGAAATAATTTGCCAAAAGTACTGATATGGCATTAGTTTGGAATGATGTGCATTCATTGGCTGTTAACTTGTAAAGAGATAAGACCCTCAACCCTTAAAGGGCCCATTTTACCTGATGTCACCCCTATATATTTTAAGAGATATGTGTTTAGAGATCTGTTTTTAGAGTGTATAACCATTTACATTTCTCATATTTCAGGTAGAAACTACTGTGACATGGTATTCCTTATCGTTGGGTCAACATTTCCAGGGCAGGGCAAAAAAAGAGATATCCTATTCTTTGCTTATCAGTCACTTTAGAATGAGGATTTACAAACTTTCCCATAGTTTACCATATGATCCAGAACTTCTAACTCCTGTCTTTTCTAGTTCACCACTGACAAAGACTTTTAAGGGTTTAGGGTTGAAGATTTTTATTACGGAAATGATGTTTAAACAGCAAAACAGACATGTCAAATCAGCCAGATAAATTTGATCACAATATATTTCTAATTGCAGTCATTATTACAATAGGAGGAACAAATAATGAATGACAAAATAAAAGAGGATGATAAGAGTTTAAATTAGTTATTTAACATGTTATTTAAAATGTATTATAGAGAGCTAACGCAAAACTAATGAGAAGATACACTGAACACAGGCTTGTAAAATATAAATATTACACAATTGTAATTACAAATGCTGTTGTGAAAAGATAACTCAATTTGTTTTCATTATACAAAAAATGAATTTCATAGGATTTTGGTTCAGGTTTCTAAATAATGAAGAGGTGTTTTATGGTTTTATAGTTTTTCTCTCCATGTGGCTTTAGGATTTGTCTGCTAAAAGTTTAAGATTCTTTTAATATCCGTATTAACATATTATACTCCAAACAATTGCCTGTCCAACTTAATTCTTTAACATAAATTAAGAGTTCATTTTAAGTTTTCAAATTAAAAGTCTATCAAAACAGCGGACAGTTTTGCAAGTACATCAACATCAAAGGGGCTGAATAGATGAAGATGTATGCTGTAGTCACTGCAAAAAAATATTTTAACATACTGTGCACTCTAACAAATCAGCAGGTCATTTATCTACACAAAAGATATTTGACTTTATTTGACTCTGTGTTCAAATCATCACTTTCAGGCATTTGCTTGTAGCCTTTTAAAATGGATCTTTGTCTCTGAGCACCATGTAATGCATCATTAATAAACCATTTAGTACCTAGTGTAACATAACAACATAAACGCAACAAAACAAACAAACAAACAAATTAATTAATACATTAGCCTTTGAAATCATACACCAATGCTACATAAAATAAAATATAAATTTGTTGACAAATTGTCCTTTAACTTAATGGAAAATTGTGTCTGTTTTTTAAACATATCCCACACAAACAGATAACCTGTCCCACATTTGGTTTGTTTGGTGGTGGTCACCCTAGTCAGACTGATCGTATCTGCTCTTTGCGAGCGACCTGCAACAAAACTCTTCTACGCCGGTGACCCAACTGAACTTCTGATTGGTCATTACATTCATGAGCTGTCATGCGTTGGTTGTGATGCTCAGGCCTAAGAACACGGATAAAATCTTGGTGAATGTGTGAGGCTTAATAGCACTGATAAACACAATCAAGCCATGAAAAGGGCATTAAAAATGTATTGAAGGGGATTCTTATTTTGACGTCAAATGTTTTTAGGGAAAGATTATTTAAAAATAAAACCTTCAATTTATCCTTGACCTGTTCTGATCTGGAATTAATAACTTGTGACAACTTCAAGTAGTGCATTTTGAAAAAACAAAACTGATTATTTTAATCAGATTTGATAAAGTAAAGCTTTTTCATGGAAATATTCCTGGTAAAAATGTGTTGAAGGAATGTAGGAGAACTCTAAAGAGGTGTCAGGATCCATCCCATAGCCACTCTCACGCTCGCCCCTGTGAAATGAATACTTGCACGCACCACACTGGAGATAAAGCTTTGGGACAGTATTCCTGCTTATCTGCACGTCACAAATCACATCATTCAGCTTTCAGAGACTGAGAGAAACCCTTGTGAAAGAATGCAGGCTAAAAATTTCAAATGTACTGTACCATGGCAAATTAAACGCTTTTAGCTGGAAGTTGCCCTGTGAGCAAAGCACGTACTGAGTTTGAGGGGGATAAACAAAATGCGAAGATGCATCTTTTTGGTGGTTACATATGCGTCTTGTGGCTTGTAGGTCAGTGGTTGGAGAGCATGGCGGAAACCCCAAGGTCATGGGTTCCATTCCAGGGATTACACATACTTGTAAGCAAATGTGTGTATAAATGCAAATGTAAATCCCAAATGTTGGAGTCTGCTAAACTACACATGAGATTAAAGCTGTGATGATTGATTCATTTGTTGTTTTATGAAATTCATCACCACTAGAGGTCACTGCACCAATGCTGTTGTCATCCTAAGTACTGAAAGGCTGTTTTTTTCTGCACAATCCAGATGTAAGAACCAATATCTAAAATGAAACTCGCATGCTTTCAGTTTTTAAAAACAGACATGCATCTGCAAGTCGAGGGAAAAGTAATTTTAAAGCAGACATAAAAAATAAATAAGGAAATAATCAACTTTCTTACTCTATTTGTAAGCAATAATTTAATTTAAAGCAAAGCCTAATTTGTGCGAAATCAAGTATGTGGAACATTTGAGGTGCGACGGGACTTTTATCGTGAAACACATCCAGTTCTCCACGTTCTCCTCTTCACAGTACATTGCTGTCGGTGTCGGCGTCAGTGTGAGTTCCGGTATCTCAGGAATTTGGGCTCATCGTCTCCTAACCCCCCTCAGTACTGAAATCTAGTTTTCCCGCAACTTTAAGGTATGTTTAATCCATTTACACAAGTATGTTTTGTTGCCTCAGACCACAAGTGTTTACTCTACGCGGGACGTTTGGTTTTCTCAAGATGATCGTTTCCCTTGTAGCGGTAACGTTAATGAATTAGCTCAGTTAACAGAGGCGTGTCGTTTCAGTGCACCCGCGATGAAGAAAAAACGACACTGTTCTTACTTTAGTTAAGATTTCAACAACAAACACAATATGCACGAAACCACTTTTCATTATAAATAAATGTGTTTTGGGGAATTATGGCAGATAATGTTGGGACTAGCAGGGGTTCATAATAAACAGATTCAGTTATACAAATGAAAGGATATGTTATAGCCTGCATATTAAAGAAAAAGACTAGACTAGTTTTAATCCCTATCTAATAAATTTAACAATGAGTAAACATTGTATTTATTTTATTGTCTCTGTTCTTCTGTTCTTATGACTGTGCTGAGACTATCTCATCATGTCATGTCTCAAGCTTTCGTCTTACATATTGTTTGTGTCTCAATCTCTATTGACATTTTTGGTCCTCATGCAAAAATCATCTATGATGCTTACTAGGATTTGAAACATAAACATTTCAATTCTTCTCCTAAAGTCATTTCTATGGTTATACTTTGCTCAAATGTCCTTTATAGAAATATTAGTAAGTCACAAGTAACACCACAGAATTCAGTCTGACTTGTATTTAAGTTTTGCTTTACAAGATTTTTGCACTTATGCTTTTGTTGTACTTGTGCTGTCCCAATTGCTTCCATTACCTACCCTACTTGTAAGTCGCTTTGGATAAAAGCGTCTGCTAAATGACTAAATGTAAATGTAAAACAGGAAATCTAGACTAGGTTTTAGTGTTCCTGTTTAAAGTCATACATTTGAGTTTGTGGTAAAACTGAAGCAGACAGACAGAAACTGACTTCCTTTTCCTGTGTAACGTTAGCTCTGAAACCTTTCACTTTGTCTACAACCTTTCTGTGCGTGTAAGTTCAGCCCGAGCTGCAATGCCGGCCAATGTTTAGACGAATATAATACTTAAAGATGCTCAAGTATGTAATGTGGTTAAGTGATGACTATAAATAAACCTAATTTATAAAATCTCATCATTTTGCAGGTTTTGTTTGAGCTCAAAATGTCTCAGGCGGATAAACTGAAGGTAAGGAAATGAGAGCATGTGGGTGGAAGTTTAGTTGTGTTCAATGCATTCCCAATGCGGCAGTGTACAGAGAAAGATTTTTTTATATATCTCTGTGTCCATCTTGTCCAAATCGTGTTTTGAAGGAAATGGAAAAAACACTTTACTTTTTAAATGGTTAAATATTGTGTGGTTGATTAGATATTTGCAAAACCCAGTGACGACAGGTTGACTTACAATGATGATTTATTACAAAAGATAAAAGTCACAAAATATGGAGATACGAGGTTTCAGAAAGACAGCATATGGTTAAAAAAATCTTATTGAGATATTACTCTTCCCAAATTTTCAGCAGGGACAGTTTACAAACCCAGAGACGCCTGGGTATGTGGGATTTGCGAATTTGCCAAACCAGGTGCACCGGAAATCTGTGAAAAAGGGCTTTGAGTTCACGCTTATGGTGGTGGGTAAGTAGCGTTGACATTATATTTTATACAAAACAAGCTCTTCTTCTAAAATGTCTTTCAGCAATGGAAATCTTTTCATTATATTGACCAAAGGACAGTGTGATGTTTTGTTACATACTATCCTATATCTGTTTTATTAGCAATACAGTATCATGTGATATTTATAGAAGAACTTGCTTAAGACTGGAGTGTTATTTTACAACATTTTAGTTGTAGGAAACTCTCCATTTGGTGTTTGAGTGGAAGTGGCTGTGGGAACGGGAATCTTTGGCAGCATCAGATTGGTTGAGACTCTTCTCTCAGCCGTGTGTGTGTGTGTGTGTGTGTGTGTGTGTGTGTACAGCTGTTGACACACAAATGAGATCTGCTGGACTGGAGAATTGAGTGGGGGAGGGTGACTGCTCGGCACGACCCATTGTAAACTCATCCCATCGCCTTAAAATAAATCACAGTAATGCAGAACTAAAGCCACAAATACTTTTACTGGCTGCTCAGTTTCAGCTCTGCACAGGATGTTGGAAACCGCTTAGATGGGAGAATAATGACATTTATATAATAGAAAACGGTTTAGTCCACTCGAAAAGATACAACAGAACAATAAATGCATGTGTCTGTCTTGACTATTCAGTTTGTCCTCATTTGTCTTGTGTTTTTCTTTCAGGTGAGTCTGGATTAGGGAAGTCCACGCTGATCAACAGTTTGTTCCTCACTGATCTCTATCCCGAGAGAGTCATTCCTGGTGCTGCAGGTGAGAGTTTGAATATGAACTGTATTTAATGAGACGGTCTGAAGTCTGATATTTATGATGTTGCTGTGCACAGAAGGGCTTTGGGCCGGTAACTTGCATCATCAGAATCGTCTCTGACTGGTTACGTATGGTTTTGTCATTCAGAGAAGATTGAGCGTACGGTGCAGATCGAAGCCTCAACAGTGGAGATTGAAGAGCGTGGAGTGAAGCTTCGCCTCACTGTGGTTGACACACCTGGATATGGAGATGCCATTAATAGTGAAGACTGGTAAGCTTTGTTTTTGATATCCATTAAAAATAATAAATGAGGCTGAGTTATGTTTGACCATATGCAACCTGTGGACTCTGGCATTTTGTCACTGTTGTTTATTTGTTTACTTATTTAATTAAAGCGGCAGTCCTTAACTTTGGCCTCTTTGTCGCCATCTAAGTTTGAAACATAAAAATGTCAGTTATGTTAGTTGTTTTTGGCACTGCTGCTCTGCGCGAATGAATCCGAGCTCTGTGCTAAGCTCATACTGTAACATGCGACCGCGTCTACACCAGATACAATGCAAAACGTTTAAAAGCACCAGTAATATAGAATCAATTGTAGCTTTGATAGTGCGTCATGCCTGATGTAGACAATAACTCTAAATAACATGGAAAATACCATCTACCTTACATCCTACAAGTAATATATCTGAAACATGTCGTCTGAACACAAACAATATCTTGCGCTTTTGTTCTGACTGCATGAAGTCTACAAGTGTTTAAAAAATTAATCACGATATTGACGTCTCACCTGTTGCAAATGCAATTCTTTCAGATGTCAGAGCCCACTCGCAATATCCCTGTTGATATTAGCTTTTGCTTTAGCACGAAGCTATCACTTAAGTTCTCCGGAGCACAAGGTTACTAGTTATTAACAAAAGATGATTCACTGGATGTAATCAGCATCAGAACTTAATAAATGAAGATGTTTACATGACATTTCCCAGATGATTGCCTTCAAACACAGATATCTAGATGATGATTTAAATTCCAAGCGACTGTTGTAAGAATGAACAACACTGCATGGGGCGACCAGACAGCGCAAATTATAAATCACTATTATAAGCTTATATGTGAATCTGGGTAATATAAGACAATCTTTATGAACATTGTTCTGTCTATGTATTTACTCAACGATTGATTTTTGATTATATATACCTCAAAATTATTGCAGATTGCCACTTTAAATTTACAGTAGGAGAACTAGTTTGGAGGATTTCCCAGAAGAAAATAAAATACATTTTGTGTAGGAGGAATGGATAATAGAGAGTGCAGGGAGGAATGGAGGAAGTTTTATTTTTACTTTGGCAACGCTGCTCTGTTAGTTGCATTGGAGAGACAGGAAACATGTGTGACCTCTTCCTGTCGACTCTATGACCTGCTTCAGAAGGAAAACGTTGAATTACTTTAGTCTGAAAAAGGAAATGTGTGCTCTCACATTTATACGTTTATATAACTAAATCTTTTAATTCTGTCATTTAAACACAAAACCTCACAAACACGTGAGTTCACAGCATTTTAAGCATTTTAATGGTGGGCCTGGTGTGTTTTGTATATTTTATCTTCACAACCTGAACATGTTTTATGTGTTTTTTTTAGTAGTGTATTTAGTTACATTTAAACTCCTATGTGGTAAAACGTACTTTATGTATAATGTATGTACTGTATATAAGTGTCATATACTGTATGTATTTTAAGTTAATGGCCCAAAGTTAATTTCTGATCTGTGTTTGGTTATAATATAACAATTTATGTTATATTTATTATATATTAACTGCGGAGGTGACCCATAAATTAAGTATGTATAATGTTTATTTGTGTTGTTACTGCTTTAACAGTCTATACTGTTATTGTTATTCCTCCACTGCTTTTCCTTGTAAACAAATGACCATTCATTGAAAACATAAGACAATTTGAAAAAAAAACCCTGAAAATTATTTATTAAAATATGAAGCGGTACATTTTTTTATTTAATAGGAGTCACAAGAGCCTAAACATAACATTTGAAGTGACTTTGAGTTAAACACATCACAGAGCTACTGACGTTTTTATTTACTTTTTTAGTTGTTTATAAATCACTGAACTCATAAAGATCTTTCTGTCGGTGTTTAAAAGAGAATGTTTGTGTTTTCTTGGACAGTTTCAACACCATTATCTCATACATCGATGACCAGTTTGAGCGCTACCTTCACGATGAGAGCGGACTCAACCGCAGACACATTGTTGACAACCGCGTACACTGCTGCTTCTATTTCATTTCTCCGTTGGGTCACGGGTGAGTTCTCCCCCCCGGCTCACCTGCAAATCATTCGATGGATCGATGATCTTACATTTTTGGTTGTATAATTAGGTAAATTTACAAAAATCTGTGTTTTAAAGATTTAAATATAACAACTAATTTACAGGATGAAGCCTCTAGATGTCCAGTTCATGAAGGCCATTCACAATAAAGTGAATGTCGTTCCTGTTATTGCCAAAGCAGACACACTGACCCTCAGGGAGAGAGATAGACTCAAGCGCAGGGTAATGCATTTCGATTTCTTTCCAAATACAGATCCCCATTGGTTCATTATATTTGGCTTGATTTTTGTCTGTGGTCATTGTTGCAGATTTTGGATGAAATCGATGAGCATGGCATTAAGATCTATCATCTACCTGATGCAGAGTCAGATGAGGATGAAGATTTCAAAGAGCAAACCAAAATTCTTAAGGTCGGCATGGTGTAGTTTTGCCATTTTCACAGTAAAATAAAACGATTAAACAATTATTTGGTTAACTAAAGGAGCCATAAAACTGTATATAATATTAATATTACTTATAATATAAGTAATATTATTTGCATTACTGTGTACAGGCCAGTATACCATTTGCTGTGGTGGGATCCAACCAGCAGATTGAAGCTAAAGGGAAGAAGGTGAGAGGACGCTTGTACCCGTGGGGTGTAGTGGAGGTGGAAAACCCTGAACACAACGACTTCCTTAAACTGCGCACCATGCTGATGTGAGTTTTTTTGTGTATTGGTAGTATTTTCTGTTGTACTTGGGTTATAGCCTTTCATAGAAGTATCAACTTTATATCGCTTTGGATAAAAGTGTCTAACAAATGCATAAATATATAAATGTATCATGGACTCTCTGTGCAGTACCCACATGCAGGACCTGCAGGAGGTGACTCAGGATCTTCACTATGAGAACTTCCGCTCAGAGCGCCTCAAACGGGGCGGCAGGTTGTCCTCCCATGGTTACATTCTGCCTCTGTCGCCTGCGTACGTACTGCTCTGCTTGTCTTTCTCCACCTCCTCCCCAGCCTCTTTGAAAAAGCAGTTTTTGAGGATGTAGCTGCGTATTATTTGAATATCCAAAAACAAGCAAGCCTTTCCTGGTATTTGAACGAAGCAGTACACCAAATAGGGAGCTAGATTGAAAAAGCACATTTATTTAGAGACACTTCTCAATTTTGCTAAATACACACAGAAACGGCAATAACGAGTGAAAAGAGAAGTATTGTGTTGACCCATCAAGAAATAGTTTGAGCTAATTCAGTCGATATATACTGCCTGTGGTAAATCTCACATACTCTATTTTTAAGCAACAGTTTTACTGTATGATACATTTGTGTTTATTCCACAGCCTTTAATATCTGAGTGTCATAGATCTGCAGGTGTGAGTCAGATCTATGTGTTTTAGAGGATAGGAGGGGGAGGTACTGCTGGGAGCTCAGTCACAGCTCCACCTATCCTACACACTGACTGTTTCTACACTTCTCAAACACAAACGTTCGTCCTCTTGACTTTCTGCTATGCTCAGCGCACGCTTGCACTAATTACTTGGGTTTGTCGTCTTGACTAAACTCTGCATCACGAATCCTTTAATGCCAACGTGTTACTAATCCACAAAATCATTTCTCAAAGACTCCATGAAATCGCATGATGAGCAGAAAGTTTAGGCTATTGCACATGCCTAATTTTTACAGCCAGTAGATTTTAGTTACGTGCTTAAAAGCCTGTATCGTCCTTGCTGGTCTGTTGCTGTTGGTATTAGGGGAAAGGGAGTTTTGGAGTACAATAGCTTTTAAATAACCTCCAAGCTAATCCATTTTGTTTTCATGGGGTCTTTCAATGAAAGTCTTTAAATTTGCCATCGAACAACGATACAAGCAGGTGGGCAATGTGTATAATCAATTGTTTCTGAAACTTAACTACAAAGTAACTTTATGTGTGGTGCTTTTTACACCGCGCCCCCCTTCTCTGTGAAGCAACAACACGGAGCCAGAAGAAATGGACAAGGATGTAATCCTGCAGGAGAAGGAGGCTGAGGTACACTCTCTCACTCAGTGTTTACTCCGTAAACTAGTTTTATTATTAAAATGCATGAGTGTCGATGCATGAGCGTGTGTGTTTTGTGTCTCTCAGCTGAGGCGGATGCAGCAGATGATTGCCAAGATGCAGGCACAGATGCTGAAGCACGGAGATGGTGAGGGAGACAGTCCACACATGTGAGAAACACGGTAAGAGCTCATTCAAACCTGTTTACTTGCTATTAACATCCGTCTCCTGTGACCTCATGAGATCAGATTTCGTAGAGGAGAGGGTTTTCGATTTCACGACTAAATACTTCACTTTTGTCAATTAACCTGATACAGCACACATTGCTCCTAATCGTATTTAAACTAATAGCATTCCAGTAACTGGTCTAGCATAATATTTACATTGTATATTTTGTGTTGTTAAAGATGCAATTAGAGAGCTTGTTTTGTGTCTGTTATCTTTTAGATGCTGACCTGTCATTCGAGCTTGAGCCAGTCAGGCACATCGCCAAAACTTGCTAAATTTGGAGAAAGTGAGGAGACTAGCTCATCCTGCTTGTCATTTTCTAAGTTTCTGTCACTCTTATGTGTTTGTAAGCAGTATTAAGTTCTTTGTTATTTACTCGGATCTAAAAGTCATTTATTTTCTTCCACTCACCTTATTATGCCAGTAACCAAAATGTAGAATCAGTTATAAAGTCTGTGGACCCCACAGTGCAATTAATGTGTTGTATTCTGTTACAAAAGCCAAATGCTGCGAAATGCTCCTTATATAAAGCACCTTTTGTCTATCAGGACCATTCAAGACCACTGAAAGTACTTACTGCCCCATATTATACCATCCACAGTAGCTTAAAATCACCATCGAATCGAATCATCATCGAATTCAAGCAGCTTTTGAATTTGAGTGTTTTTTTTATTATTCATTTTACATCAATAAGAAGTGTTGCCAGAGAGATTGCTGCCCTCCAGTTCAGGAGTTTTTGAAAGTACTTCTCTCATTCCTGCATGAAGAAGTCTTTGTGTCATGTGCCATTCTGCTGAATGGTCTCCAAACAAATGCAAAAACAGGTATACTGTGATCCATTGTACAATCCCTGTGCTGTTTTATGAAGGAGAAGGAGCGATTCTCTGATTTGAGTGACTTATGTAGCTCTGTGGAACTCATTTAATATCAGACGTGCAATGTGAAATTGGGATAGGAAAAGGATATATATTGACATTGAAATATGCTGTTGTGCTTTTTGACCTTCATGCATGCATGCCAAGTTTTTCCTGGTTGTTTATTTTTTACGCATTTTTGTGACTGAATTAGTTTCTTCTGTATCATAAATACTTATATAAATAAATCTGTTACCCGACAGCAATGTCACCTTCAGTGAGCTAAACATTTTACCATAGTTGCTCTTGAAAACCTGGTTGTCAACATTCCTGTTATAATATTTCACTTGAGAACTTTCTAATAAACCACTTTTGTTTATCTTATTGTAATAAATGTTATATTCAAAACAGTTTATTTTGTTCATTTCGGTTTCCCTTTGTCAATGTTTATCCATTTGAATCTATTTAAATGTATAAATGGTGGTAGGTTGAACCACCGTACAGTAGTGATATAGCTAATAAAATAGTGATTTGATTTTACCTTTTCCTCTTATTGTCAAAATGGTGGCTTTTGTTTGCGGATCTTTATGACCACTAGAGGCCGCACGTTATCACACGAACTGGGTAAACACCCTAAAGAAGACTAAACCTCGAACATGCCTAAAAAACTCACGTCCTGATAATATGAAAGGTATTGTGACAGTGTGAAATGTCGGTGTAGGGGTCTTGACCTATTGACTGTACAAACATGGATTAACAAGCTTGAGCTCATTAGCTCCTTCCTGTCTGAGAACACTGACTCAACAGATTCAGTGCTCAGTGTAAATACATCTGATAAGTCTATTCATGAACGATGTGGCCCCTTAAATGTAAACATTATATAAATATCAAAAACTTTATGATATATTTATTATAACATTTACTGCAGTGTGCTACATCAAAACTGGATCTAAGGTTACATTTTTGTCATTTTCTTATCCTTAAAACAGCAGTTAACACAAAAATGCAACTTCTGTATTTAGTCAATCTCAAATCTGTATATATTATTTCTTCTGATGAACACAAAATATATATTATTTGAAGAATGTAGGAAAGCAAACAGTTCTGGGGCAATTTGACTCCCATTGTCATTTTACCTTCTATTGTAGTCCATGGTGGCCAAGAACTCTTTGGTTACAAGCATTCTTCCAAATATCTTTCACTGTGTTCATCAGAATAAAGAACTTCATACATATTAGTACCAACTCGGGTGTGAAAACAGAATTATAATTTTGTATAAACTATCCCTTTAAGGCTTTCTAAACCACTATAGCTGTCTGTTGAATGTGAATCTATTTGTTTGCAACCTGATTAATTATTTAAAGTAACTTTTGTCATTTGCAGAAGAAAGTCATACAGGTCTACAGCAATAAGTGTGATGTTTAGATGATAACATTGTATATCACTCTTTGTCAACTATACTTTTTTAGAGTAGTACATCTTGCAGTACAGGTTAGCGATGACTGTGCACGATTTTGTTATATATAAAGACGTCCCTGATCACTTGTGGACAACATCTTTAGAGATGTTTATCTTATAGCAATATAAATATTCATAAACTATCTAAAGAAACGTAAACATGCATACCATTAAACCACACAACACAATGTTTCCATATACACTTTATAATAGTATTTTTGATCTAACAGGTAAACACAGTTCGCTCAATGACATGGCTTTTCTCTTAAATACTTTCCATTCTATAAAGAAAATTGTAAAAATATTTAATCATAACTAATTAAAAGATCTCTGGGAGGGGGCGTTTGAGAGTGGTTGTGGGGAGGACATTTGTGTTGTGGTCCTGATGGGGCTCCAGTGGTTTAAGGGAGGGGGAAAGGGGCATCAGCAGCAGGGGCGAGGCTTCACCGTGACGATGTTGTGGTGTTGCCATTAAGAGCAAACCTGACACAAGAATAGACTCACTGTTGTCAAGTGTATTACAAAATTGCATTATTCATATTCAAACAAACTGTTTAGTTCATGTTTATTACAATCATGAGCCACACTAATACAAAAAGTACTATTGTACTACTGGTTTGGAATATAATATGGTTATCATTTAGTCCCACCGTTTACCATCTGGTATCATCACAGTACTTCATAAACGTCTGCTCACCTGCACACTCTCTCCATCATGTGTGTGACCAGAAGGTCAGAGATACCAGGGCACGATTCCTCTGCCAGGTTAAAAGCATTCTCCAGCTCCTCTATGGCACCGATTCCACCTCCACAAGCCTTCCTCTTCTCCTTCAACTTAAGACAAAACAGACGCTCACTTAACTCCATAACATACAGAGATATTGCAGCTCATTACTCTTTACTGCTGACTTATCTGCTCTAGCCATGATAAGAAGCATAAAGCTGACATCAGGACTGCTGTGTTACTTTGACAACGTCGGCCCATGTGTTCGAATACACATTTGAGGTGAGAGTTACATTCACACTGTCAGTTTTCAGGATGACAACCGCAATTACAGGAGTCTGGAAATGTTCTTTTCACACAGTGACTTGCAGTCGAAAGTGTAATTGCTTTCCTGTAGCTCACTGCTGGGTTGAGGGTTCGATCCCAGGGGATTGCAAATACCTATGTAAAATGTATAGGATAAAGCAATGCAAGTCGCTTTGGATAAAAGCGTCTGCCAAATGCCTAAATGTAAATGTACTGTCTGTGTGAACAAGCAGCCGAACCTCATACTCTATCTGCATGTGATGCCTCTACCTATGGTGACGAATGTAAATATCAAAAGATAAATCCTGCTTTGTCAACACAAAATATTATTTTTGAAATGATTTTGTCCCAAATGTACTAACAGCTTGCAGGATGTTCATGGGGAATTGATCAATATATTAATATCAATAATAGTAATAAATTAATAAAAATAAAATACATCTAATTTTAAGGCTGAAATATGAATCTCTGAGACATTATGCTTAAGTGAATGGTATTTTTTTAACATTTTATCAGTTGTGTGGGATTCTCAATAATAATAAATTGAATTTTATTAATTTAAGAAAACAAAATTATAGAACTAATATATTAGATTACTTACCAAAACTCAAAGAAATGCAAATATTTTGTTTCTTAACACTTTAAATACTAAAGATTTGTGAAAAAATGTTAAGCATGTCAAGGAAATTAATTAATATTATGAAAAATCACGGTCACACCACATGACATTTTTTAAGGGATTAAATCTAATATTTCGATAAAAATCACTATAACTGCAATAGATATTATTTGTATTTTTTAATTAACCTTATATGTCATTGACACAAGAATCCTGAAAACTTACGGGTGAGATTGGTTTTGAAATGCAGTTTTCACTCCTGTAAATAACCAAACTGCGTGTGTGAACCCAATCGTATTAAGGACTCAAATACAGTTTCTGTTTGAATGTGGCCAGGGATTGGCTGTTACCTCTCTGAAGATTGGAGAGACCATCGCTGACAGACATTGTGACTTCGGCTGCCTCTGTACAGTCTCGGCTGCCTGGAACACAAATGTCAACACAAAATGACACTGCAAAGTTCCCCGAAACGACAGGAAATAAACCAAACCTACAACATTTTATAACCCAAAAGTGAATTTTGATGAAAAGGAATTAAGCAAACATACAAATTGTGTCATTATTTACTCACACTCATCTTGTTGTTCACGCTAAATCCTTATAATAATAGGTCTGCTAGAACATTACAGCAAGTAGAAATGAAATCAGTTACCTGTTAACTTCTAGTCTGTGTTTGGTTATCGTCTGGCTAGCGGCTAGTAATATAACAATTTATTATTTTTATATATATATGAATTAATATTAACATTTTATTGGATATTCATTGTAATAAGTGAAATTAAAACCACTCAACAGTTATTGATTCTTTGCTGAGGTCTACCAGAAGTTAGGTTTGGGCCACATAACGTTTGCATGTTGTTACGACTGAAACCGTCTATAAGGACCATTCCTTTAGTCCCTGACCTCGGTGTTTGTGTAGCCCTTCTGGAGCTTGTTCATGGAGCTGGGCCGGACTGTAGGGAACGTCCACACAGGACACTGGTCTCGATCATCACTATCTCCATCCCTATTGGGTCAAATGGGAGAAACATGCTGTATTCTAAAGCTTTAAATAACCAGTATCAATTCACCAGTCAGTCAATTAATAGCCCAGGGCTCAAAGTGATGAGAAGACAGAAATGAATAATATATCACGATGGCAGTTAGAGTCCAAGAGTTATGGATTATATGTACATGATGATGGATGGATGACATACATGTCAGAATCATCCGAGCTGGACTCGTCACCGTGGCCTTCAGATTTCCAACGGCGGTATCGGTCAATAAGCTCTGTCAGATAGGACGTCTTCTTGGTGTAGCGCGTGATGAATTTGTGCTTCAGTAACTCCTTGGCAGTGGGCCGCTGCACATAACCACAAGAGTGAGGTCACGGTCAATATGATCAAAGCTTTTACTTACCTGTCAAAAGACGTCTAAATGTATTTGTGCAGGAGTAATCATCAATACACTTTTGAAGAAGAAAATACAAGACTCTACTCACAAAGCGAGGGTCTTTATTGAGGCAGGCCTCGACAAACTCTTTGAAGGGTTTGCTATAGGAGCCCTCCAGTGTGGGGGGAGGATTCTTGGGTATAAGAAATAACACTCGCATCGGGTGCAGGTCAGAGTTCGGGGGCTCCCCTTTTGCCAGTTCGATCGCTGTAATTCCCAAGGACCAAATGTCTGCCTGCAGCAAAATTGTAACAAAACATTGTTTATTTTCATATCAGTATTTTGTCCTACTTTCCAGTAAATATCTAAGAAATTTACGAAGCAGTGCACCACTTTAAAAGCTAAAAGCTCCATTTTAACACCCCTGCCTTCCTGCCAGAGTGCTGAACGTGTGTTTTCACAGCTCTGCGGGCACAATTGCCCATTAATATTCTGACAGTGCATAGATCTCTTCAATGACCGGATCGTTCCCTTGCATTTAAAAAAAAATTGCTTGCTTTATTTTAGCAGAATTTCCACACCTTAAAGTCATAGGCAGACTGTTTGATGACCTCGGGGGCCATCCAGAATGGAGTTCCCACAAACGTATTTCTCTTGATCTGTGTGTCTGTGAGCTGCCCTGCCACTCCGAAATCTGCCAGCTTCACATCCCCCTGCTCGGACAGAAGCACGTTGGCAGCTACCGAAAGACACAAGCATGAATCATGATCCCAGTGCTCGTATGATTAAAAATGATTAAACCTGAACACTTTCCAAGCTGAGTGGGCAGGCGCGTATGTTATCACACCTTTGATATCGCGGTGAATCTTCCTCTCTGAATGTAAGTATTCCAGTCCCTTCAGAATCTCTCTCAGTATAGTGGCAATGTACGTCTCCTCGAGGGGCCCTGGTTTCAGCTGAAAAGTGTGAAAGAATGTAATCGTTCACTATAATTAAATATGACATGATTCCTACAAATAAATAGCCATCCTTGTTTTACTCACTAAATCTAAAGCAGAGCCGCCTCCTAAATACTCCATGATAATCCACAGTTTAGTTCCCTATAAAAAGACAAAAAAGCTTAGTTCCTTACAGACAATGACAAAAATAACATTCACACTATTTCTAAGCACCACATGACATTTTGCATTTAGTCATATTTCTTGTTAAAAACGTTAGTCTGAAGAGTGAAAGAAAGCATTATGGATTTAGTATTCATTCAGTATATTGTCAAAAATGCAGCATCCATAATAATTATATAAAGAATTAGACTAGAAAATGAAGAACATTTCGGAGACTAGTTTCCAGAATGATGTCATGTCTATAACCCATAATCTAGTAAGTAAAAATAAGTTCGAGTTTGCACTTGTTTAAACAAATACGTTGTGAAAATGCTGCATCGGTGTGATTATTATTATACAATGTCTGTACACACAACACAAGAGTTCACCTTTAGATATGAACCATAATACTTGGTGACATATGGACTGTCACACTGGCTGAGAACTGTGATTTCCTGCTGAATGTCTTCGATCTCATCTTCTGCCTCCTCCAGGTCAATGATCTTGATGGCGACCACCTCTTTGGTGCGATTGTTGATGCCCTTGTAGACCTCGCCAAAAGAACCCTTCCCAATGCGTTCCTGCTTTGTGAAATACTCCTCTGGATCCAGGCGTGAATTCTGATGGAGTGAAAGACAGTACAGTTATAATGTACGAGAGATCCTATTAAAGTGTAGCTATTAACATACATTCTCCCAAAGAATAAAAACCAAATTCAGCGGGAAGCCCTTCAATGTTCTATAGGATAACATTTGAACTAGTAAACAACGTAAAATAAAACAACAGACGTGACATGAAATACAGTAAGAAAGGAAGTTGCAAGATAATGAAATCTTGGATTTACATTCAAAATAGACAACCAAGGTGTCTGGGTTTGTGGTGATCGTTTACTACAAATAAAGGATGACATTTAACAGCAGTGTCTTTTAAATAACAATGATATGAATACTAATGGATCCAGAATGAATAAACTCGGCTGGGTTGCGGAATTACCTGATTCTGCATGTCGCGGAGGTGCGCCATCCTGACAGCTGCTCGGTGTGGCTGAGAGCAGATGTAACCCTTTCTGCAAAAGGTGGGGTCCTGGAGAACTCTTGAACGTTTTGCTTCTCCGATCCCCTGCTTAGCCGGCTAGCTTTTACATACAAAAACACCTTTACATGTCCTGCTTGTCTGCCGTTTTCTCGGCCTCCTATCCCCGGATGGCGGACCCCGCAGCCTGGCGAGAATGCAATCTAGGTGTCGTGTGCCTCCATGTATAAAACCACCGGTGTATGAGCAAATCTGTTTCCGCGTGTAAATATTGTATATTGATCACCGCACGTTCAGGAGACTCTTCATTTATTGCTTGCGGGAGAACAAAATAATAGGTGCAATCGCGCATGCGCAGCTTGTGAGTCAAGCAATGGGGAACTGTGGAAGTTGTAGTTTCGCTAGGTTTTGGTCGTTTGTAGTGAGTTAGTAACGCTAAAATGTTCCCCATGTTCTGTTCGGATATAACCTCGTCTAAGAGAGCCCAAAACTGCACATGTAAAACATGCAAATAGAAATATTGGTTCACTAAAAAATAAAGGTGTGCAAGTAAAAGCAAGACATAAAATTATTCTCACTTTGAAACCCATGTGCCATGTTTTTAGAAATGTCACTAATATTTATTTGATATGAATATGAAAAAATAACATTTTTTCAGCACACGTTTTATTTTAATTCATATTAAAGTATCAGATACAAAAATAATATGAAAACTGATTTCCATTCAGAAGTTTACAGGACAGATAACGTTACATGAATGAATGAATGAATGAATGAACGCTGATATCAAGGTGCGAGTCAAACACTGGCCTCAAACTGTTGTGCTGGTTTCTAATGAGAGAGAGGATTTCCTCGCTAAACATAGACAGCTTATAACTAGTAAACCATTAGAGCAAGGCATTAATGAATCTCACCATCGATCCTTTTAAGAAGTATAATATCAAAATAATTCTTATGGATGTAAAGAGGCTGCACATGGCACACCTTTCTTTCAAAAATATATATTTGTGTGTGTTTTTTAAAGAAGATGCACAACCAACTCCTTGACCATATGATAATAAATAACACGAGTTACAGTGATTCATATTAAATAGATACTCTCATTTACTAAATACAACAATCAGCCCAGCCAGTAAAAGACGACCCAGGCGATGTTTATATTTGGACTAAAGACGCGCTCGCTGGGAGTGGCTCCCTAAGCTTTCCAGGTAGAGATAAAATCACTTCCAAGAGTCCACTAGGTGAAAAGTGCCACACCGAGCGACGCAATGACACTCCATTTCCACGGCCCACGGTCCACGGTCGTCTTTTTTTTAAACGGACTAAAGAAATGAACGCAGAAGATGGCATTGAATTGTAAACTAATACGGACAGCGGAAGTTCGGAACCTGAAGATCGATCAGTGCGTATCAATTGGTTCGCGGGAGACGTTGTGGGATGATCAACTGGTGATGGTTTCCCTTGATTGGCTCTTTACCTCCGATGAACCTGTGTAACATAAACCCAACAATTGCAAGCAATCTGAACACTGGCCGAACAAAACGCGCTCGGTACTGGTAATACATAATATGGAATGTCAATGTGGCCTGCTTGACTTAAAGTGAAGTTGCGGTTGTGTTGAATCGTGCCGACAATGCGGGATGTGAACATGTTTCGGCGTTCAATGTTCGCCGCCGCGGAGATAATGGACGTGTTTGAGCGCACTGCCACGGAAAGAGAGCTCGTGCTGCAGTCGAAGGAGCTTTGTAGAGACTTCATTCACTCAAGAATAATAAGAGAAGGACTCAGCTTATCCAAAGTTGAGCCCGATCTTCCCGAACCACATGGAGCTCTTGTAGATGTATCTATGGTGCTTCTTAACCTGGGTAAGATCCAGGTGTGATAGGTATCTTTAACACAACCCACTTTATTCTCCGTTGTTTGGGTATAAATGTTCCTTTTTATGTGTTTTTTCTTTGGTTTCGTTTGTTTTATCGTGTGGTGTTTATTTTTAGCACCTTTATGGATTTGTTTTATGTTATACAGGTGATGAGATCGAGTGTATGCGGCCGTATGTTTACCGTTGTATTGCTAAACAGCTGAACATCAGTGTGTCGGTGGAGGCTGTGGTGTCAGACGCGTTTCTCTCCGTGGCAACAGAGATCATATCCATGGGTAAGTCAGCTGGACAAATGTGGAGAGTGTGAGACTGTGCCCTCATTTATCAAAACTTTGTATAGCAGGTTATGGAGTGTATGATCATTACAAAAGACAGTTTTGGGAGAAAAACACTGCAGGACATCATGGCCAAAAATACTGCAGGGCATCCTAACTACTATAAAAGGAATGAATGTTGAGACTCTGGGATTTTTTTATGTAATGACGAAGCGGGTAGTCTGAGCACAATTAAAATAGCTGGGATGGAGTCAAAAACAAACTTTAATGGAAGGGTTTGTGATGATCATCACGTATTTTATTGAATTTCAGTGGTGCATTTGAAAAGGCAACTCTGATGGTCAGCTTCGGTCATGGGCTAGTGACAGAAGTTATTTACAGTGATCTTTTCCTACGGAAAATGTGATAAATATCCCAAAAAGGACATACCCACATTCTTCACTTTGTACATATTTGGTCACATTTTATCTTGGTATTCAGCTCTTGATGTACATGGTGGTTGTAATGGAGCCCATTACCATGGCAACATCATTCCACTGCCTGATGAACCTTTTCATCGTCTGTACCAAGCACACAGGGATAGACTTGTGAAGAATTACCTTAAATGACCATTGAAGATAAGGGTGTGTTCACTAAGCAGTGGTCACATTTCGGGTATGGGTCACCATAGGTCACTTTCACTTCAATTATGATCAGATTTAATAGGCTGATGTATTGATTTTGGTTGCAACACAGAATTCTTCTTAAGCTTTCACAATGCGTTTTTTTTACCTTTAAATGGTTCTATAATTATTGTAAAAACATAAGAATTTGGTTTGCTCAATATGAATAGCTGTGAAACTTCAGATTTTCTCCCATAATTGTTCTTACTTTAAGGGATCACATGGGGCAAAGTGGTGGCCATCTACGCTGTAGCTGCTGGACTAGCAGTGGACTGTGTGCGGCAGGGCCATCCAGTCATGGTGCACACCATAGTGGACAGTCTGGGAGAATTTGTGCGGAGGAGTCTGGTTCCATGGCTCAGAAAGAGAGGAGGATGGGTGAGTCACCATTCTCTGTAGAGTCTTCTTCATGAACCAAGAGTAATCCTGACCTCTAGAGGCCAAATTGGGAAATTATTTTTATACATTAAGAGATTTAAGACAGACTGGCAGGTGGGTTAATTTTATCAAATTTAAGGTTTTTCTTTCTATCTCTTATTCCAGAGTGACATTTCAAAATGTGTGGTGAACATGGACTCCAGTGCTCGCACTCATTGGTTATTGGCGGCTGTTTTGACATGGAGGCAATTCCTAAAGACCATGTACATCTACCTGACGAAGTAGCTTTGTGCCTGACTGAAAGCTGAATTCCTCCTTCCCAGAACAATTTGAATGATCTATTGAGGTCTTTGGAGTCCTGAGGAGCCAACGGTCCCATTGCAGAAGCCATACACAGGTTTAATTGCACTTTAATCTATTTTTACCTTTATCCTGTAAGAAAAGACTACGCCTTGACTGAATCAAATACAATGACCTGACACACTGTGTGGGGTGAACAACAATGTTTTCCTCAGTTTAAAAGGACCCAAAAATAAGGTCTGGAGTTAATGGAGCTCTTTTTGTGCTGATGATGCATTGGATGTGTTCTACTGAATGATGTTTTATACCGAATGACTTTGTCAACAAGTGAAACGTTTTAATGTTTGACTTTGTTTCATAAGCAAGTGTCAGATTTATTTTTACAAAAATTGTTTGGAGTGTCACTTTGCACTTTTAAGTATTGTATACTTAAGTCCGTATGGCGTGTACAACACGGAGGTGTCACCCACACTGTACTTCTCAAAATAAAGATTTTAACCATATTCATATAGAGCAAATGTAAATCACTCTTAAGAGAAAACACACTTCATAAATGTTTGTCAGTGCTATTTATTTTCTATTACCACATAACCTGTATTCCCTGTCAATCACCATGTACATGAGTTATAATCAGGTTGATCTATTTTATATAGAAAATAAACCCCTTTGTAAACTCAGTAAGAAAATATTACTAGTCACAGGTTACATTGCATCACCTTCTCCTACAAGTTTATATATTTATCAACCAAAAAGAACGTGTATCATATGAGATTTACATAATGCGATTGCTTTAAGGAACATATCTTTAACAAACACTTCAGTTGGTCAATCAGTCCTGCGGTAGGTGACGTGCAAATGCTGTGTCAGTGGTTGTCCTTCCAGTGCCATGGAGACAGTCTGTTCCAGTCTTCCATCGGGCTTCATATGAATGTGTCTGGAGATCTGATCAAAAGTATAAATTATTAGTGAAATGTTACTTTTCAGCCTTGTTCAACTTTTAAATAGTATTCAAGCCACTTTTTCTGTATGAAAGGTGCTATATAAGTATTTAATGTTTAACACGACGTAAATTTGAATTGAGGCGTAAGTTGGATGTTTTAAGACCTGCTGAACATAAGGCTCTTTGGCAAAAGATGTCCTAGCCAAGGCAGTACTGTGCAGAGTCAGCTGCTGTCCAGTGAGTTCCCCCTCCTCAATCTCCACAAGACCTGGGGGGTAAACAGCAGGTTATAATGTATATTTTTTTACCTGTTAGAGAAGTGTTTCTTTATCAGATACCTGAGTTTTGTGCAATGATAAAGGCCACTTTGTTGGAGCCTGGCTGAAGCCTAATGAAGCCACACTCTCTGTGAAGAGGCTTTTTGCTCTCAGCATGGAATGCGTTAAACCTGAAATGAAATAAAACAACCACATTCATACATTTTCGTAATGTGGGTCTGAATGAGGCTGTGAAATTAGAGGACTAGTTCACACAAAAAAATGGTCCTCATTGACTTAACATAGTAGGAATAAAAATGACTATGGTGAAGTCAATGGGGACCATTTTTAGGTGAACTATTATTTTCAATTATAACGGTTTAGCCCCTACCTACATAACAGAGCTTCTATCACATTAAAACCCATCACGCTCTCGAAGATCTCAAAACTCCAAACTTTTGATAACCCCTAGTATAACTAAATCCACCAAAGGGGTTTCTCATTTGTAGCACCTAAACTCTGGAAGAGCCTTCCCGATACAATTCGAGCGTCAGGCACACTCCCAATTTAAATCTAGATTAAAAACACCTTTTCACATATAGCGCAAAACACCCTTAATAAACCACAGGGAGACTGCATGTATTAGATATTATTTACTAGGATGATCTTGCTTGTTCTATAAACACCATGATCTGAGCTATGTTTTACCTCTTTTGTGTTTTTCAATTTTTCTTATTTTCTCCTATAAAGCTGATTTAGAACAAAGCACATTGTAAAAAGCGCTATATGAATAAAATTAAATTGAATTTTAATGTGAGCACATGCCAAAGTGGTGGATCACCATTCTTAAAAGAAAATAACTTTTTAAATAAAGGCTTTGTCCGGTTGTTCAATATCAAATATAAATGAATTTACATGCAATATCAAATAAATGTATTACTTTTTGATACTTACATAAAATTAATTATGGGCTGTCCCACATGTGAGAAATGTAGAGTCTCTGTGTAACGAAAAGGTGAGATGGACGGGAAAGAGCCTTCACCTGGCTCATCAGACTGCCAGGTACCCAGAAGCCAGTCCAGCGGTAGCACTGCGGGATTCAGATTCCCTGCGGACACACCAACGGCGGGTTAAATGAACCCAAAGTGTTCCTACACCAAACAGACATATGTAATATGTTCATAGCCACTTTGGTGCTTCCGCACTCACTTGTCGCTTTAAAATGTTTGATTCATTTCCAAGGGAATGAAATACTACAAGCAAACACGACAGACAAAAATAAATGTTCAAGCAAATCGTTTGAAAAAGAAGAAAATAATAATATCCTACCAGACTGGATGAACGGGCATGACATTGCGCTTTGTTTTTAGATCGGCTTAACAGGTGAACAGTAAATTTAGGATATCGTTTCAGCTGAATAAAAGTACGCGTCTAACGTTACTTCCTGATCAGACGCTAAGCATTCTGGGACGTGTAGTTAAGCCCTTGCAATTAGCGAGTATTTGAAGGTTTGTAAAAACAAATATAAAAAAAATGCTGAAACAGAAAGTGATAATTGTTTCATATAAATGAGCTAATGGTGCTCACTATGAAGATTAAAACTTCTCATATTCTACCCGAATAAATATTTGACTTTTATTTTATTTTAGACCAGACAGGTGGAGGTGGTGATTATTTTTGCAACACACAAGTAAGATATAGTTGGTAAACATAACGGCATCCAATTGCGTCTATGGGGTTCTTTCCAAGTTATAAGTGAGTAACGCTCATATTGAAGACAGTATGGCTAACGTCACTAGCCTCGGTGAGTTTTTTAAGAGTTTAAAGAAAGGCGTCGAAAGAGTTGAACAAACTTCGTGCAAAGACATTGAGGTTAAAGTAAGGCGAATGGCGCAGTCTGCGAATCCCAAAAGGTAGCAGAAGTATTCTCAAAATCCTGCTTTTAATTAACCATGTAATGTTATTTTCCCAAATGAATTACAACTGTTGGAAATTTGTAAATAATCTTTGATATTTTCCTGTTTGGCAAAGGTGGACAGACACCTCTGTGCAGTCTCTGTGCAGTCTTGAAAATTACTTGGACAGGCATGTTATTTAATATTTTATAATGTGTTGTGTTGCATTCTTAATATTTAAATATGTATATATGTATGATGAAAGACTATACAGCAGCATTGACATTATTATTTAGTAAGTGTTCAATTCAAACGTATTTCTATAACACATTTTACAGTGTTGCATTGCAGAAGCAGCTTAATACATTTTATATCAACCAGAGACTCAAAAAAGAGGACAACAGGGAAATAGATAAAATACACACAATTCAGTACATATTATTTGTCTGTCCAACTTAAGATTGCCTGCTGAGGTCCTCCTGAAGATATTTGCCTTTCTGGATGCTTCTACTCTCTTTAACATCAGCTTTGTCAACAAAAGGTTTCATGATCTGGCTAACAACAAGTGAGTATGTGCCATAATAACAATACATCCCCGAGCATGAAATAACCCTTTAATGCATGGTTTATTATAGCCTTAGCCAAGATTTTCTCCTTACTTTCTACACATAATGATGATTTTAAATAGCTGACCACTGTAGTGACCTCACTTTGTATCACCAGCGCTCTGTGGTATGTGCTGTACGCTTGTGAGATTGAGAAGAGAAGGTGGAGGCCCCGAGTGTGCATGGCGTCAGAAGCCGTGAGCACTACAGGTGTGCATAAACCTGTGGGCTACTGGAAGAAACTTCTCTTCAAGGAAATGGCCGGCTACCAGAACAATATGTGGAAAAGCGAGCTGAGACACATGAACCCGCACACAGGGATGCCTGCTCTAACGGAGCAAGTTCTCAGGTTAGACATTCCCACTTGCTTGAACATTGAACGTGATGGTTATATCTTGAAAAGGTAACAAGTGGTGTCTGACAGGAGGTTACACATTCAGTGGGAGATTACACTAACAGGAAAGAATGGCCATGAAAGTGTCTACGAGCAGACACGCACTTTCTTCGAAGACTCGTCGGTTACGGTTTGCTGGAACCATGGGAAATGGCCGCAAATCAACCGTGTCCATAGCCTACAGCTTCATGGGATAATGCGTCCAGCAGTGCTGGCTCCAGGAGACAGGTAAACTGAGAAATCATAAGCATCAAGCGAATGCTCACCTGACTGACTTCTCTTGCTTGTAGGCCAACATGGCGATCTTTGATTCACAAAACGCTGTTGAACGCAGGACATTGGTCGTTCCTCGGAGCTGACAGACATGTGAAGTTGCTGCAGTTTGATGAAGGAATCGTTGTTGGGTTCTGGCGGGTAAGCTGAAAGAACTTATCTGTTAAGTTTCATTGTTTGGCAAATAAAATGAATGATTTGAATGTTGGTATTAGTGTGGTTAGACTATTATACAAGTAATATACGCTGTGTCTTATCTTTCTTGCTCTGTATTTTAAACTTCAACAATTCTCTATGTGGGCTGAGAACAAATTTTGTGTTTTTTTCATTCATTTATGCCGTTTGCAGGGCAATTGGAAAATTGCTTTTATCATGGTCACCCTACACTTCCACAAATTGATTGAAAGAAGTCTCCTTGGCTCACGATTTTGGTACATAGCTCTTCATGGGCATTGCTGTTGTGTATTTTATTGCTCTAAAGTTGCATTCCACACAAACCTTTATCAAATACCGTGTCTTTGGTTACTTTAATAGTCCTTACGTACTGACACAAGACAGTGCTTTTGACCCAGACTGCGATCAACATGGATACACTCTGCATGTTGTACTTCACAATCCTGTTCAGCGAATCCTGCGTTGCCGCTTTTCCCCACTATTCATGAGCAGAGGTGAAGTGCACTGGCTATTATTAATTTTAGATTATGTTTACATGCCAAAATGTTACTCTTATTAATTGCTTATATTTTGATATTGAAAAATCTTATGGCATTGAGTTTAATGTTTGGTGTTTCTTGTTTGGCGCCAGCGACGTCTTTGGGAGATTCTTGGCAGTTAAGTGCCATTGATTTTACTGATGTGTCAGAGCACATACCTGTGGGGAAGATCAGTCTTCCATGGCAAACAGAGGGACTGCATGAAGCTGCTGAGGTACCGTCATTTCTTCCTGTTTATACATGCCATTTTCTCATTTAGCAGAAGCACGTAGGCTGACACCTAACGTTGACGAAGCAAAATCCAACGTTATTGGTGATCAGTGCCCCTTTGAAAAATTGCATTTTCAGTCAGCAACGATTTATTCATCCCATTAGCTGTAATTTAGATGTGGTGGTTTATTGTGTATTTTGATTTGACAAATGAGGTTAAGAAAAGTAAATGTATATATTCTACGCTTTCTCCTAGCGTTGCTGTATGATGACACTGACCGTTCTGGATGAGGGTCAGCGTCCCTTCTGGTGTGTGAGTTCTCCTGTTAAGATGCACTCCAAAAAATACAGATTGGTTGACTTGGACTACGAAGGTGAACAATTGCTGCTATTTTATATGGATGCAGATGGCAAAGTTAAAATGACCTTTGTGTTTGTGGAGGAATTCCAGCAGTACTTTCTGGTTCAGCTAAATGTTATATTCCCTGCAGCTAAAGTGAGCAAGCACGTAGGCGGAGAATGCTGAAACTGCCAAGATGTCTGCTTGATTTTGTTTTAGAAATTATTTTGTTTTAAAATGCCTGTGGCAGTGCTTTGAGTTGAAAAATGCTGAGAACGTTTTGAAATTTTCTCCAAGCTGGGTTTTTTGTTGATGAAAACTGGCCTTTTTTGCTGTGGTAAGTTTGAGAAACGTTTTGGTTGATTTGGGAGTTGGAGTTTAGTGTTTTGTTAAAATTCCTAAAAAAGCCAATTAAAAATGTTATTTTAGCATTTCTAGCTAGTCAAATAATAGCTCGTAGAGACGTTCGATATGACAGAGATGAAACTTGGTGTGAAGTTACTGAGTAATTAAACTGCTAACCAAAACTTGGTATTTACTGTACATGAATGGTTCATTAATCAGTTATGTTTATATGAAGTTCATACAAGTTCTTGTGAATCTTACAAAAGGACAATAAGGAATATGTTTTGTGTCTGTTCTATGTTGAGCAGTTTTGACACAGAGACATGATTTCTGGCATAATTTTTTATTGATATAATTTATTTTGCAATCCATTATTACAACCAACCTATAAGTGAAAACATCATGTATAACAGCTCTTCCTTAACATATATGGTATGTGAAATGTAACTTCTGCGCTACTAGTGGCACCTGACGGAGTTTACATAAATTGACCATTTTCACAATTTGTTTATGAATGGTCAGTGAAACAGATCCCTCCCCGAACTTACTCCATTGGCTAGGTTGAATGCTCAAACAAACAGAGCAATGATAGCTTCACAGAGTCACAGCGTTTACACTTCAGAACCCTCCTACCAATGACCCTGCATATTAGGATGAAATATTTAACATAGGAAAATGCACACACATCACATTTAAGTCAGTGGTAGAACATCAGAATCATAGTTAATGGATTTTACAAAAGGAGTTGCCAGGTGAGGCATGTAGAATTGACTTCATGGTGGTCCCTCTTTAAGCTTTGGTCTTTTTACAGTTCTTTAAAGCATCGTCCAGGGCCGCAAGAGCCATTGCAGCATTGGCTTTGTTACAGTTGTATCCCATGAGACCTATGCGCATCACCTAGAAATCAGTTCAGAGGGTTATCACTCAGACACACAGTTGAATTCATTTAAAGCTGTATATAAAATCTGTCTCACCATGCCAACCGAGGGCCCTAGACCTCCTGTAAACTCTATCTGGTGATGCTTCAAGATGTAAGCCAGCATTTCCTTCCAGTTATAACCCTCAGGAATCGCAATAGTGGTAACAGAGGGTAATCTTAAATCCTGTGAAAAATAGCATTAACCACTTTCCAAATTTTGAGATTCATAACCTGAAGAAGCACATGAAGTCAGGAATAACTTTACCTTGTCTTTGATAAACAGCTTCAAGCCCAGGTCTTCTAAACCCTTCCAAAGATACTGTGCGACTTCTTTGTGATGTTTCCATGAGTTTTCAAGGCCCTTAAACAAACATTTAGGCTTGAATAACTATTAGATAAGATAACCAGTTCATTGAAAATAAAATGTTGAAAGAGCGCACAAGCCTAAAGTACACCCGGTAACAAACCTACAAATTAGTAACAGTATGTTGAAGTCTGTTTAGCAGTTCTGGACTCTCAGTACAAAATGTTAACCAACACCGAGGAGTGAATTATTATTACAGTGTAGACTGTAAATGTTTTCTTTAAATCAGCTATTTTACCGTTTCAGCAAGGATGGCCAGACTTTCCCTCAAGGCAAAGAATCCAGACACAGGTCCTGTGTGATGGTATCTGAAACACGGATTAGTTAGTTAGACAATTCTTAACTCAACATTCCACAAAGCCTCACGAGAGAAACATTTTGTTTGTAAAACTTACAGTCTGTTTTGCTCGCCATCATTACCCCAGTAATTAGACAAGTGGGCCATATCCAGCAGGTAAGACACTGGTTTTGTTTTCCTGTTGAACATCTTATGGCTGAATTTGAAAGAAAAAATATAGTTAGTGGATTTAAATAACATCATGTACACAAACACACATGCTCAAATTCTCACCATGCTCTTTCACTGAATGAAACAGGTGCTGTGCCAGGAGGAGCATTCAATGCTTTTTGGGAACCAGTGTACAAGATATCAATATCTAAAAAAATATTTATTATATAGTTTAGAACAGTAACAAGCCACATGAATCTTTGCGCTTGTTAAGTTCATCTACATCACTCACTTTGTTGGTCCATTAATAGTGGGGCAGCTCCCAATGATGCCACTGAATCCACTAAGAGCAAACAGTTGTGTCTATATACAGAAAAATACACAGGCAACAGATATAAAATCATAATGCACACCCTGACTAGAGCAATGGTTTTCTTTTTAGTACTTTAGACTCTAAAGTCTGCTCATAATATAAATGATTATTTATTGAGTAGTCTCACACAAAGCGAAAACTAAGTAATGGTGGAATATTCTTACTTGTGACACAAATCACCGACACCGTCAACTGGGTGCACCAGACCAGCTGAAGACTCTCCATGTGCGAGGAAGAAGAGAACTGGCTTATGTTTAGCCAGAGCCTATAGAATGACAGATAATGAATATTAAACCAGAATGGGAATTCATGACCAAATGCAAGCAAATCAACAACAAATAAATAAATTATAGAGTTTTCCAGCAAAGAGACAAACATAAATTCAAATGTGTGTGTGTCCAATTGCAATAATTGACAGTGTCCATATTGATTTTTGCAATGTAAGATTGCAGTAAGTCACTTATAAACGTCACATTGAAGCACCTGTTCAATTTCTGCATTTGTAAAATGTCCTCCAGGTGCTTTTTTCAAGGTGTGAACCTTTGCACCTGTTTAAAGAAATAACTTATAAGAATACATTTCTACAGAATAGTACATTGGAAAGTCTTAAATTCATGGCTTATTATAAATGAAGACATTCGGACCCATTCGTTCAGCAATTTCTGCCACTCGTTCTCCCCAGATTCCATTGACAGCAACGAGCACATTCTCTCCGGCCTCCACAACGTTGAACACTGCGCACTCCATAGCGGTGTGACCAGAGCCACTCATAGCCAGCGTCATGTTATTATTGGTCTGAAAGGCGTACTGGATTCCTTTCTTGATGTCGTCCATAATCTAAAATAAAATGCCTGCATTTTTATAACAATCAAGTTTGAAACAATAATGATCAGCTCTAACAGTAAACCTGTTTCAGAGTTTTAAAATGCGCAAGTGCGTAAAAACATTTACCCCAAACATTTCTGTGTGCATATGACCTATGATAGGTCTCCCTCCTGCCGCTAAGACACGAGGCGGCACATTAGAGGGACCTGGCCCAAAAAGGTGTCGAAAAGGTGCCTCGAGCGGCCGGAACATGCAGGCGGGTGGAGGGATGGTGACGGAAGACATCCCGCGCTGGATGAAGTGTTTGCTGGACAGCGCGCATTCGAAAGGCACCTGCTGTGCCAAGAGCGCGCACCTGGATACAACAGACCTGGGCAACATCTTTCTTCTTGCTGTAGTTCGTTAGCTGTACTGCAAAAAGTGCACTTAAGTTAACGCTTGTCGAACATTTTAAACAAACGGGTCTTTGACCCCTGGAACACAGAGAAACATGCGTCATATTTTGGGGCAAAAATTGCCCCCGCCCTTCATCTTCCAAACATGGTATAACGGTCCGGAGTTGCAGTACTGTCAAGAGCGATAGATCAAAATGGAGAGGGGTGGCGGTGGTTAAGAAAAATATGTCCGATATTGTGTTATGTAAGAGTGTTTTCGTGCTTACGTCGATTGAATCGATTGAAAGTTCTATAACTTAAACCTGTTTCCTCAAACAGAAATTAACTTGCACATAAAACATGTGTTTATCTGAACCTTTTCACACACTGTAGCTGAAGTTCCCTGAGAGAATATCATGGCTTGCATATTTCAAACATAATATCCTTTATCCAAGTTTTTAAATGTGGGTTTAAATGGGTGATTTTTGTCATTTTGAATAAAGCTTAGCTAATGGGAAAACATAATAAAGTTTATATTCAATATAATGACAAATGAGTGTATTATAAATTTATATGACTTGCATTTGGACAAATATGTTTTCAACATTGTGTGTCAACAAATAGAGAAAGTCAGGAAACAAAGCAGCTACATAATAGTTTGCTACAGGATATCATCATTTGCCTATATCTCACAACTAATACCGACACTAAGTCATATCACAGGGAGACAAAATTATAGAATAAATTGTGTTTGTTTTGATGCATCAGTGCATTTGTAAGGAACTCTATTGATTCCTTCATTTCCAACTTGTTTACAAGCTCTGAGGAGGAGTGTCCCCATGTCAGTAGACTTGATTGGTCACTGTGAACACACACTCACTGACATGTTCGATTTGTCTCCATGCTCAGTATAGCACGTGGCTTTGCATCAACAGTCCCACATAAATTATGTCTCAAATTATGATGAAGATTATGAAGGGTCAGTTGACCTAAAAAATTTACCTTTACCCTTCCCCCAGATTGTTCCAAACCTGTATAAACATCCATCAGAATATCAGTAGCCAAACAGATCTTATCCACCATTTACCGCCATAGTAGAGAAAATAAATACGGTGGGAGTCAATGGGGGACGAGATCTGAGGGCAAATGATGACAGACACCTATCCATGTTATAGCTATACCTGTACGTTAAGGCTTTTTAAATGATCTTTATATTTTTTAAGATTTAAAAGTGATTTTTGATTCCTTATGGTTGGGAGATGAATTAAGAGGGGTAATTCAACATATGCCCACCTCTTTAAAATGATCTTTCTTGTTTTATATTCAAGCAGTCATCTAGGAAATAAGATATGGGAGTAAGGCTTAAAAATTCAACTGGCATGCTGCTTTGTAAGTCAGCGTGTTTCCAAAATATTTGACAAAAACATTTCATGTATGACATTATACCCATTTTATCAACTATAAAAAATACGGATAAAAAACAACATATCATTTTTAAAGAGTGTGCAGATGTGTTATTTACAGGTTTAAATAATGAGTCATTGATATGCCTAGATCATGCTGTTCCCGAAACGCTTACTCTGTACAAACAAACGTACTTAATCAGAACATAGTGACGTCCAAAAGAAGATGCTGATGTCAGAGCCGGGACTTTGACCAGAGCACCAGCCCCCACTACTCATACAGCAGTAAATAATTAGTCTACACAGTAAATAACTGTAAGCGCTGTGTTTACCCTTGAATGCCCTTTGCACTGTGGTGGGGCTGAAAAACCCACTTTACAGACAGTGGAAACCATGCACCTGATGGGACAAAATATGAGGCAAATGAAACTCAACTCTCGCCATGCTTTTGTGAAAGACACCCTGATGTAACATCTATTGACTAATGGAGAGGTAGATGAGAGTGGCCTTGACCACAACTCATTTCTAAACGTTTGTCAGGTGCTTTGTAATCGACATCCAGTTGGACATTGAAATATTCTGGTGGTCAGAATGATGTTTGTCCAGCAGATGGGGTTATTGTACTAAGACCATTTCAGGTGCTGTGAAACCCCGGTATAATATATCTTCAATTTATTTTCTCTATGCTTGACAAAATGATTATAATGTATTTTTATAATTATAAATGTATATTGTTCTATATTTAAGTGAATACAGTATATTACAGAGCCCCCAATCCACATCTCCAATTTCCCTGATTCACTCTATAGTCCTTTGTACATTTATTTAGTTTATTATATGATTACACAAAATCCTTAAATGTGACTATAAAGCCACTGAAAACAGTAAGATTTTATTCTTAATTCAGTTTTTCTAAATTTACGATTTATAGGTACAGTAAGTGTTTAGGTAAAATTATCATTGTTGTTTCATTCTGTGAACTACTTACAATAATTATAATAATATTTTTTTCTATTCTATTCTATTTGCATAAAACTAAAACAATTTTCTATTTATTTAGACCAATACAACAGTAATATCATGGAAAAATAACATTTTATTAGTTCCATGTATTATTTATGTGATAACCTCATTTCCACGTGTCTTGTCATGCTGTCTTTGACATTGCTGTTCGAGGACTTGTTTGTTTTGTTAAAATTCAACAGACACTGGTCTGGACTGGCCACAATACATCTAGAAATGATTAAATTTGGAACAGTCTTTTAAATGTTTCCATGGCTGTATAACACTAATAGTCTTTTTGAATTATTTAGTGTTGTTCATTTTTTTTGCATAAGCCCAGCTGGAAGCCTCAGCCCTTCATAATGAGTCCATTGAAATGCATGTCATCCACGCTGATAGACAAACCCTACTGGCTGAGCCAAGAACTGAAATCCACATATTTATGTGTGGTTTACATTTGAAAACATGCAAGCTAATCCATGACAGTGTTTTTTTTACCAGCCTCCTACCATTATTCCCTTCCTGCCCTTTCCTCCCTCCCCTTTGTTCTTTCTGTCCCCCCCTCTCTCTCTCTCTCATTCTCCACCCCTCCCACTCCCTCTGCTGCATCAGTGCTGCCTGCTCCCACACTGATGATGTCATCAGCATCTCACGGCCGATCAGCATCCTTGGCTCCACCATAACAGCCATTTTGTGTTAGGCTATAGAAACACTCTCTCTTGCTCTCTCTACACATCCCCACCTCATTTAACCCTCCCCTCGTATAGACTTGACGTAGCTTGCTCTACCCCCTCCTGACACGCCACTGCGTACCAGGCCCTGCAAAACCAGACTCTCTCAGTCTGACGGTCTTGCAAGGGGGGGCTCCACCTGCATTGATGTTGCTGAACTAGGGAGAGGCTGGGAGCCTATAGGAAAAAAATTAAAGAGGAAGAAGCAGGCTCGATGGAATAACCTATTGCTGTCCACAATCTCAACAGGACATTTTTATAAGGAATCAGGTTGGTGAGAATTTCCTTTTGTCTGTTATGATTTACGGTTTTAATATAGTGTTTTCGTGTCTGAGAAGGAGGAGGGTGGTGCACTATTCGACTGTTGTTGTCCCGCAAGCCACACCAAGGATGAAATGGAAAAATACTTGATATACAGAACAGTAGGCAAACAATTGCCCTTGAGATGTTTAAAAAAAACGTCATAAGAGACAATGGGTGTTTTTTTACAATTTGGTGCTGTACTGTTATAATGTAACGATTTTAATATATTATAAAGGACAGATTTCCTTTAGTTTTGGATATCAGAGCACATTTAGCCAAACGTTTAGTTGCTATTCATTCAGTTACAGTATTTACAGTCACATTGCTGAAGGATGCATCCGCCTGTTTGTGATGGCAGGGTGAGGCCATGTCATGTAATCTAGGCCTTATTCTTCATTCACTTTCAATAGCTCCCAGATTTAATGAACTGATCGATTGGAATTAATAAGGCTACTATGCATAAAGACACCATAATATATGACATTTACGTTTTTTATAAGATGCGAGGGAATTACAGTGTACGCACTTGTGTTTGACAGTGTGGACCAGACCCATTTAATATCACGGAGGCGATATGAAATGTATGTTTGCTGTGCTCTGAATTGAGGAAATACTCCCATAGTAACAGACGCGTCACACTTTAACGCGCTATCTAAACGACGCGAACAAGAAAATGCTACAATTGTAACGGAGCTGTCTGCAATTCATGAGAAGTGTCGATTATAATGCGGTGTGCGTTCGTGAAGCGTTTCCGTTTGCGTCGCTCGGTTGATGTTCAGATCACTGCATCTACGCAGCAGTAGCCTAGCTAAAGGTTTGAAACACTATTTTGTAACATTGTTGTAGGACGGTTACTGTCATCCTTGGTTTGTCTAAAGATAGTTAAAATGGCTTCATTATGTTTGTTTTGCTCGGTGGGTTGAAGATGACGCAAACGCCCGTCCATCACAGCTGATTCATGACTGTGGATGCTGACAGCACGGCAGCCATTTTCAGTGTAAACTAGTCTACATGGACTGTGGTAAACAACATTTTGTCTGTAAACGGCCGTATTGTAAATTATTATTATTATTTCATGGCACTAATGCTAAACATTTTCAGGGCAGAGATGATACAAATAGTGGCGCAAGTGATGAATTCATGCTGACCAAATTGCGCATTTATTTAAAGCTATAGGAAATGTATTTTACAATGGGCTATAGGACTATATTTTTTATTTTTTTTACAATTTTCAATACTGGAATAATTGGGGGAATAATTTTAAGGGACAATAACAAACTGTAATAGATTTTTCATTCATTTACAATGAACAGTTTTGAGATCAAATTAAAGTCAGTGTTTGCCTCATGTTTTGCATCATATGGACGTTTTTAATAATCACATGGTTCACATCAATATTCAGGTTACGTAAGAAGTTGGAAACTACGAACTGATAACTGTTCTGAACACATTCTTTGTTTTTTTGACCATTATAGAATTGACTTACAGCTTTGATCCAATTCCATGTTTTGCTTGTCAGGCTTTTAAATGGAAGGTTTATCCACGGTAGAAGAGTTTTCTATGTTTGATATCAGGGTTGGTGTTCAATGAAATGAAGTATTTAATAACCCTTTAAAAAACTTTACATTAACAGAAAGCAGGTCTTTCCTATGACGTCAGTTTTTTTCTATTAGGTCATTATGGGGTGCTACATCTCAAACAGTCTTCTTTGCCTGAAGTCACATGACACACCAGCACTAACACTGTTAAAATGGCCGAGACAAAATTGTGGCTACGATTACACTGCCTCCTGGATATATCTGTCGGTCACTAGCAAACAGTTTGGTTTGCCAATGGTTTTTATCTGTGCTCTAAACAGCAAGTCATTGCTCGTAATAAGAGCCACAATCGCTATACCTACCAATTTTGCGCCAATGTAATTGAAAATAATAGTGTTCTCTTTAACAATTACATTTCTATGTTTTTTTTATTAAGCTATTCTTGAAATAACTATTGATTTATTTATAAATTCATTTCACAACTTGGACAGACACATCCATGTTCTTGTTCTAACTGCAGAGCTCCAGTACACCAAACAGTCCAACAGTCTATTCTGCTATTTCTGAGCAAAGTAGATGTTCATCAATGTGAAGTTCAAAGTAAAAAAATTCTTACTGTTTTATATTTTCTTGCATTGTCTGACTCTGCTCTTGGATGCTGATTATGCTGTTTTGCAGTTCTATTAATAGATAAGACCATATGGGTCCTAAACCTAAATGTGTTTCATCTAACATGACACAACCCACACATAAAGGCTATAGGCTAAGTACGTTTTATACAGTGCGTACAGTAATCTACTGAATGTGATAAAAGTTCTGATGAGTCATGCTCTGGATGCCGGCAAACTCCATTACCTAAATTAGATTATCAATGGCGTAACTTTGCCAGTACAATTGTCTGAACAGTTTTACAGGGATTTTCCTTGAGTGTCTCTTTAAGTAATTAATTTGGTCTAAGTCTTAAATATAGGCATTAAACATTTCTCTTATCTTTTTTCCTGACAATGGATAAGGGATGAGAAAGAAAGACATGTATTTTCAGATTCCTTATATGTATCTTTCTGCAGGTGGTCTCTGATTCCTGGCTGGGCTTTGTCCCCTCAAATCCTGTGTAGTAAGGAACACCAACACTCAGACATCATGTCAGGTGCCTCGGTGAAAGTAGCTGTGAGGGTCCGTCCCTTCAATTCCCGAGAGATTGGAAAAGAGAGCAAGTGTATCATCCAGATGTCAGGCAACACTACCAGTGAGTGCTAATTTCCATCATTTGAACTTTGTTGTTTCTCAGATAGCAGTTGCAAATATTGTCTTGTAGTAATAATTTATGCCCAAAATAAAAAATATTTAGTCTCATATTCTCGCATCAGCACCCCAATGAGAGAAATTAGCGCGTTGCAAATTTTTCAAATGTCACGCCGTTGTTTTCAGTTAAGGTCTGCTTTCATTGAGTAGTGGAGCGAGACTCGATCTGCCATACTTTTGTTCTCAAAAACAAAGCAGATTTTCGGTAGATACATGCTTAGAATCAGGGTTAGTTTGGGACACGGATTCTATGGCATTTCCAGCCCACATTTCTGGAGATCTTCCAACAACCAAAATCTGTCCTGTTGTTCTCGTTACACTGTGAGTGGGAAAACAGTGTCAGCTGATGCAGAGTGTGAGGTCACACACACACTGAATGGCTTTGTGCTGATGAGAGGATGCAGAGCCCTTCATGACCTCATTGCTGGATCCCAAGAGATGCATGATATACAGTCATGTCCAGTGGGAGATGCCTACATAAGCCATACATAGCCTAAATGATAAACAGGGCAGAAATGAGATGACGTTATGATGACTATTGACCTATCTTTGTCTTTTTTGGACATTGCATGAATAGAAATAAACAGTTCTGAAACGTCTGAAAGTGACTGCAGTCATTTCGTAAGGTCTTTGAGGCAACCACTGTTTAGTCACAATTTGGTTGCATTTCCTGGGCAAGAAATTCAAACCTTGTTTATTCGTTGATATAAAATATAAAAGTATATTGACCGAAATGCTGTTCCCTCATTTCTTATAGATGATCTTCACTTGTACTAGCATGTTTTGTATTAGAGACACCTCAGGCTTTATACAATCCAGTACAAGCACAACTATGCAAAATTCAAGGAAAAGAAGATGTAGAACTGTTTGTTTTATGGATTGAAGATTCTTATAGACATGTTCTCTTTGCTTTCTAGCAATATTAAACCCAAAACAGCCAAAGGACAACAAGAGCTTCAACTTTGACTATTCCTATTGGTCACACACAACTGTAAGTTTCCCTCTCATGGCACTGGTCCCACTCAGTACTGTCGTTATTCTACTATAAACCGTAGTCAAAACAAATGTTCTTGAGCCATTTTAACAGTATTTTAATGTTGTGTGTCTCCCTCTCTGTCTTGAACAGCCAGAAGATATCAACTTTGCGTGTCAGATGCAGGTGTATAAAGACATTGGGGAGGAAATGCTTCTGCACGCTTTTGAGGGATATAATGTGTGTATCTTTGCCTATGGGCAAACTGGCGCAGGAAAATCCTACACCATGATGGGCAAGCAAGAGAAAGACCAAGAGGGGATCATCCCATTGGTAGTAGACCACATGTCCATAATACATAAATACAGTTTTTAGCAGATACTGTGGAAACTTTCATATTCTTAACGCTGAATCTATTTTTGACAGCTATGTGAGGATCTGTTTACCAAGATCAATGATAATAATGACAATAGCATGTCATACTCAGTTGAGGTAAGAACATCACATGATAAATGCATTTAAATGGGACCGTTCAGTCCAAATTGCAAGTCAAGACTGTTTTTTTATAGGTTAGCTATATGGAGATCTACTGTGAGCGTGTACGAGATCTGCTGAACCCAAAGAACAAAGGGAACCTGCGCGTCCGAGAGCATCCTCTAATGGGACCATATGTGGAGGACTTATCTAAACTAGCCGTAACTTCTTACAATGACATCCAGGACCTGATGGACTCTGGCAACAAAGCCAGGTGAGCCAAATAAAACATCTAAATATGGAAATAGTGAATAGAAAAGTCTAATTTCAGAACTATATGTATCTCAGTACTTCTGTGTTTTGCTCATCATACTGTCTGTTCTCAGGACTGTGGCAGCCACTAACATGAACGAGACAAGCAGCCGTTCCCATGCAGTTTTCAACATCATCTTCACACAGAAACGGCATGACAGCGAGTCAGAAAACACCTCTGAAAAGGTAAAGCGAATGCTATATCAAAGTTACCGATCAGACATTCATGTGATGGTGCGATGCATACTATTGTTCTACTTCGGAAAATGTGCATCACTAAAATACAAAGTAGGTGACTGGACTCATTTCTGATGGATGCTGGCAGCTTTACAGAGGCTGAATTTGCTAAATGTGCATTAGAGAGCATTACTGTTCTAAGACAAAACATTTCCGGTTGGATACAGGTCAGCAAAATCAGCCTCGTCGACTTGGCAGGAAGCGAGAGGGCTGATTCAACTGGAGCTAAAGGCACTAGACTGAAGGTGGGTCACTTTTTGGGGCGTTGTGACATTTTATATGTCAGGAATGCATCATTAAAAATGTATCATTCCTTTTTATAGGAAGGAGCTAATATCAACAAATCCTTAACAACACTGGGCAAAGTTATCTCCGGTTTAGCTGAGATTGTGAGAACTTTAAGATATTCTCTTAATATAAATAAAACAGTAAAACAGAAAACATTTAACAAATTATTTTGTTGTTTTGTAGGACTCTGCACCAAACAAGGTGGGGATCAGTTAAATAATTTTTGGTAGTCTTGAATTATGACAACAGCTTTGATGACTGTCTCTTCTCTGTTCTCCATGCAGAACAAAAAGAAGAAGAAGGTTGAGAACTTTATTCCATACAGAGATTCAGTTTTGACATGGCTGCTGAGGGAAAACCTTGGTATAAAACTTTGTGCATCTTGTATCACAACATTTGTCTGGCAGTTATAACAGTTTCAGGTCGAAAAACATTTCTCAAGATCTCAATATCAAATTGTGTTTCTTTATTCAGGAGGTAACTCGCGTACTGCAATGATAGCAGCTCTAAGCCCCGCCGATATAAACTATGATGAAACTCTCAGTACTCTCAGGTAAAAAACATGATTTCACTTTGACTGATTTGACTAATACCAATAACATTTCTACCAATACCAAAACTTCATTTAATGTGAGTACAATAAAAATGTTACATCTATCTATGTCATTGAAGTGAAAGTTCACCCAAACATGAAAATTCTGTCGTCCTTTACTTACCCACTTGTCATTTCTAACCTGTATGAGTTTCGTTCTACTGAACACAAAAGAAGAATGTTAGAAACTGAACAATTGAGAAAGTCATACAGATTTGAAATGACAAGTGGGTTAGTAATGGGTGACAGAATTTTCATTTTTGGGTGAACTATCCCTTTAATTTGGTTTGGTGGTTTTAGAATGATTTCTGCTAAATACTGTACCAGCTTGGAGACCAGCTAGGCCAAAATCAGCAAACCACCTCCAGTGGATGTTCTGGTATGTGGTGATGCTGGTTTGGACGGTTTTAGATGTACTGTTGCCGTCCACAGGTATGCTGACCGTGCCAAGCAGATCCGATGCAACGCTGTCATCAACGAAGATCCCAACAACCGCCTTGTGCGCGAACTAAAGGAAGAAGTGGCTCGTCTGAAGGATCTACTCTATTCTCAGGGTCTTGGAGACATCATTGAGAGTGAGTGATTCTCTTCAGATAGAAGAGCAGCAACTCTTCTTGTGTTTAAAGAATTACACTCACATTCCAATATTCTCAGGACGATTGATGCGACCGCTCTGCTATACCACTTCTGTTAGGGTCCTTGGGGTCAGGCAGAGCTCTGGAAATATGTCTAAAGCATTTGTCTTTTCTGTCTGTTTCTCTCAGCATATCGGACACCAGGTCCTGGGATAGCTGCCCTTAAATGTGTGTATTTTGCCATTCTAGATTCACAGCTTACAAAAGCTTAAACAAGAATCTCTGGACCACCAAAGCCTATTACCTTTTAACTAATCAGTTTAAACTAATACAGGGCTTTAAACAGGCTACGTTTAAAATGTATTCACTACAGATTACCAAATACATAATTGAAAGGGTAAACTGTTACGCATTTCGTTAGATTACACACGTTTTGTAACTTAATCTAAATACTTTAGAATACTAATAAGGTAGATAAAACAAAAGGATCACCAAACAGAGGACTCGGCTTTACAGTTTTCCTTCATTGGACATTGTATTCCACAACTCTAAGAAAAGAAGTCAGAATTATGAGTTATAAATTCACAATTGTGAGATAATTCCGAAATGTGAGACAAAAAGTCGCAAGTACCTTAAAAAGTACTTAAACAAGAAACTCACAAACAACTATCTCACGTATTGAGGACAGGACTAAATAATATTACCATGCAATTTCTATGAACCCAGATCACTCTTATTTTGTTATGCAAATTTTGCATATTCGGCATGGGGTTTGACCCTTATGAGCATAACTGTAGTTTAGGGTGCTTTTGCAGTTTGTCAGAGTCAGAGAATCGCCAATTGCTGTTTACATAAATTGCCAGTTACAGTTTATATGAATGTTTTAATGAAATAAATGACATAAAAATTCCAAGTAATCCCTTTTGTAATCTAAAATACTTTTCAGATGTAACTGTAATTCGATTACCACCCATTTAAAAGTAACTGTAATGAAATACTTAGAAATTTTGTATTTTTAATATGTAACCAAGTTGCATGTATTTCGTTACTCCCCAGCCCTGTATTTTAAACAGTACAGCTCTGATGGTCCAGAGGTGCTCCAGAGGTTTACCTCTAAGTGGAGCAGAGGCATGTGGTCATCTCTATTTGGCTTGGCCATTCATGCTGTGCAGTCGCTGATCAAAACTACATTGAGTGCTCAGTTCATCCCCATGCTCATTATTTCAAGCATGGTTCAGATACTGAGGCATGCAGGACGTTTTTTTCTACTCATTGTTTGGTATCCTGATACACTTATATGAAAAACAAAAAATCAGATTTATGCTGTCTGCCCTGCACCCTGCAGCTTTGTAACATTTTTAATTAGCTGTTTAGCTTTACTTTTGACACCTTCTATTCTTCTTCCTTCCCCATCTTCTTTGTTTCCATGGTTACCCCTTTTCTCTTACCACTACTTTTTACGTTGACTCTCCGACTAGTTATTCCCAATTCTTGGCCAGACTTGTGCAAATACAAGCCTTATATCAATAGCATCCAGGCTGCCAATCAAAAGGGTGATTTCTCCACAGTGACCAATGCCATGACAGGAATGAGCCCGTCTCCCTCTCTCTCCGCCCTGTCCAGCCGAGCTGGCTCCATCAGCAGCCTGCACGACCGGATCATGTTCAGCCCCGGAAGTGAGGAAGCCATTGAGAGGCTGAAGGTGAGGCCGAGGATTATCGGATGGTTTGATAAATTAATAAGGGCCATTGCTGATGGTTTTAACGTTACGACCTAATTTCCAACCAGGAAACTGAGAAGATAATTGCAGAACTCAATGAAACTTGGGAAGAGAAGCTTCGCCGCACAGAGGCTATTAGGATGGAAAGGTTGGAGAACACTGGGAGATCTTTTATCTTCAAATGTTTCTGCATTTATTAAGGTCTCGTGCTTCTTTTGCAAAGCTTGTGTGGTTTATTATCTTCTCTTGCCATTAGGGAAGCACTTTTGGCTGAAATGGGTGTGGCGATGAGAGAAGATGGAGGAACAGTTGGAGTCTTTTCTCCAAAGAAGGTTAGGAGATCTTTTAGTGCTGTTTGCGCTAAAAGAAAGTCAATTTGGTCAAATGCTTAAACCAACACTTTGTGATTTTAATGTTTCAGACGCCTCACTTGGTCAATTTAAATGAAGATCCACTAATGTCTGAGTGCTTGTTGTACTACATTAAAGATGGAATCACCAAGTAAGAATGTTGACTATTTACATAATTACATATGTAACAAAACGTCTTTTATTAAGCTGATATACATGAATTTAAATATAAATAAAAAAGTATTCTTTGTACATTAAACCTTTATCATGAGAAAAATAATAGCGTGCACCTTCAGGTGGTGCATAATGTACAGTATGTGTAATAGAAAATTCAATTGATTGATTTTTAATATAGATTTTAGTTGTTAGTTTTGTTTTGATTGGTCTGACATGGTTTTCTTATCCGTAGGGTCGGTCGTGATGATGCCAGGAGTCGGCAGGACATTGTCCTGAGCGGTCACTTCATCAAAGACGAGCACTGTATCTTCACAAGTAGCACAAACGCCTTGGGAGAGGGAACGGTGGTATTGGAGCCCTGTGAAGGAGCTGAGTCTTATGTCAATGGAAAGAGAGTGACAGAGCCTATTGTTCTCAGATCAGGTGTGTCTTTGCCTTCTAGATTTTAAACCAGCTGGGCTAAGCAAAAGCAAGGCCTGATGAAACAGCACCTCTCATAAGTTTTAAATCCGGTATGTTGCCAAATACAGGTAACCGTATCATCATGGGCAAGAGCCACGTGTTCCGTTTCAATGATCCAGAGCAAGCACGGCAAGAGAGGGAGAGAACCCCGTGTGCAGAAACACCTGTGGAGCCGGTGGACTGGGCCTTCGCCCAGAGAGAACTACTGGATAAACAAGGGATTGATATGAAGCAAGAGATGGAGCAGAGGTAACTGTCCTCCTTAAGATTTATTAGCCCATCTGCTACAATTTGTTACATCATTAACAATTTTATTGAAAGGCACACACATAAGGGGGTAAGGGTCTCCTGCCATTGTCGAGCTGGTTAGACTCAAAGACCAGCAGAAGGACCAGCTGAACAATTTGGCCAGGCTGGCAGACCATCTAAACCACCTTAAATTGACTGATGAAACTCATCAGAGTCTGCTGGTTTTAGCATCTCATATTATTACCAGCTTTCTAGTCTTTGCAGCTTTACTCTGATGGTTCTGTCACTTCCAGATTACAGGAGCTTGAGGAACAGTACCGCAAGGAGAGAGAAGAGGCGAGCAACCTTCTGGAACAACAGAGACTGGTAAGCCTTTAGTAACCAGACTTTTTGAGAAGCAAACTGGAAGATCTAAATAAAACCAAAACAAACCTTTCGTTTTTTAGGACTACGAGAGAAAGCTGGAAGCTCTTCAGAGGCAGGTTGACTCCAGATATTACCCAGAAACCACGGAGGAAGAAGAGGAACCAGAAGAGGAAGGTGGGTCACATAGTTATACCCTGATCCATACACAGTAGCAAATATTATTTAGACATAATTTAATGTTGGTTATGTTACAAAAAACATATCTATGAAAAAGTTGAGAAGTTTTAGACGTTTCTGATATAAGTTTAAAATGGGTTCATATTTGTGGTCCTGCAGTGCCGTGGACAAACCGAGAGACAGAACTTGCCCTCTGGGGTTTCCGTAAATGGCGATTCTACCAGTTCACCTCGCTCAGAGACATGCTCTGGGGAAATGCAATTTTCCTCAAAGAGGCTAATGCCATTAGCGTAGAGCTGAAGAAAAAGGTACATCATATCATTAAGTCCTTCTTTATGGATATGTTAACCTCACTTTAAACAATAGATGAAAAATTTATATAATGTATTTTCCTCTGCAGGTTCAATTTCAGTTTGTGTTGTTAACGGACACACTGTACTCCCCGCTGGCCCCTGACCTCCTGCCTCCCAGCATAGCCAAAGACAGGGAGAAAAGACTGTTCCCTCGCACCATCGTAGCCGTAGAGGTTCAGGATCAGAAAAATGGTGCCACACACTACTGGACCCTAGAGAAACTCAGGTACAATCAGATACCTAAATGTGTACATAATATGACCAGAATACTAAGAGTGGTTCTGGTCGTGTAGTTAGTCATGTAGAAAAAATATGGTGGTCTGGAAACTTACAGTTTGACATCAAAGGTCTGTCCCCTGAGTATGGCTCGAGGTTTGGTTCAGGGTTAGTTACATGTAATTATGCTTAATTTATGGTAAATACTATAGTAAATACATATAGCATGTAACAAGGGCACCGTAACATAAAGTGTTACCATAAATGTTTATTGTTTTTTATACATTTCTGAAATATATGCCAGTATGTGTATGTTTTTAACCATAAACTCTATATACATATAAACTTCACACATAAACTATATACAAAAGTAACAGAACGTTTCCATAAGTCTTGCTGACAATCTTCTTTTGGTAATGCATTAATGTCATATCTGCAGACAAAGACTGGATTTGATGAGGGAAATGTATGACCGAGCAGCGGAGGTGCCCAGTACTGCAGTTGAGGAATGTGACCACATGATGTCTGGCGGTGACCCCTTCTATGACCGCTTCCCATGGTTCCGCCTGGTTGGCCGGTGAGTCATCAATACATCAAGCTTGTGTGGTGTGCATTGAAACGCTGGGTGATCGGGTGCTGGTTTTCCCACTGTACATACTGTAATGTACATGTAGCTGGTAACTGCTTATGATTTGCATAGTGCTTATAATAATGGTTAAGCGATGGTGAGTGATGTGCAGCCATCTTAGTGAACATTTCACTGAGCGGTTTTGCATTGATTTTTCATTATTTCCCCTTTGCACCCTTAGACACTCCAAACACTAAAGCTCAGCCTGCTGGACACTTGTCTCACCGTCTTTATTACTGTAACCAAACACAAATTGGGAAGCTCATGGCTGTTTTATGCTGAGATACAACAATACCTTGCGTGTGTGACTGAGCGTGTGCACTCGTGCGGGACCCTTGTGCGTGTGGTGTTGTACTAACCCAGTTCCCGTGTCTCCGGCTGCACCAGCACTCCCATTCTCAACACATGCATGAGAGAGCGCATGAGCGACCCCACCCTCTCCCCCACCCTCTCTGATCCCGACTCTGACATAACCGAGCTCGCCGATGAGCGGCATTATGGGAAAGTGGAGGAGTTGGAGGACCTGGACGATGAGCTCTTTTTGGAGGACCTTGGCTCAGAGCTTGGGAGAGAGGAGGAGGAGGAGGAAGGTGTGAGGGAACACTGCCCAGGTGCCAGCCATGGCCAGGACCCCTTTTACGACCGCTGGCCTCTGTTCAGTTTAGTGGGCAGGTTGGTGAGGTTTCAGCAGCATGCTGTTAGAGGAAACTAGCTCTTTCACACTGAGACAGGGTCGGTCACTGTGAGTCTTGTAGAAGGTCTTGCTAAACATTTGTATTTTTTTTCGAAGAAAATTGCTAGCCACTTCATACACTCTAAAAAGTTTTGGGTTGTTTCCGCCCGTGGTTGGGGAAATATGGTAGAGGACATGAACCTTGTATCTCCAAAACGGCTACACAAAAAGCATTGTATTTTTTGGATAAATATTTGCAAAACCCACAGAGAAACACAAAGGTTGATCAAAAATCATGGTTTTTTTTGTAAACATGTCTATATTTGACCATAACATGAGTCAATTTAACCTTTTTTTCTTACAATCTCTCACTTTGTTACTTCATCTCATTATGCATACAATGTCATTCATGAGTGTAATTTCTTGAAAAATTGTCGTACAGTTTGTGTCATGTATATTACCTATTTTTAGGCTCATCTTCTATAAAAATAGACTGTACAATTCAATTTTAAATGAATATATAATTTTGTGAACTATTGTACAAATATGCTTCTTAGGGCATATAAGCACGTCCAAATGGAAGTTTATAAATAACAAAAAATTTACATAACATTCAAATAGAGTCTGTGAGATGTTTATAAATTGAATGAGAGGACATCAACAAAAAACATAGTCCCATAGTGGATTTTTCATTGTTTTATGGGGCTACCTTTGAGAAACATTATTGACTTTATTCAGGGAATAATGCAAGAACACTGAGCAACAAACAAAAAGGTCAGCACGGGTGGCTTTAAAGATTTACGCATGTTGCAGAGCATTATATTCCAGTAATATACCAAATAACATCAATATGACTACATTCTAAATGTCACAATAGTTTTTCCTGAAACTCAAGAAGTCGCAGAATTCCTGCGTTTCGGTGCTATGGAGAGTCAGCTGTAAAATCTGAATGCTACAGAGCTCAAGATGAAAGAGCTGGTTTCGACTACAGCAGTCTCAATCGGGCATGCCAGAGCTAAAATTTGTATTTCGGTTTAGTAATGGCTCTCACTTTTTCACTTTCTCACACAAATGTAACGTTCAGTACAAGATTTGTGACGTGTGTTAATTTCTCTTTTAAGTTGATGGGCTAAAATCCATGTATGTTAATGTCATTTCAATACTTTGCTTTCCAGTTTGCATCTGGCCCAACAAGCCAAATTTGAAGTTTATTTTCCTCACTAAATATTTTGTTTATCTGAGCATGCTGTATTTGCGCCTCACCAATCTTGTCGTAAGCTCCTCCCCTCTGGCCACATCTCCTGCCACTCTTGACCCCGCCTGTCGTGCTTAGTCCTCTCTGAGTGCTTACAGAAAACACATTGGGGTCGAGAGGGCATATTTAAGTGACTGACTGAATGAATGAATAGACCAGTATATAGACCACCAAAATTTGGTGTATTGGTGTGTTTATTTGTTTCATAGACACAAAATCCTTGAACCACTTACTGAAACATCAATAAAATCTGCCAACCTAGTTAGTCTAAAGTGTGCTGTCAGTCAAAAGTTACAACTGTAAATTGTAAAATAGGTTATAGGGTAGTAATGCTCTAAATGCATGTATCTTGAAACCCTTCACCAACCTCCACAGAGAGAACAAGGCCCCTTATGTATTATATTTGAGAATGAAGGCTTTAATAGCACATTACCAGATGAACAGCAGAAGTGCAGGGCACATGTTTGGCTTTCGCTGGAGCAGCTTCTTGTTTTTATTTTTTGTGTCTGATGTTGTGTTGTCTGGTGGCAGTGTGGCTGAGCTGATCTTCACCACTAGCATTTTTTTTCTCATTTCAGCTCCTTTCCCCATTAATGTTAACCTTATTTTTCTTGTTTCTAAATGTCTTTAACCCCATCGACCGACTCAGATCCTCGTTTGTTCCCACCCCCTTTTTATTTCCCATAGGGCGTTTGTGTATCTGAGTAACCTGCTGTATCCTGTGCCCCTGGTGCACCGTGTGGCCATTGTGAGCGAGAAGGGCGAGGTCAAGGGCTTCCTCCGAGTGGCAGTTCAAGCTATCTCTGGTAAGATGATTTTCAAACTACAGCTCTGATGTCCTCCAAATTTCTGATTCTAAAATTTCAATTCAGAAATATTATTTTTTATATATGAATGCAATTTTGTTATAGTAAATGTGTAAAAAGACCAAAAGAGCAATTTTTATTCATGCATTCTTCGATAAATTCTCCCTGATGTTTCATGAATTTAGGTTTTCAGTCCCTACAGTTTACAAAATTGTCGTACAGTTTGTGTCATGTATATTACCTATTTTTAGGCTCATCTTCTATAAAAATAGACTGTACAATTCAATTTTAAATGAATATATAATTTTGTGAACTATTGTATTATATATTACAAATATGCTTCTTAGGGCATATAAGCACGCCCACATGGAAGTTTATAAATAACAAAAAATTTACATAAAATTCAAATAGAGTCTGTGTGATGTTTATAAATTGAATGAGAGGACATCAACTAAAAACATAGTCCAATAGTGGATTTTTCATTTTTTGCTGAGAATGACCTCAGTCACCGTCAGACTGAAGCGTAATCATCTCCGCAGGCTTAAACTTTGCACCTTTTAGCCCCTTTTCTCTTTCTACTATGTAAACAAAACTAAAACCGTGAGTGTTCCACACTTATTACAATTAAATAAGTGCCTCATCCTGATTCATAAAGTGCAGTTTATTTTACTGGAAGAATGCAGCGCTCAATATGACCGATGGAAAAAGGTCAATTTAGCACATTTAAAGCTTAGCAAAGCAAACCAAAGTAATGGTACAGTTCATGTCGGGTTTCATTTAATTTTTAGGTAATTGTGCTATGTAATTCTGATTTTGGTCACTTATTTTACAAATATCTGCCTGTTGTCCTGCGATGACGTAAATAGCTGCACGGAGGCATTGAATTTATGGCCGCCGAGTGATATGACTTCTGTAAACAGACTTTGGCTTTAGTATGCGATGTGGGGAAAACGTTGATTGGATCCCCAGCACAGATCAGAAGGGTCTTACACAGTGGCGTCATGCATCCATTTTTTGCACCCACAGTGTGCAGAACACAAAGAAACATGTCCTATGAATACAAACACATACATTTAAAGCAATATTATAGAGAATATCTATCAAGCTTATTCAAAACATCACACAATTTATTGCAAGAATTAAATTACAACACTATCTGATAAATGAATCTTCTTCCCAGTGAAATTTTTTTTACATTTTTAAGGTTAATGCATCAGTCTGGTGTATTTTGAGAACAAATATCTTGCATACAATTATGTGCTATAGTAGTGAAAGAATCATTTTTTGCATTCAAATGTAAAAGTAAAAATCCCTATGATGTCTTAAAAGTAAATAAAAATGAAGCAAAGTGAAAAAATGAAAAGTGTCCATGTTTTATGTATTTTTAATATATTGAATATATTATTTTAGCTAATATACCATATATGTTAAGCTCCTATGCGATTCAAACGGTGAAAATCTCCATAAGAGGACGAGGTTGCAGCTCATAACTGATATAGAGTCTTCCTATAGAATTATGCAACTGATTTATAGATGCCTAACTCATCATTTGGAGGTTGCATACAAAACAGACAGTTAAAAAATCTGAGGGGGAACGTGCCCTATCTGTTTGAATGGGGGCATGACGCCTCTCGTCTTACATCATCCTGTTCAATTATGTTCCTGTAGCTCAACAGATAGAGAAAAGGGTTGCGGGGTGAGAAGACACATACTGATAAAATACCTGAATGTGCTGTAAGTCACTTTGGATAAAGGTGTCTGCCAAATGCATAAAACCAATGTACTCAATATGTGTCTTCTTACAAAACAAATGCATATGAAAAATTCATTTGATTTGAAAACGTCATTATGTTAAAAAGAAAGAGAGAGGCCATCAAGTTATGGATTGCGCAGGGAATTTTATCAATGGACCAATGTGTCAGAATTTATGCATTTTTTGTGCATTTTTTTTCTGCACAGCTGATGAGGAAGCTCCCGATTATGGTTCAGGTGTGCGACAATCAGGAACCGCCAAGATCTCATTTGAGGATCAACAGTTTGAGAAGGTTGGTTCTGTCATTTGTTTTATAGTCCGTTCTCACTGGTTGGGTTCAACCAGAAATGCTTTAATTGGCTTGTTACTAAAGAACATCTGTTTCACATTCTGTTCAGTTCCAGACAGAGTCATGCAGTGGTGGGCTGACTCACACGAGCACATCTCAAGAGGAGCTGCGCATTGTGGAAGGAGAAGGACAAAACTCAGACACGGGACTCAGTGCTGATGAGGTCAACAACAACAACTGTGCAGGTAATCTTGAAAGCTAGAAAAACGGATGGCCTTATATTGATTTTCTGATAAAATGTTGCGCATGGCACAGCATGATATTTAACGTCATATTATATAACATTTAATGCACTGTGTATACACGATTTAAGGTTAAAAAACGCTGTATTTTTCATATACCGTGCATGTTTGTATCTCCTCTTTGCTCCGCATCTCGGAAACGTACTGATATTTTACAAAGCTCATCGCTCTGAAAAGCGAGGTGTGCTATGATTGGCCAGGTCACAAGTGCGTAGTGATTTGTCAAATACTGCACGGAAATGTAATGCCTCTTACAAGATTTACAAGACCGCCCACCTTACTTGCATATACATTTGGGTGGTCCTAGTCAAATCATACTACAAAGTGACATACATGTGTGGGGGTGTGGTTCAGGCAGGTCTTGGTTAGCATTCACTTTTATATGCATCTTTTGTTTCCGACACTTACATTTTTGCAATTTTACGTGTCTAATGCATGCATGGGCAACTTAATACACACCAGAGACACAGAAAAACACCTATTTCCGCCATATGACCCATTTAAAGTCAAATTTTATTTTATATTAGTGATGCAAATGTTTTGCTTATGAAAGGTCTATTTACAGAATATTCTGATGTGCTGCTCCCTCCAGCCTCTCCGGATGTTCCTAACAGTCCTCTGAAGGGCAGTCTCGAGTGTCCTTTCGATGTGACTCAGGACAAATCTTTACAGCACTTAAAGATTGGCAGCAACTTCACTTTTAGAGTCACAGTTCTCCAGGCCTCCAGCATCTCAGCTGAGTATGCAGACATCTTTTGCCAGTTCAAGTGAGTAGATGTCTCCTTGATATGCAGCATTCATCTATAGATTTATCTCTTAGGTAACAGTTAATGTTACATTTAAAACCATATGTTCTGTCCTTCAGCTTTATACACAGGCACGACGAGGCGTTTTCCACTGAACCCTTGAAGAACACAGGCAGAGGGCCTCCTCTGGGATTCTACCATGTGCAAAATGTAACTTAACATAGCTAACCGTGTTCAACATGTAACGAGTAAATTGTAAATGATTTATATGAACTGCATGTGTTTGCTTCTATTGTAGATAACCGTGGAGGTCACCAAGTCCTTTGTGGAATACATCAAAAGTCAGCCAATCGTTTTTGAGGTATTCGGACACTACCAAAAACAGCCCTTCCCTGCTCTGTGTAAAGACTTAATCAGGTAAAGAATGACTTGGCACATTTGAATGCTCTTTAAATAAGTTTCCTTTTTAACCCCCGTTTTACCTCCTCGTAGTTCATTACGTCCAACAAGAAGGCATTTTCCCAGAGTTATGCCTTTGTCAAAGCCAGGTAAGACCTTTTGCATTGTTTTGTAGAATTTATTTCGGTTCAGGTGTGTGGGTCTGAGCTCTGTCTGTCCCCACAGTGCCTGCCACTAAACTGAGCACCCTGACGCGCTCCACCGCCGGCCCCTGTCACTCCAAATATGACCTTATGACCTTTTTTGAGATCTGCGAGCTGGAAGCCAATGGAGAGTGAGTTGCATAATAGTTCATGACTTATGTATATCAGTTCTCGGTAAGTTACTCATTGAAGTCAAGCTATTTATATGTACAGTACTGTAACCCTTGTACCTGTTTTCGTACCTTCTCAGCTACATCCCAGCTGTTGTTGATCACAGGGGTGGAATGCCCTGTCATGGTACATTCCTGTTGCACCAGGTAACCCAGATTTGACTCCACTAGTGAAACGCAATTAATAGCGATACAAATGATAAGTAAAATGGTTACTTTGTTTTTGTCATATTTAAACTCAAGGGGATTTTTATCTTGCTTCTAACAGGGGATCCAACGGAGAATTACGGTAACTATAGCCCATGAAACTGGCAATGACATTGAGTGGAAGGAGGTTAAAGAGCTGGTCATAGGTTAGTAAATGTTCCTGTGTTTGCTTACCTCCAGCTTTCATCTCATTTAAAGCTTGCTAAACTAAAGGACAAGTGTATGTTCAGGCAGAGTTTCAGATGACTCAGCATCTCTTCTCTTCTGTTTCAGGACGCATCCGTAACACACCCGAGGCGGACGAGACGATCATAGATCCCAACATCCTGTCTCTCAACATCCTGTCATCAAGCTACATTAGGCCATCTTATGATGACAGGTGCTACAGACGTTCATATAAATATACCAAAATAACTCGATAATATTTCCTCCTTTTAATTAACAATTGTTTGCAAAAATGTAATACATTCTTGAGGTCTTGCCTTTATATAAAATAATTAATTTGAATTAAATTAAATAGCTTTTAAAATGCAGTTGCATTAATGACAATTAATGGCTTTATAATTTGTGTCCCGGCCTGTGAAATCCAGGATAAATTCTCATATATTATATATATATATATACATCAAAATGTGGTTTTAGTCATTCATTTCACTATAATTTCAATCTTTAACATTGCCTTACTTGGTCAATATTAAAGACATCAGAGTTATTTTGAAAGAATGTTATTTAGGTTATGTTGGATGGTTTTATTTAGCAAACAGTAAATCAGAAAAAAATGAGCTGGTTTACACAGACAGGTTCCCATTTGTTCACAAATTCTAATTTACTAACATGATGGATCTCTTGTTCCCCGTCAGTGTGTCATTGGGAATTGACCAAAGGTATGTTTTTAAGCTCAGTATACATTGCTTTCTGATTACTATCGAGTACAAAGTCTAAACATCAACATCGATCTGTTTACTTCTCAGGACATTTTACCGCTTTGAAGCAGCGTGGGACAGCTCCATGCACAACTCTCTGCTGCTCAACCGTGTCACCCCCTACGGAGAGAAAATTTACATCACTTTATCTGCTTACCTTGAGGTGATCATTATGATTATTTGTCTCATCCAAAGCAATATCAACACAAATGTCAATAAATTCACAACACACAGGGCCAAGTTTAGTTTTTAGTACGCTGTAATTTCCCACTAATGGGTTTTGCTGTAATCTTTAGATGGAAAACTGCACCCAGCCCACTGTTATAACCAAGGACTTCTGCATGGTCTTCTACTCCAGAGATGCAAAGCTTCCTGCATCGCGCTCCATTCGCAACCTCTTCAGCACAGGTGCCTTCAGGCCCTCTGAGAGGTGAGCAGAGTGCACAGGCCTGAGGTTAAAGTCAGCTTCAGGATGCAAGATTCAATATCTAAATAAAAATGGATATGTCACTTTCATGCATTTGCACAGAATTCTGCTTTTGTTCGGATGTTAGCGTGTGTTGCAATGTCTAACGACTTTAACTTTTTGGTTTAGTAACCGTGTGACCGGAGTGTACGAACTAAGCCTTTGCCATTTGGCAGACATTGGAAGTCCTGGTAAGAATGCAAATTCAAATTCACTACTTTATTTGGAAAACCACATAATCTGACATGTTTAAACGCTGCTGTTTGACTCAGGAATGCAAAGGAGACGCAGACGGGTGCTGGACACCTCAGTGGCGTATGTGCGTGGAGAGGAGAACCTGGCTGGCTGGAGGCCCCGCAGCGACAGCCTCATTCTGGACCACCAATGGGAGCTGGAGAAACTCAGCCTACTGCAGGAGGTAAGGACCTGAGTGAATGTGCTCCATCAGGATGTGTCAGAGCCTTTCATGTTGTGCATTAATGGATTTTTTTTAGTTTTCTGAAAAGTAAATAAGTGTGATGTGTCCACAGGTGGAGAAGACCAGGCATTATCTTCTGCTGAGAGAGAAGCTAGAAGCATCTCTGTTTCTGGGACACGATTCTTTTTGTGGTAAAGACTTGATGGAGTCGCCTAAGGCCTCCAGTCCTGTGATGGTGATGAACCCAGTAGTCAGTCTGGGTCTGGACAGTCCCAATGATAGACAGCGGGAACTGGCTGCCAAGGTAAATACCACCTGCTACTACTATACACATCCAAACAGTGATGCAATATGGTATATTTACAAATCTAGTTTGACTAATAGGGATTGGTACCGAAACCCAGCATGTGTTTGAATGCTTTTGAAACTCGTGTCCGCTCCATTTCGTGTTAAAAAAACAGCACGTCCCCAAAACTAAATGGAATGAGCTGTTTTAACATCACAAATACGCATGGCTTGTCTCTTTCAAGCAGAGTCATGCTCGCGCCTGGAGTCGCAAGTTTCCATGCGCACATCTTCCAAAACAGAAGACATGCGCGCAACCTATATCTATTTGTGTGTCTAATTTCAATTGGATTAAATGATGTGACATAACACATTTTCTACACGATTATATAATAATACATAAATCAGCCCAAGTAATAGGCCTATTTGATAACATTGAGAGCTTCAAAATGTGTCACTTTACTAACATACATAGGACAAACATAAAAATCTGTCCAATAGGAAACATTTCAATATTTCAAAATAAAAATCGTTGCGGGCAGCTATGATGAACCAACCCACATTTTTTTAATACTGCTGGTCCGCGCTGATTCTATTCATAAATTCTTTATTTTAGTTCTTACTTTTAATAAAAAGAATATATCCAAAAGCACTGATAAGAAAACCGTTAAAGTACCGGAACGCTAAGCACTATCGATAAGAGTAGTAATACGGTTCAAATCTTAATGATATCCATCCCTAGTGACTGAAGGTCAAAAAGTATTTGGAAGCAATTTCTCACAGCCAAAATTAAATCGTTTAAAAAAACATCCAGCATCTGCATTTAAAAACGTATTGCATTTAATATTTTAATTGTATAAGGTCACCAAGTTGCATTGTTTTGTTTTAAAACCTTGTTCTTGAGCTGGACACTTCGAATTTCCAAATGAATGTCACTTAAAGTTTTGCCCCCGCCTTCATCTCTCTGCAGTGTGTACGACTGCTCATGCACACGTTCAACAGGCAGTATAGCCAGGTGAGCAGCAGTCTCAGTGAAAGCAAGGTGAGCCTTTACTGTCCTAGTGTCCATCCAGACCCTCAGAAACATCTCATTCTTATTTTCTCTCTCTTTTACACTTGCTCGGCTGTTGTATATTTTACTCTCTCTTTCTCCTGCACTGCTGCTGCTCACGCTAAGCAGTGTCGAATTTATTTCTACTCCGTTTAAAATACTTGTGTTGAATTCTATCATTCATTCATTAGACTAGAGCAGCATGATTAGTAATAGATGCTTTAAGGGTAAGCAGACCATTTTTTTGATTATAATGACTAAGAACTTGATGTTCTTAACTTGAATATCTGGTCCTCTTTCCTCCCTGTGTGTGTGTGTTAGCTATCAGAAATGTCAGCATCACTTTTAAGAGAGCGTTCTTCTTCAGCTCTGAGCACTCTGACCCCCTCCTCCACCTGTCCTTCACTGGTGGATGGTCACTTTGGCAGTCAAGACTTCAGGTCAGTATATCTTAACAACAACAACAACAACAACAACAACAACAAAAAATGATTCATCACTGCTAAGGAACTTGCATAATACACCATATGTAGGGCTGGTTCCCCATTAGTTATTGAGTCACAATCATGACAATTTTATGGTCTTTGAGTAACAATTAATGTCCAAGTCTCAGAACTTCTTGATATCTAACCGAAATGTGTGTTTTGTTGTCATTTCTCAGAGGTGCTGAGGCTAACTCTGGTGCCTCAAGCCCTGACCTCGATCCATTCAGCCCTGTAGAGAGAAAACCCAGGAGCTGCACCTTTATCCCAAACATCCAAGAGATCCGAGTCAGGTACAGGAGACTTTCAAACACTGTGCTTGTTTAGTATCCTGTTACTAAGTACTTCCTCTTTGAATGAACAGATACTGCTGTCCTTTTGAAACCTGGTCTCTGCATATTTCATGATTTTTATTTTTTAGTAAAATTATTATTCACCCTTAATGTATATCGCTGGGTTAGGCCAATATCTAACATAAAAACATATTATTTTATCATAATTTATACATTAAAAAGCACAGTGTTTTTCCATTTCCTGAAAAACACGAATTTGCACATCTAAGGTTTCCGAAAGACAATGCCGACATTTAATAATATACAATTCAGCATAATATGTCTACCTAATTATAGTAAAAATAAGCTGATAGTTTATTAATATTTGTAAATTATAACTTAATTTACTACAGGTTATTTACAGTATATAGTTTTACTGTAGGGAATTTAATCTAATAGATTCCAAATTCCCCCCCCCCACTTGTGTCTGGATCATCTAGTTTGTCTCCATGAATATAGCCTGAGATGCTGGAATGGCGTTAAAGTTGCTCTAACACACAGGGTTTCTGCCAATCTCATACTTATCTTGATTACCTATAGAGTAGTTTGTATACTTCGTATCTTCTAAGAGTATTTAGTTTGATCTCGTTTATAAAAGATAGATACAGCTGTACCATTACCTCCAAAATCATTCGGCGCGTGCAGGGGGGAGGGGTAGGCTGAACTAAAGCACATTGTCAACAAAACAAAGACATCAGTTTCACTCACCGCATGCGGTTCATGTCCAGCATCTTTTAGTGCTGGGACGGCTCCATCAGTTTCAAACGATCTCCAAATTCAGCGTTATATCCACCGTTTATATAACATTCATCACCCAAATGCAGTGAACAAACAAACACCTGAACATTGGGAACATATGCTCTCTCTCTCCTGCACACAAGTGAAAGTGACGTCTGCGCATGCTCCTTCTACTGCTCGCCATGCTGACGTGTGGGTGTGCCGTTTGCTTTTCCGGGAGAATTGTCCAATAAGAGACTAAGAAAAATTGTTACAAAACAGTTTTATATGTTCGAAAAAAACTTTCCGAAACCTGAACAATCGCTGGGGGATTGTATTGAGTACAGAAATACTACGTAATACGCCCAACTCTTGTTTTGACAAGTTGACCATGTCATGCTTGAGAAGACAGCACGTTTAACATTGTAAAGAAGTCAGCATGCATGAAACGCCGTTGAAGCACACCTTTAAGAATGAATAAACAAACAATTTAATCTAATATAAATGTTCTCTTTGTCTGCAGCCCCATTGTGTCAAAGAAAGGCTATCTACATTTTCTGGAGACACATACCAACGGCTGGGTGAAGCGTTACATTGTAGTGCGACGGCCATATGTGTACCTGTACCGCAGTGAGAGAGACAACGTGGAGAGAGCCGTCATTAACCTGTCTTCTGCCCAGGTGGAGTACAATGAAGATCAGCAGACCTTGATGAGGGTAAGAGGCATTTCTTACTGCTTTAAATGAGATTACACACGCTGTTACTGAGTCGTATAAAGCAAATGAAACCGCATCCATGTGTCAAATCTATTCACGTGCTGTTTTTTTGTAGGCTCCTTACACATTTGCTATGTGCACCGAGCACCGTAACATTCTCCTCCAAGCCAGCAATGACAAAGAGATGCATGACTGGCTGTATGCATTCAACCCACTGCTGGCAGGAACCATCAGGTACACAAATACACTGCTTAAGTACTATACATTTATTTAATTCCTTCAGTAAATGGTGACATGACACATCAAGTTTTTCATTTAATGCAATTAGGTTAAACCATTGCTATTGATGCATAGAAATTTATGTGTTACCATACATATTTTTGTTTTGAAAAACAACAAACTCTCTGAAATGTATTAAATGCTTTAGGCAAGTTGCTCTCTGCTCTATGATTTTTTGTCCCATTTTTCTGCTGTTTATCAATTCTAACATCTCTCTCATTTGTCCCTCCTCACAGGTCTAAGCTTGCCAGAAGAAAATCACAGATGAGGATGTGAACTTTTCTCCAGCTTAAAACATATACTGTTAGCTAACAGGCCCTTGTGATGTAATTAGGTCATGTGATCATGAGTGTCCTATACCCACCTTATCTCAGCTGCCTGCCTACCCTAGCACTCCTTTCCATGCCAACTATAGACTGTGGGACTGGCTTCACAAAGTGTGTTTATGTGTGTATGTCAGGCTCTGTTTAGTCAGTTACAAACATAAATTGACTATATTGAAATATTCAACACTCTCCCAACATTGCTCAAAACTAGAATGGCAAAACAGCATTTAGACATGACCCCACTCCTAAGTGTTATGGCATTCATTTGTAAATGCAACACAATGCTCTTTTTGTGCTCTTCTGTGCTTTTGCAGAGTAGATGTCAAGCGCTTTTACCTGGGCTTTAGTAGATGCTTGTTGTTTTATAGTTTTGGAATGTCTTTTTGAAGGGATGCAGAGCTTATTTCGAAGGAACTTTTTTGAGTTTTAGGACTTGGTAACTGTCTGTTACATCAACCCGAAATCAACATTAGAAATCCTACTAACTTTCTACCATACTTACGTTTATTTTTATCTCTTTATTTTCATCCGTAATGTCTTCTTTAGCATTACATTATGTTTACTTATTTATTAAGCGTTGTATGTTTTATAAACATATTTAATTTATCGAGAGGTCGCTATAGCGTGTTACTTATAATTTTTCACCTTGCACTTTTGATACCAAGCTTTGGTTGTTTCGCAGATTTGTTTAGTTCATTTGCACAAGAGCTCTGCTGCTACAGAGAATCTCCACTGCTTTAATGTTTCTTTTCTGTTACTCATACACAGAAAATCATTACAAAGTCAGAGCACTTTTAACCTTTAGATGAGGGAGATTGGATTTAGATTTTATCACAATTTTTTATAAACTGTTGTGCCCATGTTCATGAGAATAATGTATCTTTATTGCCTTGTTCCTCTTTTGTAGCTGCTATGGTATGTTCAGGTCATCCTGGCCTTAATGTAATGATAGAATATCATATGTATTGAAACCAGGATCTCTTTCTTGGTATGTGATGGCAATGAGATGTATTAAAAGAAGAGATCCAGTGTTGCAATATATAACCAGAAGTTTATACATTTCTATGTTTAATCTTAGCTAAATGGTTGCTCATTTGTTTTTTGTTTTTTTGTTCTTTGTAGATGCCATTATTATAGCATACCCACACAGGTTGAAAGAATCCCTTGTTTTATCCACATTTTGCCTTGTGAATATAAAGAGAGAGTATACCTAGAAAGACAGTTCCTATCAGGCCATTCAAATAATATGCAGAAGTAATACTGCACCAGAGACCAAAAACACAATAACGTATGTTGATCTATTCAGAAATCTGCTGTATAATCTGAGTTTATGCTAGTGGTCAGTCAACCATTCAGTATGTTGCTCATGCCGTATGTTGCACTTTTAAGATCCTGTCATGGGAGAAGTGATGTTTTGTGCCATGGGCCAGCCAACCCAAAGAGCACAAATGTAGCAGCAATACCGAGTTATCTGAACATATATAAGAGTCATTGTGTCTTTGCTTTTCTGGTCTTTACCCTTCAAGCAGCCGTATAAATATACCTTGATAATACATTCAATGAAATAGATCTAAATCTAAGTATCTTCACATTATATAACCAGGTATACCTCTCAGTGCCCCGATTCAGATTTTTATTCATTTTGTCTTTAATAATGCTATGAATATGATAGCATGCTGTACATATTTATTCTGCTTTTAGATGAAATGTATCAAATGTATACCTCCATACAGTACAAGAGTAGCAATGACATAAAAAAATAGTTCATTTGTATCATTTTAGTGAAATAAAGGATTACAGTCAACTATAAGCATGTAGTGTTTGCAAACCCTCACATTTGACACCTTAACAATGCAATGCAACAAGACACATTGCAGACCAATGAAATTTATAGGGTTTGTATTTAAAATGTGGCTCTCACTCTATGAATCTTTTGCGTTTCTTTTCAAGCATCCCTTTGAATAGACACCTGTCATCCATTCAAATATTCAAAATTTACAGAGGATCTCAATATAAACTAAGTGTATCTACTGTATTGCTTCTATATTTCTGTTGATTTGCTCTGTATATAAACCTGTGGTCTAGCACACAGCTGTAACCACTTTATACCATAATGAATGGGCTGTAGTGTACTCAGTGCTCAAGTTCTTTGAGTGTTGGACCTGTGTCTTCTAATGTCTGTGGACACTTAACACTTTGTCGGCTGTGAAATAAATGTGAAATATGCGCAAACTTGCCCAAGCCTGGACTTCCTTTTTCATTCAAATGAATAGCAATTCTATATAATGTATGAGAGTTTTCACTATTGAGTTGAGGACGGTTGTTTTTACAGTGATAGTTCACCCAAAAATGAAAATTCAGTATATTGTAAACCGGCACCCATTCACTTCAACTGGCGCTATAAGTCAATGGGGATGGAGATGTCTGGTTCAAAATATCTTCTTCTGTGTTTTGCGGAAGAAATAAAGTCATACATGATACGTAAATGATAGAAGCATTTTCATTTTTGGGCGAACTATCGCTTTAAGTTTTTACAGTTCTCCAGTTTTACAGTGATAGTTTGTTATTGTATATGGGATTGAAGGAAATTCAAGAGACAGAAGCAGATGTATATATTCACAAGGGATCTCATTACATTTCTGGCTCAGTGCTTGTCCACTCCCTCATCCCTCTCCCATCTGTTAGCAAGCTCAGGTGTCATTTTGGAGCGATAATTGGGTGCAGCCCAGGACCCCTGCCACTTTAGTTGCAGGCTGGCTAAGGTGCAGTATGGTGCTCCACAAGGCCATTCAGGCAGCTCGTGAAGGGAACGTGGAGGCTCTGAGGGCCCTGCATGAGTCCGGATGCCTCAGTCCGACCATCACGGATGCTCAGGGAGCTTCACCCATTCACCACGCCGCCCGCTGCGGCCAGCTGGAGTGCCTCCAGTTTTTGGTGAAAGAGGCTCATTTACCCTGCCACATCCGCACCAAAAACGGAGCGACGCCTGCTCATGATGCTACTGTCACAGGGCATGTGCGAGAGCTGGAGTGGCTGCTGAGACAGGGGAATTGTGGGATTGAGGTGAGTGCCAAGTGTATGAAAGAGAAAAAACACTTTTGACAGCTGGATTGATGATGTTTTTAAGGATGGTGAGTCAATGTCTATTTACTTTACGGTCAATGATTGATGTGCAGTTCAAACACTAAAGCAGCTTTTTCATTAGTAGAAATGACAGTATACTAGAATCAGTGTGCCTGCAATTTAAACCACTTATGAGGTATTTGATGATGATTTTGCATCTACTTCTGCTTACGGGATCGTGATGGCGAGGGAGCTACGGCCCTGCACCTGGCTGCCAGGTTTGGCCACGCGGAGGCAGTGCAGTGGCTTCTGTCAGAGGGAAGCAGCACTGAGGCGGAGACCGACTGCGGAGCTCTTCCTCTTCATTATGCCGCAGCCAGTGGAGACCTCACCTCCCTCAAATTACTCATGTCTAACTCCCCGCTGTGAGGCACTCTATATTGATCATTTATACATTATAAATATTTTGATGTTTGTAGTTTAAATGCTATACGGATCATAAATCAGCCGAACAACACTTAAAGATTCAGTGAAAAAAAAATGACAATGCCATTTTGTTCATTAAGTATGTCCTTGTTTATTATAAATAGTTTATCGATGTGGGTCATTCTCTTTTGTGTGCCCTCAGAATCTTCAGTTAAAATCTGAAAATGCACTTCCTTCCTATCCATCTTATATGACATCGTTAGACGGTTTGGGCGGAGCATCCGTTAACTCCTCCCCTTTCAAAATGCAACGGCAGTTTTACACCTCCAATCAAATTGAAGAGAAAGACGAAACCCACGGCCACTATTTTTCTCATAAGAAATTCCATTTCACTCGGAAATGCGTAAAAATACAGAAGTTAAAAAGATCGCAGCTTCCAGTTCACGGGGACTTTAAAACCGAAGTTGGGTAAACGCAACTGAGCCATTCTATAATTGCAGGAACATAATGTAGCCTGCATGGGATATATTATTAAAGGTACAGTAGAACGCACCGTTTCTGCCAATCTCATATTAATCTTGAGTACCTTAGAGTAGTATCGCGCCGATTGCCAACAAAACCGCGTTTGGTTCATGTCTTTCAGCGGTGGGAACGCTCCATCTATCAATTTCAAACAATCTGCAAATCCAGCGTTACATCCATCATTAACATCCGTCACTGAAATGCCATGAACAAACAAACACACCTCAACTTCTCTCACTATCACAAGAGTAACAAGCTGCAGCTGCAGGCCCACAGCGCAGACAATCTTGAAGCAGCGCAGCCAATCTTGATGGTAGGTGGTCAGCCTTAATGTTACGAAACGCTTTTACTAATGTTAATACATTTCCAAACCAGACGTCACTTCCGGGTTTGTGATGGGGAAATATCCCAAATCCGAGCTGTCTTTAACGCAGCATTTTATCAGCTAAAAAAGTATGGTATATAGCTGTCTGATTTTGTAAAGTTCAAGCATTAAAATAACCTCAAAATACAAACACATTACTCTCATAGTTTTGTCTTTAGTTAGATTAGATAATCATACCATTTGGGAAATAAGGTGTTTTTTGTGATACACCTTATGTGTGTCCGAAAGACCATTGTCAAATATGTTATCCACTGGGAAAACCCCTCTCAAAAAGGAATGGTTTGTCCCAATTGTAAATCATTTGCATGGTGTGATGTCATTTCCTCTATAGATGAAGTAGAAGGAAGTCAAGATCAACAGTGGATTCAGCATTCAGATGTCAGCAGTGTTACATAAATATTGTGACTTTAAACTCTAACAAGAGATTATAACTAAACACATTGCATTTATTTCTTCATTTACTACAACCCTTGATCTAAAGTGACTTATAAATGAGTAAGCATTTGACATTTTATCAATACATACAGTATTAGAATTATAACTTATGATAGGTTTATGAAGATGTATTTCTAACTATGCCATATGCATATGTTGAGGTAGGCTATAGGCCTAATTGTGTAAATGTAAAAGTTATTATCAACATTGTAACTCAGTTAAGTTAAAAATATATGAGGTAAAGGTAAAAAAAATTAAAACTATGAAACTCTGAGACTAATAGGAGAGGTTATGTGAGGTTATGTTAGAGTTTTGGGAAAAATGTTCCCCATTTTCAAATTCTTTATACCCCAAATTATAGAATGACCCCAGTACTGGTTAAAAATACTGTATGTGATTTCTTCGTTTACGCGTCGGCAAATAATGTGTCATGCTTGGACAGGTTAGTATTGGCACAGTCAGTGTTGCTGTTAGAAGCTGCAGGCTGAGAGAAGGTCAACTAACACATGTCAAACCTGTCATCTCACTGTACCTTGTCCTCTATAATACATCAGGAGTTTCATACCTGCCATATGGCAGCAGCTGTGCTTATACTGTGCACAGCCACCGATATAATGTTGCAATAGAAAGTGTACCTCGCTCTAAGACCTCACTAAACTAACTTGCTTAAAAAGTAAAACATTTAATAAGGGTTTTGCATATTTTTTTAACACAAGGAGCCGGTCTCTCTAATTTAACTGGATCAGATAAAAGAAACCTTTCACAGAACTATAACCCCTCATAACAAATAAAGATTTTTTGAAGAACATAAACAACATTATACCCAGTTAACTTCACTTATCCCTTTTAATCTCTTTCACGGATATTTTTTACTGTAGGTACTGTATGTATAGTATATAATAATACTATAAGCATAAAGTAGGGTACAGTATACACAGTATACCTTATAAGTCTCATAAAGATGTTTTTGGACTCAGGTATGTGGACCGTCAGACAGGAACTGGGGCCACCCCACTATATCTGGCCTGTCAGGAAGGGCATCTTCATGTGGTTGAATACTTGGTGAAGGATTCTGGGGCAAACGTCCATTTGCAGGCCAAGGATGGGATGAGTGTTCTTCATGCAGCTGCCCACATGGGACACTATGCACTGGTGGTCTGGCTGGTGAGTTACAGCCACTCTTAGCTATGATTGTCTTTTGTCTATCATCTGATCAAGTGATGGTCGCACTAAACATCTGTCAATCAACAAATTCATAGAATATAATACAATTGATGTGAAACAATGATCCCATCAATGATCACACTGTATCTGTTCTTGATCTTCAGGCAACTTTCACAGATCTGGACCTGTCCAGTCAGGATAAGGATGGAGCCACAGCACTGCACTTTGCTGCTAGTGAGGGCCACCATCGCATTGTGGAGCGTCTTTTGATAATGGGAGCGAATGTCATAAAAGACCACTGGGGTGGGACCCCTCTGCACGATGCAGCTGAGAATGGAGAACTGGAGGTTCCCATCACAAATATTTATACGTTGTAAGTAGTGTTTCAAATGCAGTCGCAGCGGCTTTGAATGACAGACTTTTCTTCTTTCAGTGCTGCCGGGCACTGCTGAATAATCACATCAGTCCACTGGAAAGAGATTTGGATGGCTTTACTGCAGTGGATCTGGCAGAGTACAATGGCTATCATGACTGTGCCAATTTCATCCGTGCCGGTGATCCTCATGTAAGATCATTTTTTTCAGATTTCTGTTTGCACTTTATTTTCTTTTCATGTGTTTAAGTTTTTAATTACGGTACTTCTAATTTCTGTATTTCATTTGGCATAATATGGCACACCCTGAATGCAGCTGACGGCAGTGTTTTGGTTCACGTATCCCCCTAGTGATGGCAAACTGTTACTGCCACCTTCTGGCAAACTTTATTACTCCACCCTGAACATATTTGTGCCAATAAAATACAGCAGATGAACATGGCTAAATAAAGATACATAGTAGAGGACTGAGTACACGTATTAAAGCACATTATTAACCCGACTCAGTCGTGCACTGACCGTCATCACTACTTAATAAGTGATGTATTATTTATGAGATAAAGGACAGGACATTCTTCATAGGATCATTCTGTTCAGAGACCCCTAATCTTCTAACCAATAATTCCATCATAATCTGATCCACTTTTTTCTGTTGTTACATCGTCACGGATTCCAGGAACAATTCCAGGAATACTGTATGTCATGTGTGTCATGAAATCTGTTGTTGCAACTGGAAGAACGCCTGGGCAATTTTTGTGCTATCATATAATTAGATTTAAAGAATATAGCTGGTCTGAGCTCAAAAGAGGGCCATTTTATGTTCACCTTAAAGTCATTCACATAACTACGTCACAGATGTAAGGTCAGGAGAATTAGCCGTGAGAAAGGATGGTTGCAACATCTAATAGGCCCATAAAGTGTTAAACCCCAATTCTCCCTGGAAATTCACAAAATGAGGAACTTGTATTTCAACTCAGCCTCCACTGTTTCACATACGCTAAAGGTCAGTTACGTCATTAGTGCATAAATTATGTGGAAACTATGCAAGAGGCAGTCTTTTGATAGCATAACATCGATGGCAAAGCAGAACGATACGGTCGGATACAGGCTGATTAGCAAGACACTTAGGAGTGTCTGGTTGGCGCAGGAGGGATCTGTGTGCTATCACTTACTCCCCTCTCAGTGTGAGCTCCAATGCCACGGGGGCGTCATGAGATCCCCCTTCTCAGGTGTCAGAGGCTCGTAAATGCAGCAATGGGTATGTCACATGGCGTTTTGCTTCTCATGCTCAGTGAATATATCACAGGGCTGCACAGAGAGACGTGTTGTGCCCCAGTTTGTATAGTGACGCTGTCCTTGTTTACACTGGCGTGCACTGGTTGTTTTGTGTGTACCTTCCCAAAGGAAAGTGTGGGCACGTTCATTTTAGGGCTGTCAAACGATTCATTGCGATTAAAAGTTTGTGTTTACAGTATATGTCTGTGTACTGTTCATCTTTATTTTGTATTCATAAACACATACACATACATGCATATTTTAAGAAAATTTTAAATATAAACATGAATCGACGTTTGTATATAATAGAAATTATAGATAAATATGAATAACCACATCTAGATATTTCTTAAATATGTATGCATGTATGTGTTTTTTATAATTAAAAATGAATACGCACAGTACAGAGACTATAATGTAAACATCTTTTATTCTGGATGTGATTATTCGATTTCATCGTTTTTAAAAAGCACTTTGTATAACTGTTTTCAAAATAGTGAACCACTAGTCATCCATGTTGTTTTAGGCATTCATTTTATTGTATTTTAAAAAACGATACAAGCTAAAAACGGTGGTGGCATCAGCTATACAAGGTACCAGACCAATTTACCACAAAAAAAGTATCAAACAAATATTGATGTCATACAATGCTTACTGCAGATAAAGCTGTTATTCCACTTACATATACAGTATCTAATGATCTGTGAGTGATGTGTGCTGACCCCTGAGCACTCCATAGCTGATGTGTAGGTGATGGACAGCTACTGTCTTTATTGAGTGATGCTTGTTTAAAGTTGCGTAGCAGCAGGACAGTTAGGTAAAGATAACATGATAGCTCATCAGGGACTAGAACTGTCTGTTCATGTGTAGACACTATCAAACCCCGTTCTTTGGCCTTGACTTCCTGTACAACGGAGGTCTTATCATAAATAGACACTTGAGATTTAGAGAAATCAGAGGCTTGTGACGGTACATGCAAGTGTTAGTCATAAAAGATACATATCCGCCTGAAGCAAACACTAAGAGTATAAGTGTTGTAGAGGAACTTGTGGTACTGTGGTGTTGATACAAAGCTTTTAGAACCTTACATTTCTAAAGAACAAGCGTTCACCTAATCCCACCCTTTAATTATTAATACTTTACTATGAAGACCTCCTGTCCGAGTGAACTGTTTATAGGGCATTGATCCTTAAGCTTTTGGTCATTGGATGAAGGTGCTTGGCTGGACACGTTACACTTGGCGGTTATACAGTACTTGTGAAGATTTAACTGGCAAAGGTATTTACATAGTTATAAAAGTTATTTTTCTGAAATCATGATTTTTAAGGTGCTTCAAGAGTAATGGAATTTCTTTATCCTTCTAAAAGACAGCATGGGGTTGTTTTTGATTGATGAAGAATGCGCTTTTGTTGGGTGTTATCAGTATCAGTCATAATATTTGTACAACATTTGAGAATAAAAAACTAATTAATGGAAAACAATTTAAACAGATTGCATATAAATAAAGAAGAAAGTTAAAAAACAAATGATACCAAGACTATATGCAGGCTGTGAGGTTAAACAAACAAATATTACTTTTGTAGGGCAAGTAAGAGATGATGTAATAGACGAAAGCAGAAATTCGGAAATGTTTGTGTTTTGCTTGTACACACTTTTTCTTAAAATATCAAAATACGGCGTAAATTTTTTTAAGATATAGATTGAATGTTAAATACTGTGTGTAGTACTTCAAGCCTTATTTAATATTTATTATGAAATATTACTTATTTAATATCTTAGATATGCTGCTGGCATTTAGGGCTTTATTCAATACATGACTGTTCCATAAATTTAAAATGATTACTACTATTGTTAATTATGGCTTTCACGGTTTTCGCTCAGATTTTTACTACAAGATCATCATCATCATATCCAATAGAAATGAACAATAGTATTGTTGTGATATCTATTGAAATTATGTTTTTATAAATAAAATAATTATATCAATCAACCTCATTTTGATTTAGTCTATTTTGTGTTTTTGTTTTGGCCAATGAATCACATTCAAAATTTGAGTGTTGGGAGGTGAAGAGAAAGCGTTTGTAACTCTCATGGCTCAAAATTGAAATATTGTCGGTTGCTACAGTGTAAATACTATATTGATAATCATGAGTTTTAATATTACACTATTGCGCATGCTGGTATATCATAAGACCCATACTGTAAATTTGATCAAATCATATCCTCATGGTCATCTCTTATATATTAACGCATGTACAGACCATTTGGCAAAAGTTTCAGTATACCGTAGCTTTTCTGCCACTGTGCTGTATGGCATATAAGTATTTAAAGACACACAGAGAGAATTCATGAGGGTTCATGAGTGCCCATAAGAGAAATCAATCACTGCATTTCCAGGTATGGGTCATTTGACCCGTCCTATCGGATGACGGATCTCTATAGGCAGTTTTTCTTCGTTAACAAAGTGGGAGGTCTGCTATACTAAACAGTTTGAGCTCCTGTTTCACTTTTCTCATGACTTTGTACTCTCCTTGTAAGCTTCTGCTAGATCCTGGTGTACACTGTGCGTCCAGATCCGTGTTTTGGATAATTTACCATTATGAGAAAATTGCAGTTTAAATTCACTGCATTCTGAGTCAGCCCCGAATTACTCATTGCTTCTTTACTCTGACAGTCTGTAGATGGTTTCCCTGCACCAGATGTTCTACTTATAGAGGAAGAAAGGACCTTATTTAGCACAAGTGACCCTTACCAGGACATTAAGCACCTGTCCAATACTAGAATGGACAGCATCAAGGTGATGATATTTAATGACAGACTAATTTAATATAACAAACATGACACGACTCGCTTATTTTTAATCACTTTGTTTTGGTGTTCCTAGCAGCCGGTGAACGAGGTGCCTCCCCAACCTCGACTCTCTCCACCAGACCCGGATGCATCATCTGCGTTCCCTGTCTCCTCACAGGGCAACAGAGCTGGGTCTGGAACCATTCAGCACATGCAAGTGGCCTCTACAGGTGAGATTACAGGTCTTTTAGCACTTTTCTTACTATGATCATTGCACAACTGTCTGTTAGATCTTGATTTGTCAAAACGTCTAAAAAGAGAGCGTATTTTTAAAGTTATCTCATTCTTCTCTTTATCTGGCCGAACTGTACAGTTGTGACCTCATTCAACATGAGGAAAAATGTTGAGGAAGAGCAGACAATTCATTCCAACAAATCAATGAGGTCGATGAGACAAGCAGGGATCACAGCTGTCTTCACTGGACAAGCATTTAATGTATGTTCTACCCTCAACACCATTTATTAATTTCTTTATTAGCAAAGAAGTCATTTTATAAGGGTGAACAGTTTATTGTTAATAATGTTAATCAAAATAATGGAATGTTTGTGTAACACAGAAATTGTATGTTGGTTAATGTAATAAAGGGATAGTTCACTAAAAAACGAAAATTCTTTCATAATTTACAAACCCTCATGTCATTTTAAAACCTTCTCATACTTCTGCAGAACACAAAAGAAGATATCTGGAGAACATTGAGACACTAACAACATTTTATAGACACAAAACCATACACAAAGACATTTCTCTAAGTATCTTCTTTTGTGTTTCACAAAAGAAAGGCTCATATAAAGATTGTAAATGACTTGACAGTGAATAAATTATTTTCATTTTCGTGAACTATCCCATTGAAGTACAAAATAATAGCAAAAAGCAACAGATTAAAAAGTAAATCAATATTTAATCATTAGGTGTCATTGTCAACTAAACTTTTAAGAGAAAATGTTTAATTGTAAATGAGATGATAGCGTTGTCATTAGTTCTGAGTAATTTTTCAGCATTGTTATAAATTTGTTTTCAGAAAGGAGAAAATGAAGATGTTTTGCTTTCAGCATTGAAGGAAAACCTTGCTGACATTGATTCTCTGATCCCTACTCATGATGTGAACGGGAGGCCCATTGCTGAATGGAAGAGACAAGTTATGGTGCGCAAGCTTCAGGCTCGACTACAGGATGATGACAACAAGAGCATTAAAGTAAATACTACCCACCCATTGCAGTTCATACATTCTTTTAAATAAGCACACCCTACATATAATTGTTTCACATTACACAGGATGACAGTAACAAGTTTGTGGAAGTGGATGGTTGGAGGTACTCCCAAGCACACAATGTCATTCTGGGTCCCTTTGGCGAGTTGCTTACTGAAGACGACTTGGTCTACCTGGAGGGACAGATTGAAACCATCTCCCTTCAGAAACGCTGCCAGGCCTATGAGTTTGAGCTTAGCCGACTGGCAGAGGAACTCCAAGCAGTCCTTCCTGATCCCATCGTCAATATCATCGTAGATACAGAGTGCCACCAGCGACCGAACGTGGGGGAATCTCTACCTCTTCCTGTGTGGTACAATCGTATCTCAAATATCGTGAAGAGCATGTCATTGCTGCTGTCCAACCTCTCAGAAACAAATGGAGAAGACGGCATCTGTAAGATGCCAAACACAGATCTTGCTTCAGTCTTCGCATACCAGTCAGAGAGGCGAAGTTGTAACAGAGGAAGCAGGCAGAAGGTTGAACTGGAGATTCAGCAGTCAGGAGTTTCTGTAAAAAATTTAAGATCAAACTTTGAGAGTCAGCTGGGTAACATCTATCCATTTTCTGGGCTTCTAAACAACGCAGCTCACTCAGACCTAAGGCAGCAAAATCTGTCTACGTCAACAAATTGTCAAGAGCAGTCTTCAGGGACAATCCAAAGCACCGGCATAAATCACGCTAATGATAAGGGCATAAAATGCAAACAGACACCTGGCAAAGATTCAGCTGAAGTGATAGAGACCACCTGCTTGCGAAAGGAACGCATTGTTGTGTTATTTCTGAGCCATTGGAAAAAGTCTGCATACGCAATATCAATGAGAGCAAAAATGAAACAAAATCTTGAGACCTGTTCGACAAGTGAAGCAATAACTGCTCCAGTCTCCAAGCCAGGAACCAGATCATTGTATCATCTCTACAGGCAGAGAAGTGCAATAGACAAGATGATTGGCAATTGGAAACGTGTTGCCTCTGGGGTCCCTTCACGACAGATCCGAAGCCTACAGAGAAAGCAAGTGACCTACTCACCCGAGCAGTTCCTTCCCCGCGTGAATGGTGCTCCTGTTGCGTATGACACCCTGACTCTCGAGCTCTTTATGCTCGGCTACTTTCACATTCTCGAACAGGACCTCTCAGCCGAGGAACGAAAGATGAGGCACCTGTTATGCTTTGAAGTTTTTGACCATGTAGGGAATTTTCCTTGGGAAACAGTCCTAGAGTTTCACCAGGCTGTTCTCAAGGATATTGAGGCTGGGAGACGTGAGTGGAAAGATGGTTTTGAGCACACCAAAGCACAATACTTTGGGAAAAGAGAACTTGGGACGATCTGTGCTGAGGTCACGCCGAATGTCATAGGTGAAAATCCCATATTAGAGGATGCAGGACGTCCCAGCAGAGATGAAAGCAACGACTTCTCAATGTTTTGTAATGATGAAATTTGCAAATATATTGATCGCAGTTTCACCTTTTGGAAGGAGAAAGAAGCAGAGTTGTTTGATTTCTGAAGTTTGAATTATGTGATGGTGATACTGAGCCGCATTTAAATACAAACAAATGCTTTTGAGATATGTAATAATATGATAAGCGAGCCAATAAAATTGAATTACAATTTTAATCTCAATCTGCAAGAGGCTTACTTTTGTTTGGTGGGTTGTAATGAACATCTGATAAAACTTAAATACTACATATGCATTATGATCAGGACCTGGCCATATACGTAAATGCCCTACAATAATTTATTTGATGTGTGCAGTATTCTTTAAATGCCCATTTGTAAATAAAAGTTGATTTTTGTTTGAACATTGCTGCTTGATAGGATTGGTCTTTTGGGTTACAGAAATGCTCTTTTTAATTATAAAGCACTTCTGTCTCCTTATAACTTGTTACTGTTTAACTCTTTCTCATAAGAAGAAACAGGAATCTGACCTTAAATGCAATGCATTAATAAGCATGAATGTTGGTGGGAGAAATGCATGTTATGCCCAAACCTGAGAAACTGATGAAACACCTGTACATTGTAAATCTTTGCTGTAGTTTTGCAGCAGGTTCACCTATAACGTGATGTAGATTTAATTTACAATTTATTTTTAAACATTAACTTACCTAGTTCGTATATTTTCTTTCATTAAACAAGACTAAATATCTTGGGTTACTTTTCTTCTCATGTGAATGTTTTGTAATTTTCCATTCCATTCCATTTTCTACCGCTTATCCAAACTACCTCGGGTCACGGGGAGCCTGTGCCTATCTCAGGAGTCATCGGGCATCAAGGCAGGATACACCCTGGATGGAGTGCCAACCCATCGCAGGGCACACACACTCACTCATTCACTCACTCACGCACTCACACCCTACGGACAATTTTTCCAGAGATGCCAATCAACCTACCATGCATGTCTTTGGACCAGGGGAGGAAACCGGAGTACCCGGAGGAAACCCCCAAGGCACAGGGAGAACATGCAAACTCCACACACACACAAGTCAGAAGCGGGAATCGAACCCCCAACCCTGGAGGTGTGAGGCGAATGTGCTAACCACTAAGGCACCGTGCCCCCCTGTTTTGTAATTTATTTAAACAAAAATGCTCAGGCAGAATGTCATTTTGCAGTGTTGTGCCAGTAATGAGACCAGTCTCTTCTTGCTCATTTTGAATATCAAGTCAAAGTCAAATTTAAAAACAGTACTAATAGCAAAATATTAAGTAGTAATCAAATCTACAGTAAGTTACTCGCAAAACTGCTGCAAAATTACAGCAAAGTTTTTTCAAAGGAAGACTGAACAAGATTAATAAACATTTATTTTATACAGATCACTACCATGCCTAAAATAACTAGAAAAATACACACCGGAAAATAAAAAAGACTCCAGTTGATGCTTTTTCTCAGCCTTCAAACAACATTCTACTTATGCTAGATATTAAAACATTTGTTCAGACAAAGACAATAATTAAGAGTTCAAAAGAAATTAAAATATAAAAAAACAGGCAAAATATGAAACATTTTTTATTAAGGTCCATGGTTTTGTGCATAAGATGTATTTTTGTAATATTGTAAAAAAGAATTCAGAAACATTGGTAAACACATCAATACATTAAAATTTCATTTCATTTGAATGAATGAACTCCTCACTGTTAAGACCTTGAGACTACAATTTGATGCACTGGAACATGAAGGTTAACAGATTTATATCCACAGTGCATGCTTGGATAATACATTTGGGATCCCAGTTACATAACTCTTCGCAGAGCAGTTCCTGAAGAATGAATCTTACATGAAATGTTAAATTATCCTGTCAGTCTGGACACACTGGGTAGTGCATATGTTCTTGACACATAAGAGGTGTGAGCTCATTTTTAAAAGCTCAGGTTTTAAAGCTCGTGTTCTGGCCTAAATTGTATAAGTCAATTTTAACTCTCTGCCTTTGTTGCCCTGTTTATATACCCTATTAGTTTACAAGCATTCAAATTACAAAACAATCCTTGCTTATCAGATCAACGGGTCATGTAAAATAACATAGATTTGCTGTGTTATGACAAAATGACATAGATTTGCTGTGTTATGACAAAATGCATTAATATTAATTCCTTCAACTATTTGTTTTATTACCACTCCTTGTTTTATATGCTATAGACAGGTTAGTGCTGGATGCATTCCTTACAAAAAAATGTACTAAAACATTGAACAGAATAAAGGGGATTAAAACGACATAAATAAGTGCCGTTGTTGAATGCATTCTGCAAACGGATGCATGGCCTGCGGTTTAATGCGAGAGGGGAGCTCGCGAGCAGTGTTTCCGTAAACACTGAGTGATATCAGACGGGCGTAGCGCCTTCACTGCGCATGCGCACTCGACAGAGGACTTGACATCGCGGAGCAGCACTGCAATATCCATCGATTCGGGACCGAAGATTTCCCCTCTGCATTCTCGCAAGACTGGTGCCACCTGTACATAATAATCCATTACAACTCTGTAACAAAAGCAATCATGTCTATGGGAAGTGACTTTGGGAACCCTTTAAGGAAATTCAAACTTGTTTTTTTAGGGGAGCAAAGCGGTGAGTCTTTCGATTTGCCACGATCGGGTTTAACGAACCCATTAACCTTTCGACACATGCATGTTGTAGGTTACATTATATGTTAGGTTTTCGTGTCAAGCTTTATTGTGGTGTTATTTCGGAATAGCTCATATTCTCATTGATTTCCTGTCAAACAAGTATGTTGCGTGTTTTTGATTAGTCATGAAATGTATTGCTATGCAGCGTCATTAGACATCGGTGAAAATGCATCTGCAAACGTGTCGTTGGGCGTTATCGTAATTCAATAAAACTCAGAAAGCACGTAAGTTATTTGATTGTCAGTTACGTTTCGGATTGAGGTCTGGAGATCTGATCATATTATTGATCGCTGTTTTTCTAGCGCACCAAATAGCCCGAAACAAATGACACATCTGAACTAAATTAAATGCAAGACGCATATGTGGGTGTTTTGTTTTGATATATATTCTCTTTTTATCATCTAATGATTTAATATCTCATGACACAGAAAGGCGCAGAGGCTTTGCATTTGCCGTGTGTCTACCGGAGACACACCCAGGTTGGCAGTCAGCGTCTGTGGGATCTTTCAGCACAGCATAAATGAATAAAAAATGCATAATTTCATGAATTGTCATGATCTGAAAGAGCAGTCTGTGCTTTGGGACTATATATCGTGGTTTATACATTTTGGGTGTGTTATCAGTATCACCGTCGGTGTTTGTGAACAGACGTAATCAGACAGGGATTTGAGATCATGTCTGTAATGTCATGACTGGACATCCAAACATTGAACATAATGACAATGACGTGGTATCACAGGAAAATTTACAATTGTATAAATACGTATACATATACGATGTCTGGCAAAACTTGGCTTAGACCAATGGTTATACCTTTCGTTATTTACTGCTGCCATTGAGAAAAAGGACAGCCGTCGTACATAGGGCCTGCCCTGTACAGTATTAAGGAGTGCTGGACTAAATAAGATGAAAATCATTTAAATTACAAATATTCGTAGCAGAAATTAAGGTAAAATTACTGTCAGTACCAGATCACTAACCGCATATTACGTGTTTTCTTCATGAGGATGGATAGACAAACACTGCTAAACGTGCTGGAATATTATCACATTCCCCATGATTTTATGATCAGTTAGGGTCAGAAGACCATTTGCTTTTTGCTGTCCATGGTCCTGAACATCTCTGCTAGTCAGAATAAGTTGTTCTCTTTTAAAGACATTAGCAGACCCCCCTCCTCGTTCTATTGAGGCTGTAGATGAATGGAGCCATTATTCCCTCTGATTCTATGAGCTCTAGGATAACTTTTAGCATTGTGTTGTTTAAAGATTTAAGCATATCTGCTTGGCCTGACAAACAGGCCAGACCTGACTGGTGTGAAAGGATCAGTCCTATAGTGTATGAAATGTGGTTTAGGAATTCACTGTGACAATAGCTTCATCAATTACTGCCTTTTTACGCATGTTCTTACAATGATAGTTCACCCAAAAAGGAAAATTCTGTCATCATTTATTCAGCCTCATGTCATTTCATACCTGTTTAAATGACTTTGTTCTGATAAACACAGAGAAAGATATTTGGAAAAATGTAAGCAATTTTCAATTCTGTGACATCATTGATTGCCATAGGAAAACTTAAAATTGGTAGTCAAAGGTGGCCTAAACTTTTCCTAAATTCTTACAAATATCTTTCTTTGTGTTTAGTAGAACATAGAAATTAAAACATGTTTGAAACAACCTGAGGGTAAGTGAGGGCATTTTTGGGCGAACTATCCCTAAGGATGTGTGTCCTTTTAACTCAAAACAATGGTGATCTCACATTTTTGGTGTGAATAAATGTGAATAAACTTTTGGTGATCTAGAATTTTACTATTATTTGAAGGATGGAAGGGAAGGCATTCAAATTCTTGTGTTGCATTAAAGTCATTATCAATAATAACTCCAACATTTGTGATTTATTTACAGTTCTTTATGAAGTGTAAATCAAACTCTGAAAGGTTTCCTTCTTTTGGTTCTTTTTACAGTTGGAAAAACATCGCTGATAACAAGGTTCATGTATGACAGTTTTGACAACACTTATCAGGTATACTATCATGCACTTATGTTTAAAAGAGTTCTTTATCTTTCTTATACATCATTTTGACATTTTGTATCATTGCAGGCGACTATTGGAATTGACTTTTTATCAAAAACCATGTACCTGGAGGACCGAACTGTAAGAAGCAAAAAAATCCATAAATAAAACAGATGGATTAATCAAATGGTATCATTATTTATAAAAAATATGACTGTCCTTTTCTGCAGGTGAGGTTACAGCTGTGGGACACTGCGGGGCAGGAGCGTTTCAGGAGTCTCATTCCGAGCTACATAAGAGACTCCACAGTGGCTGTGGTGGTGTATGACATCACAAGTGAGCCACAGACGCACACATGTGCATGAGACTTGAATCAATAGATACTGTGTATCTTACACTTTTTGATATTTGAATTTAACCTATACTATAGAGTGACATTTTGTCCCGTTTTCCTCCAGATATCAATTCATTTCAGCTTACCTCCAAATGGATTGATGATGTCAGAACAGAGAGGGGAAGTGATGTCATCATCATGCTGGTGGGCAATAAAACAGACCTTGAGGAGAAGAGGCGAGTCATTTAAATGTCATGTTAATGTCATTAAGCTTCCGTTCTATAGCTCGACTGGTAAAGTGCGCCGCTAACAATGCAAAGGTCATGGGTTTGATACCCAGCGAGCACACGCAGTGACAAAATCCTTAGCTTGCATTATTAAAATCATCTGGCAAGTGATTAAATATCCTTCAATGTATATATTGTTATTGCCACTAATATACAGGCTATAATGCCAGATTGTTACAGTTTGTTTATTATTTTTTTAATGTATCACACCTAATAGGCAAATCACTATTGAAGAGGGGGAGCAGAGGGCTAAAGAGCTGAATGTGATGTTTATTGAGACCAGTGCGAAGACCGGCAGCAACGTTAAACAGGTGAGTCTAACAGCGCCTCGTCATCCGGTCAATGGCAAATGGGCTTGATCGAAATCCGTAATTCAATTTGAGTTCATGGCCTGTAACGTGACACATGCAAAGCTCTAAAAAGATTTGATTTGGCCACTGAGTTGGTTCCTATGGGCCTTTAGCTGTATTAGTCCGTAATAAAAAAATCTTGGTTTAATTCTATTTGCTTTCTGTTTTGTTTAACAGTTGTTCCGGCGAGTGGCTGCTGCTTTGCCAGGAATGGAGAGCTTGGATGAAAATAACAAAGAAGGCAGTATCCTTTTGCACATTCTACCTGACAAGGTAATGCGTGTCATTGTTTTTTTATATTAAGTAACTAGAAGTAAGTCATTCATAGCAAGATGACTTTTAAATGAAAATCATTGCTTCAACCAAGGTGTGAATGTGGTTTAAACAAAACAAAGCTTTGCGTTTCAAAATCTATAACCAGAATCTAAACAAAGCTGTAAGACACCAATTATGATATTTAAAACCACTTTACTCTATGTTGAGCAGCTCCCTACTGTTACCCCATCACGTGCCTCTCGGTTTTTGAGAGATCTGGGAGCTGTGCTGTTCCAAATGTAATACATTTAAAAAATGAAAATTCTGTCATCATTCACTCACCCTCAGGTTGTCCCAAACTTGTGAACACAAAGGAAGATATTTGGAAGAATGTCAGTAACCATACCCACATTTACTGCAATATTAGTGAAAATAAATACTATGGGAGTCAGTGTGGGATGAGATCTGTTTGTTTACCGACTTTCTTCCAAACATACTGTATATTTAATATATGGTGACAGAATTTTCAATTTTGGGTGAATTATACCTTTAATAAGAGTCATTCGTTGAAGGCTGTGCATTAAATGAATGAGGCAAATGTACATTTTCTTAACACGTAACCTCTCTCAGTGATCGACATTAAGCTGGACAAACAACCAGATCCTCCGGCCACTGAAAGTGGGTGTTCCTGTTAGTAGAAAGCAGTTTGGACCTTCATTTAACACCACACGCTTGTTTTGTTGCTTCCTATGGGTCCACGTACAGTTGAACTTTATGATCGGATATAGGCTTTTAACATCTATCTGAATGGGTCTGATATTATACTCCTCAGTTGCAAGAAAAATCACTGTCAGTTCAATTGCCAAAAGAATATAATAGGTAATTCCAAACGACTAGCTAACAGATTCATATGAGACAGGAAGTGGCATGTGTACCATCATCGGACAAAAACATTCAGAGTGGATTATCAGTTGTTATGTTTTGTATTTTTGTACATTACAAAAGCACTAAATGCCTTCACAAAAACTAATAAGAAATAAGAGGAACGTCAGATTAACTGTCGTTCGACTATAGCATGCATGTAAGACAACTTTTAGAATCTGTTATGTCCTTTGGTCCATACACATCAGTAGTAAAGAAACAATTATTGAAAAAGAAAAAAAAGAGAAAGATCCTGTAAAAAGTCTCAGTGTGAGTCTGTGTGTATGCTGTACATCTTACATGCTAATCCAGTAGCAGGCCTCGGTGAGGGGTGTGCACGCTCTGGCTAACCTTTAAAGTGCGTTGGCACTGTTGCAAAGAACTAATGGATTTTTTCTGCTAGCATCATGTATACACCTTAGATCCGTACTGTATTGTATATAGTATTTATATTATTGTGAACATCCATCATCTACTCTAGACGTAGTTTTTGTTCACCTGTACAAATATTATTTTCTTTATTTTAATATGAAAAGGGCTTCACTCTTGTTTTATTTCTCTCACCTGTAGCCATACACTGGTAGTGAAGTATTCGATTTGATTTGGGCATTTTTTTGTTGCCTTATATTGTTTTATTGTTCCAGCAGGGTCATTTGATTTTTAAATGATCTTTTCCGAAGGCATACTTTTAATCCCATTACACCCCTCAACAGGAATTTAGAGAAAGAGAAAGTGTCATTTAGAATGAGGTGAGGAAGGTGAATTTGAGGTGAGCCTTAGAAACAACTGGATTGTCATTTCAAATACATGCACTTTGTTCTGGGTTCTGACAAGGAAATGTATTTCTTTTCGCTTCGTAAAGTGATGAAACAGGTAAATGATTGTCATATCTCTCATAAAGCCTTACTGGTATGAAAGCAGATGTCGAAATTCATAATGTTAGCTAGAGGTGAAAACTGCTTTTTTTCTGTAATGACTTCACCTCGACATTTTTAAAACAGAGCTGAGCGGAAACAGAATGTACAATGTTAGTAGTTAACTCGCAATGTTCAGGTTATTGCAACAGAAATGTGAGTTGTTTACGAATCTGTCTGTAAAAATATTAGCTGGGATCTTTTAACTTTATTTTTTTGTTTCGTATCTTAAATTGTTTACATAAATGCACTGACTAACACCACTGACTGTATAGAGATTCTTGGATTAATTTAGAATATATTAAGCGTTTAAAATATATTTAATTTTGGTACCAATAATTTATTAATTTGAACAAAAATGATCGTTTTTGTTGGACATAAGGAATTACTGTGACTGAATTGAGGGAACTTACAGTCGACTTTAGCTTTGCTCTGATACAAACTGTGGATTTTTAAATGGGTCACCGATATTAACTTAGGGGTGGGGCTGAGGTAGATGAGTTTTTCATTGAGAGGTCATAAGTCATCTTTTACATTTCTCAAGCCTCCATTTCTTCTTGTTGTTTGCTTTGTCATCTTTCACTTTTGTACACTAGTTGTGCCTTCTGTTGTTGTGACACCACAATGCAAAGCTTTCACTGTATGGCTACCTGAGAACACATGTTTTAGACTGAGAAAGATGGTCACTGACAGGTTGGCCAGGCAACCGACAGAGTTACAACATTGTGTGATATTCATTTAATGAAATCTTGTGTTCACGTGGTCAAGCGTTGAAGCGCTGCAGAACATTCTGATGTAAGGGGAAGGTTTTATGTAAGACCGGAAAAAATGTTGCTATTGAAAGTGCTTGAGGAGGTCGAATCCCTCAAAGATGTTGCCATAGGATTGTGTAAAGCAGTGTAGTTGCCTCTTTATTCACTCTGTAAGGACATTTATGAGCATGACATCTGTCTGAAAAAATCAATAAAATCCATGTCTTAATACCATACTGTCTGCTGTTGCATTTGTTCCTTATTCACTTAAGCAAAAGTAGGGGATGAATTTCTGGTTTCACAAATATATCAATTCACACATTTTTCTATATATATTAATAATATGAAGTGAAATTAATAAAGATAAATCCTATGTCGGATGTTTTAATATGAAATAATAAGTATTAAAGCTCTGATACTTACATAAGCATTACGTTTTCACAAAAATCTAAATGTCGATTCTGATTCGCACACACAATTACACTGATGCATGAAAGACTGAACCACCCGAGATGTAACTAAATAAACTGGGATCCCCCTTACAGACTAAACCTCGGTCCTCAAGAGAGACAGGTGAGCAAAGGTAAATGGCTCACATGACTTAGAAATCGTTTCTTGCTTAACTGTGGACTTTCCAAACCATACCAGACAAATGGGCCTAAATGAGAAGCAGGTATTTTTATCTTGGAGTCTAGTGTTTCAACTGATTTTTGAAAATAGAAATCAACGTGACCATTTACCACTGCATGATCAAAGGTCTCATGAATCGATGGCCCCTAGAGGACGAGGAGCACAAGGGCAATTTGTCCATCACTTATATATACGCCATGCTGATCCCCGATTGCATCGAACCAAATATAAAGAACGCCCATTAGGAGATTACAGGCTTCCATTTAGAGATAATCGCCAGCATACATTGTGAGTACATTTTTTTTACAATAAGCGTATATTTTGCGAACAGGTAGATTTTCTAAGCAGTGTTACTGTCTCACTGATGCTTTAATGATGCTTGCTGTGTATTTTACCTTTTATTTTTTTATAACAAACTACAGTATTACAAAAAAGCCTTTTTAATAAACGTGCTCTGTGATTTAGCTTTGATCTATACTCCGGCACTTCAATTGCTCTTGGTACAGACCACTGGCTTCTGTAAGAATGTCAAGGGTAGAAGGTTACGGAAAGTCTGACCTGCGCTTCCAGCTACGAGCATGTAGGACTGAGATCGCCATGGCAATCCATGACCCCTTCCCACTGCTGTACGGACTGGCCGATCATGACATCATCTCTGAACAGATCCTGAAGGTAAACAAGAGATCACACTGGTCAACATTTTTCTCTTTTGCATTTTGACACAAAAGCACTGTTATTATACAAAATATATACATATATATATATATTAATGTAAATTATAAAACAATAATACTATATATTATATGTACTATATTATTATAATTTTTATTACTTTAATTTAATAATTAATTAAATAAATAATTAATTAATTTTAAATCTTGATATAGGATGTAAGGATATGTTTATGCTCTAACAAGATAAATGTATACTTCGTCTTCTTAGGGACATACGAGAAGAAATATTCAAGAATGTACTGTTTTACAATGTACTATTACAATGAAAGAATTCAAGCTTTTAAGGCCTTTAAAAAATAAAAATCACAATAAGGGGTTTTCTCTTTTTCTCCTTATGTGATTTACAGAAAAGAAAAAGCCAATACTGCAGGTATTACATGTTTTTAAAAGGCGTTTCATTAATGAATAAACTAATCCTTTTAAGGAGACGTTAGAGCGAAAGAAAAAAGACGGAATCCACAAAGCTGTCTACTCCCTCCTAACTTTACTTCTGGATCGGGACGTTGCCATCCTCCAGGCCTTCTGGAACAACCTTTGGAAAGAATACAACAAGGAGAGTTACCCCAAACTGGAAACTTTGTTTATCAACCTCCCCAAAGGTACAGTTATACAGGTACACAGGCAAACGTCAAGGCGGGTTGGAGGAGATTGTGATGACAATCTGATTTGGCAGGACTAAGGCAGATGGTCAGACACACCGGGAACCCCAGGCTTGAGCTGCAGGCTCGTGGCCAGACGGGCAAGAAGAGAGGGGCAGCAGAAAAACAGCTATCCCATCGCCCTCATCACTTCACCAAAAGAGCCAGCTCCAGCTCAGGTATGACAACCGGCACAAACAAAAAGCCATAGTTCATAAATCAAATTGAAAAAGAAATGAAGTAATGATGTTAAATGCAGCAAAATAAATCAACTTTATAAAATATAACTGATCAGTGCAGCACCCTTGCACAACATTCTCATTGATGTTAGTGTTATGTATCACTTATTTGAAACTATAGTATATTCTATACTATTTAGTTATATTAATACCTTTATCACAATCTGGCAACCACGTCTAATATCTATATGGGTCAGTTGTTCCAGGAGGCAAAGGAAAGTGTAAGAGGAAAACAGACGGTGCGGCACTTTCCCACGCGTTTGTGAAAGCGTGTGGTTAGGCCGACAGCGTTGTAGCTACTAGAATAATTAGGTTGCAGGGGTGCCGCCAGAAATTCTGGGCCCTATGGAAACCAAAATTTCTGGGCCCCCTACAAATAGGAAAATAATAAGGGGATCTGCTCTTCTGGGCCCTAAATCGGCCTGGGCCCTTAGAATCGTCCTAACCTTCCACCCCTTTACGGCGCCCATGGGTTGCATGCAAACAAATGTAACAAATGTGCTGGTTGTAGGAGTCCAGGCTGTCTCTACCTCAGTCCAGCGGGCCGTGACCGTGTCCACAAGCGACCGTCCCACTGCATGCGGGACAATGGAGGGGATTCTGATCCAGAAAGTCATTGAGTCTGGTGAGCTGACGGACAGTGATACACATATTTACTCAGTTAATGCTTTTGCTTTGATGTCGCAGCTACTTTTGTCTGCAGGAAGTGCCAAAAAATGCATCAAAGTTGGTGGAGAGTTTTACTCTTCGGGCAAACTGGATGAGGGAGCTGGACACAAGACCGCACAAAACTATACTCACCAGCAGGGGGAGCCAAACACCAGAGCAATGGATGTAAGTGGTCGACAGGGCATACCAAAATAACAAAATCTTTGATGTTAAAATCATTTCAAAGAAATTCTATGATTTGTTTATTGTTTTTGTGATCATTATCCTAATCCTGAGAATATACTTTATTTTTATTTTCCTAGTATCATACATAACTAAAATATGAACAAATTAAATATTATTAATTGTAAAAACATACAGCATCTGTACTATATCGTCATCATTGTTTTTTAGGTCGGGCGTAATGATGATGAGTGTGCGGTGTGTAGAGATGGTGGCGAGCTCATCTGCTGTGACGGCTGTCCTCGTGCCTTTCACCTCACCTGCCTGATGCCACCCCTTACCTCCATACCCAGGTACACAGCATGGGACCTACGTGTAAAACTAACAAGTCATTGTTAAAAAAATTGCACAATAGTCAACAACATGTAAAAAACATTGAAAAAAAGAGTGGGGGTCAAAAAGTCTGAGACCTTGATTATTTTCAGTGTGATTTTATAGGTTTGGACCCCACTCCTTATCAGTCTTACATCAAAATGTGCTTGTTCTTTTAGTGGTACATGGAGGTGTCAGTTATGCCACAGCAACAGAGCCAATGAGAGGCCATACAACTCCTCGCAGGTAAAACTTAATTATTATTAATTACAGTTGGTTATATGTGACCCTGGATAACAAGTCTTAAGTAGCACGGGAAAAGCCAAAAATACATTGTATGAGTCAAAATTATGATTTTTTCTTTTTTGCCCAAAGTCATTAGGATATTATGGAAAGATCATGTTCCATGAAGATATTTTGTAAATTTCCAACCCTAAATACTTAAAAACTTTATTTTGTGAGTGGATGGCCTGCTACAGCACCTCTGATGGACAACTTTAAAGGCGATTTTCTCAACGTTTAGATTTTTTAGCACCCTCAGATTCCAGAGTTATAAACGTCTGTATCTCTGCCATATATTGTCCTATCCTTAACAACTTCTACATCAATAGAAAGCTTAATTATACAGCTTTCGGATGATGTAAAAATGTCAATTTTGAAAAATTGACCCACAAGACTGGTTTTGTTGTCCAGTGTCACATATACATACTAGCACTAATAACTACTAATAAGTGAAGCAAAATTACTTTTCGTAATATGGTAGTATTAACTTCTCTTTATTAGCCTGCTGTTCATATTCCCCTGATGGAGACAAGCTCCGGCTCTGCTGTGGACTTTTCCTTCTTCTCCTCTATGTCCTCCACTTCACTTTCCACAGTCACTGGAGACAAAAGTGCTCAGTCCACGGGCCTTCAGGTAACACTTTCATGGGACTCAATTTGAGACACAGTGACTTAGAGAATTAATGGGATAAATGCACCAGCCACCCCACTTGTTCTTACATCCGCTAACTTAAATTAAAGACGAAATGGTACTCTTTGGAAGAACTGGTAATTTTTTTACCTTAAACCCTGTAATCCCTTATTATAATATCCTATTATATTGAGATATTTATAAGCTTGATGTTTTATTTTTGTTAGTCCGCAGATGGTGAAATGGCTAGTGTCAGGATAGCTTGTGGAATTTGCCACCTAACTCGAGGAGAGCTGATCACCTGCCCTCAGTGCCTTCAGAGCTACCATTCCCATTGCCATTTCTCAAAGTAAGTCCGTCTAGATCTTTCATTCTTTAGTATATTTACTGTAAATTCTACCCTGTTTTGACGCTCAGTCCATCCCTCTATGTATCTCAGTGGAAAGACTAAATGTAGGAATTGCTCCAGGAATTGGGGTTCAGAAAGGGAAGCTTCAATCAACAGTCTTCAGGTATTCCTTTAACACAGAACACTGATACTTTAAACCTCTGGTTTGCACAAATATGGGTATTTTTATTCTCACAGATGAACCAGCACATAAGTGATCAGAGCTTAGCACCCTCAGAGCAACTGCTGAACAAAGATGAAGTGGACTCTATAATGGGGGAGGTAGGCATTTTTAAGAAATTCCTCACTAATAAATAGATGCAACACATGTGTTACAAAAAAAGAAATATAGATTGTGCATATGATACTTAACAGTCTATTTCTCTTTATAAATGCAGAGCTCTATAGATGGGATCCTGCAGTGGGCTTTCCACAACATTTCACGCCCCATCTCTGACTCTCAGGGCTATTTTTAGTGAAACTGTGAATTCCAGAAATCATAGAATCCCATTTCTTTGCAAAAGATAGGCTGGTTTAGACATTAAATGTTAACTTCAACTAAAACGGGGGTGCAGTTGCAATTTTTTTTTGTCTCTCCCACAAATGTATTACCGTGCTTAAAAGTTTTGTATGACTTTGTCAAAAATAACGATGAGTAAAATAACTTTGCAATACATTATATGCATCAAAACAATACAAGTATAAACATCTAAATACACAAATAGTCCCATACAAGTGTAATTTATAGATAAGCAATACACATTTAACCAGCATAATCTAGTAAAACTATTTACAAAGAGGTCATTGACCTAAAACGGTCTCCTAGTATAAATAATATACTATAAGTATATAGTATAAATATAATAACCAGACTGGAATGAAATATGTAACATGGACTTTTAATTCTGTATTGTCACCATAAATCCAGCAACATCTATTTTAGACAATAGTCCGAGCCTAGATAAACTGATTTCTGTTTCTCTCTGGCGAACATGTAAAACGTGTTGCCATTCTTTAATAAAGATTCTCAACCCTGCGATCCCTCTCTTTGCTATGTGTGTGTGTCTCCAAGTGTTCCTACTTGGCCCTTCTCTGCTCTTCACAGAATGGTTTTGACACATCCCAAGGAATGCATGGTCTCCAGCCAATACTGTCAATTTTCCTCTTCGGCCCCCTCAAGAGACAAAAGCAAGAGAGCGGGAGAGGAGAGAGAGCATTTGGAATGTTAATGACAACCATGTGGAGCTCTTGGAAATATGCTGTTGCTAATGTCAACGCATTATGTATGTCCACACAGACCAAAGCTTCTTGTTTGCTTTGATAGGAATTCGTACAAAAACGGTAAAAAATGAGCAGCGTACGAATTCATCAGAATCTCAGTTATGTGTCTTTTTTTGTCTTGGTCTATAAAGTGTGTAAAGTATGCGCTCTTTAGGCAGCTGGTGTTGTGACAGGCCAGAGGCCAGACATTTTTGGGATGGTGCAGGGTTGCTATGGCTACCTGTTCTTTAATACCCAACAAATAATGATCGGGGAATGTATTACGTTGTAGGCTAAATCTCAGCAGAGCATAAAGGAAAATGTTTTTATATGAGAAGACGTTTGGCAATACAGGCTGCATTCATCAATGAGACGTCAGAATACACAGAAAGCTGGTTCTGGTTTTGTTCCTGCAGTGCCAAGACCGTTCATATTTATGATGTGTTGGTTTAAGCTGCGTTTTTTATTCTTGTTTTATGTAGCAAAGACATTTTATATCCTTTATGTTTTATCATTGTTTGGTCATGTCTGAAAGCGGCTCCAAATTTCCATCTGAACTTCATGAAAGTGTAGATAAAACATGAAGTTAAAGACCTTGCGAATTGCAGTCGGACATTTTGTATATTCGTGTAGTTATTCACATCTGAGATTTCAAATAGCTTTATCAGTCTTTTGAAAAGTTTTTATGCCATTTATTCATCTAGTTTGTTAAAGACGTCAAGGTAAGAGTTGACTAGAGTCAAACAGCATCATTGCTTTGTTACCATTTTGCTCCCCGATTCACCTGGCGTGGCTTGTATCCAGTCCCATTCCTTTCATGATTACTGAAATACAACATATTGCACAGTTCCACACATCCATTCCAGCTGGAAAGATCATTATTGGCACTTCCAAGGCGCAACAGTGTGGAAAACCCAAGCTACCTTAACCAAAAGCATGCAAACTTTTCTCCTGCTCTGCCATTAACTGTAAATAATGTCAACTTCACCTGTTTTCAATTCGTTTGTAACCCCACGACCAAACTATCTGTTGAAATGACAAAGTGAAGATAAATTGCAATGCATAACAGTAATCCCAGTATGAGCTGGATTGTATCTCATCTCTGACAAATATTGTGCAAGTCTGCACAGAGGAATGTGAATAGAGCTATAAAAGGTTAAGAGGAGAGTATTCCGCATAGCTTTAGATGAATGGTACCACAATTATGTTAAAACAAACACTTTTATTATCAGCAACTTCATACTTGTAATGTTTTGCATACTAGTCGTGTGTTTGTTCAAGATAAGCGCGGAGGTGGTATTTTTTACTTTGCATATAACCGTTTTTATTGTTTTGACAGTTCAACACACTACAAATAGGTTGTTGCTGTTTTATTTCCTTGTTTATAATTGTCTGGTGTATGTCAGGATCTTGGCCTGTTTTTTGTATATTTGTTTATTGAGTTCAAAGAAAGATTTGACAGTGATGACTGGTGATAATCGTTGAAAGGAACATTACTATTATTATGACTATGGTTACTTTTTCCAAAGTTTTCGTTCTCCTTCTTGTGCTCAACGGATGTATTTCCTGAGATATCCTGTCGGTCGTGACCCTCACATTCCACTCATAATTCCCATGCTAGTGGTGTCAGACATTCCATCAATCAAAGTGAATATTTGTGCCAACGAAACATTTAAATCGTCTTTGGGCCAATGAAAGTAAGATTGTAGTGATGTTGTCAACTTGTCACCGGTTTTGTTTTAAAGCGGATGCATCAATAATTGTGCTCTCTGTTAAGGGAATTATGTTGGGCACCTATTGCCAGTCCCAATGGACTTATTTCTGCTACAAAATTAATGTCAGTTTCTCTTCCTTGCTCCCAATGTAACCTTTGTCACATAATTGCACGTTGAAGTCAATAACAATCTCCATGGCATGGCTGTATTTCTGCCTCTCATCCACTGAAGTGTAACAAAACACAGAGAACGAGCTGCCGCCTGCCTGCATGTAAACTGAGCCGATGCTCGTAAAACTTCCTCCAGTTGAATGGCATCTCTCATATGGAAAAAAGCTATATTTGGCCAAAAAGTCATGCACCACTTACCCAATATAATAAACTTCTGTTATGAATCTTGATTCAGTGTCATGTTCAGATCTTCAGATAAACTCAGTTTATACAGTAATACCTATCTACTGTCTAGTACAAAAAAGTTGTAATATAAGAAATATAAACAATATACAGTACATATAGAATTTTGTGCCAGTATCTCACACATTTTCAGGCGCTTGTGTTATTTTCAGCTAAAATGACTTGTGTTCAAGGACATTTTTCCATGGTGATGAGAAATAGCCTGTCTGTGAAGCTTCCACACAATGACTCTGTTTCAGTGGGACTAAACGCTATTTTTAGCTCGATCAGCTGACATAGTAAGCAATAAAGAGCTTATTCATGATGTTATTTTATTAATTATGCTGACAGGGTTAACAACAAGGAACTTGAGTTGTAGGCTACTTGAGCATTCTGATATTCTGTCCTTAAAAAGGCTTACACAACTATATTTATTTACCCACTATCTTATCAGCATTTTGGGTGCCATTAAAAATAACAATATAACTAGTGCAGAATGTGAATGTTGTTATGACCAATGTAATTCCAATGCCATTTACACTCCCCCTCCTTTTTTGAGTACATTCCTGAAAAGCAACTGGTCATTGTAAACGGTTTGCCGTTTGTGATCCTGTAGCATGACTGTCATATGAATCTCATTTTTAAATAAACGTAAAAGGTAGAATTTGCATGAAATTCTAGAGAAGGTCATAAATCTAAGCCTGTTCTAGTTTAAATGTGAACATCCTCGTTCTCCACCACCTTGGTGGGTAAAACCGCTGAGTGTGAGCTATGTGCTGGATCAGCAGTAGCAGGGGCAGCTATTTGCTTAGGGGCACAACGGTTAGCCGGTTAAAAAAGGGATTCACATGAATAAGCGGCATTCTCCTGGTTTAGTGGAAATCTATCTAGGGGATCTTTACAAACTCCATCTCTAATCATGTTGTATTGCCTGTTGTTTTCATTGTCCTTTATTGACCCAAAACCATTTCATGAACGAATGCAATGTTCCTGGAAAAATGTTGAGTAGTTCATGCATTTCCAAAAATGTAGTGATCTGCAATGAGATGTTATGAGAACAATCTGAGCACACCGGTAAAGAGGAATGTAAATGAAGCTCATAATCTCTATTAACACCATGGAATGTAAAGAATGGAGTTGTGAGCAAGAAAACAACATACAGATGATTTTCACTGTTTCATGACCCAGATCCACAGAGCCACCATAAACTCTCAGTCTTGGGTAAAGTAATCTTTTCGGTTTTATATTCAAAGCACAAGATCTTCTCAAACAAGGCTACTGTTGGTAGTGCACAGATAGTATTTGAGACTTATGTATTGCAATAAGGTCTTTGGACAGTGCCGGTGGGTTTCATGAAGAGTCATGTGTAGTATTTATTTCTCTTTCCCTCTGAATTGCACACACACCTCTGGTCGTTCCTCTCACCTACCCACAGCCACAGAGGAAAACTACCTGCAGAAGAGTAACCGTACTATACTGTATATTACATGTATGCTATAGAGTCGACTCGCAGCAGATTAAATAAATAAGTGGACATATAAACAGTATTTATTTGGGCAGATTGAGATTACTTTATTAGTTGTCCGATGTAATATGCTGGTTAATACACTGAATCCGAAAAAAAGACTGTTGAGCTTGCTTTTCTTTAGAGACATTCCCTCTATTTACGTGCCCAAGGCTTGTTTTGCAATTAAATACAGTTTTGGTGTTTATGTGTAAAGAAAGTGGCCCGGAGCAGTGCTGGTCCACAAACAACTATAGGCCATTGTGTCCTATCTCAGTGAGTCATGCTTCAATCACCTCTTAAATCACAAATGTGCCATGAAAATATGCTTGGCCATTCTCAACCAATAAAGGCAGAATTGTGATGAGAATAGAGAATCCTCTCTTGTACCAATGCCTGCTTTAGACGACCCAAATAACCACAACTGATGCCTTTTGTGCTCAATGTAGTTCTGTCCGTATTTTCTCCTCTCAGTTGTTTTCTTTTCTCAGTGCTCAAGTCTTGTGACTCTTCTAAAAAAAAAACAGGCCAGTTTCTGACTGAACAGTCTAAGATATCAGGGTGAAGGCTCAAGGAATGAAGATATTTCGGTTTGGCCCCCAGAGGGGCCTTCAGGGAGAAAGAGATAAACAGTGTGTGTGAGAGAGAGAGAGAGAGAGAGAGAGACAGAGAGAGAGAGCTCTAAGTGAATTCTCTCACTGCTCGGAGGTGCCTTCACACTTTCTTCCAGATTCTCTAAGATTTGTAGAGACCTGCCAACGACTGCTTCCTTTCCACACACCTGCAATCAAGCATTCACATGTCTACACGCCTGTTTCCCATTGAGTCACTGTCTGAGATGTAGCCGCGGAAATACCCTCCTATCAGTCTATTCAAGAGCGGAATGTGAATGCATTTCTAAACATCACAACACAGCAGCAAACGAAATCTTCCTAGTTTTACTTTTAATTTGCGCTTGATCCCAACACACAGTTCCGCCCAACTGATTAAACATTTGGCTTAGTGTGCTCTGTAAAATTCCACCCTTTCCCATGCGCTGTGGCTTTAGACAGGAGGAACCTGAGGATTCAGAACGACAAGGCAAGAGAGGAACGTTACAGTAACACCCTGTCTGCCGTTTCAGGGTGTTACCTCCCTGTTTCCTGTTGGCAAGCTTTTCTGGCCTATTGAAAAAAAGGCGAATCAAATATTAAATCTCAATATGTCTGTTTAATGTTACATGTTGATATCGTGAATGGTTTGTTTTATATCTCACAAACAATGAAACGTTGGGAAAGATCACCTTCGGGGTGTCAAAGCCTAGTTCCACAGCCTGTGATCTGTGTGGAGGTGCTACAGGAATGTGTTTTGTTTACAAAGGCCCCTGAGTTTGTTTGCTCTATATTGTGACATCAGGAAGTAAGTTATGCAGATAGACGCCCTTGGGAATAGACAAACTAAAGAAAGCTTCTCTTTTTCATACTTGCTTATTTATGAAACAAAAATGTAAGTCACAGATAGAGATTGTATGATAGTTGAATGTATAAATGTTCAACCATTAAGCAGCCTATACACGAAAACATGCTGTGCATTTGGCGGGTTTGCTTAAATACACACAGGCTGATCTTCTAACTCTTTGCATTCTGTATCTTTGTGTCAACACGTTTGCATACTTTTCAACTCAGGTCACACCTTCTGACGTAAATCTTTTCTCAACTAAAATGACATCACTATTCAGACTCTGCATTAATACATATGCTATGCGTACATTTTGTGGAACTATAACATCGGCGCTGTTCTTTTAAATGACATGATTTTCCACGAAAATTTGTGATATATCTCTGGCGGACGCAGGTCGAACTGCAGCTGCTCTCTCTCTCTCTCTCTCTCTCTCTCTCTCTCTCTCTCCGTCCCCCCTCTTCACTTTTGATCCCTGAGCTCAGAAATTCCGATCATTCCAGGCGCGCTCAGTTATTTATGAGCACAGCGCGCGCCTACCAGCTCACAACCCAACCAGACCTAAACGCGCAAGCATATAAACTATGAGATAAACCATACAAGGACCATTTCAGTGGGACTATTGTAAATGCCATTAAGGGAATCGGTTTGGAATGAAAGTATTTGGTAAGTTGGTTTTCTATTTACTCAACATTATATGGATTGTTTGGGGAAATAGAAAATGCTTCCGCTAATGCTAGAACACATTCGGCCAGAAAACCTTTAAATGTGAAACTTTCAATGTAATGGGGATCAATCCGAGTCAGTACAAGTAAACCACATTGTTGATTAACGATTTGTTGGCAAGTAAAATTGTTTTGGGGTAATGGCGTTCTTTAAAATAGCTGGGGAAGTGCGCGAAGCGTTTGGTTACGCGAATATCCCCGTTTGCGCTTTTGTTAACGCTTTGCTTGTGTTTAAAGGGATAGTTCACCCAAAATGAAAATTCTCTCATCATTTATCCACCCTCAGGTTGCTTCAAACCTCTATACGTTTCTTTGTTCTGCTGAACACAAAGGAAGATATTTGGAAGAATGTCAGTAACCAAAAAGCTCTCATCCCCCATTTACTGCCATAGTAGAGAAAATAAATACTATGGGAGTTAATGGGGGATGAGGTCTGTTTGGTTACTGAACATTCTTCCAAATAGCTTCCTTTGTGTTTAGCAGAACAAAGAAATTTCTATAGGAACAATTTGATGGTGAGTAAATGATGGCAGATTTTCCTTTCTTAACTTTAAGAGCTGGCGTGAACTATTTACATACTTGTATTATTTAAAATGATGTAATATTACATTGTTTTTGTAAAAAAAAACTATTTTTGTGTATAATTATTATTATTTTTAGGGTTCTTTTTCATTCTGTAAAATTATATTGATGAATTGATAATTTACATAATTTAAACATATTACAAAAAATATGATTTATTCAATTTACAAAGAACTGTTTGTTGTTAAATCTTGATGATCACAAAAAAAGACAGTTTGTTAAATCTCTCTTGCCCCGCAGGTCCAGTTCACAAACAAAATATTTATCTTAATCAAATATAATGAGAGGTGAAGACGCATCCGGCACTGTCCTCCACAGACTGATCCAAGAACAGCTTCGCTATGGAAACCCCACAGACGCGCACACACTCCTGGCCATCCAGCAGCAGGCCCTGCGACGGGGAGGAGGTGTTGAAGGTGGCAGCGGAGGAGCTTGTTCTCCCCAATCCTCATCTGAGAGCCTCAGTCAGGAGGAGCCCCAGTCCCCTCAGCTCTCTGCCCGTCAAGAGCCGCAGGGCCAAGAGCACCAGGTTGACTTCCAGCACTCTGAGAACTACAAATCCTACCCGCACCATGTTGAGGAGCTGCCTACCTACGAACAAGCTAAAGCTCATTCCCAGTATTTGGCCACACAGTGGTGCCAGCCGCACAGGGTCTGCTCTCTACAGGATGGTGTAAACAGCCAGAAACCTTTTGAGGAGGAAGGTACCTGGGATCAGAAACGAGGCCACGCACGGTCACTCAGTGATCGACTTCTACAGCTTTCCATGGACCGCAATGCTAGCAATTCAATTCCTGCAACTGCTTCTTCTGTTGGCTGCCCCTATAGTTTTCCACATGGATATCATTCAAACCAGCACTTAACACATAGCCAGGGTTTGGATTACTATAAGCAGGGATCTCAAGTGCAGTCTCAAGGATACGTGCTTAGACAAGGGCTGGAGTATGAGCAGTACCACAAACCACCACCACCATTCCATTCTCACCTCAACAGGTATGAGATACTAGAAGAATTGCTTACATGACACTGCACCACACCACCTACTTCACACGCAGATACTTGAATGTAATTTGGAAATATTTCATCTTTAACTAATTTTGGTGTGTTCAATTCTCACAGTTCTTACGTACTTTATAGTATGTGTCATTATGACTAACAGTCTGTTAGCTGATACTATGCCTGAGTTTGCAATACGAGACATACCAATGTTTTTTGTCACCAGATATGTTGTTACTGGCTGCCTCTAAGGTTTTTAAGCTAACATGATGCTTTTTTACCTTGTGCCACTTTAGAAATAGCCCACCTATGCAGTCACCGGACGCATGCCATACATACTCCACGTCTCCCCCTGTGGGCAGGGAGGTGTCCGCTTGCAGTCGCAGTCAACTGGAGATGCTCGTGCAGGAGAATAAGAGGCTGAGACAGGAGCTGGAGGGAAACACTGAAAAGGCCCTTAAAATTCAGAAGGTAAATTTTGACTTTGAAATTGTTCAGCTAGTTATGTAGTCAATTAGATATTTAGTTTATTGTGGGCAGTGCTGCTTTTCTTTCAAACATTTCCATCACAGACTTTAGTTGTACACAAAGGTAGAAGCAAAATATTTGGATGCCAGTATACGTGATGTCAACTATAAAAATATCTAGACAGAATAGGGTTATTCACAAGGTTTTTAATTTCCACTGGCTTGTGTCCAAGAGGCTGTGAAGTGTTTCCAGTAGATTACATCAGAGAGCCTCAGCTCTTTCTCACTCTGAAGGAATGATAATTATACAGGTTACCCATCTGGCTACTGCCTTGTGTAAACATACCTGAGGAGTCATGGTCTTTCCATATGGCCTCCTGAACACAGTCTATGTTCTCTGGTATGCTCAGACCCTTGCTGAAAGGTCTTGTATTTTACGGTTGTTGAAAGCCACATTTCTAAAAACGGTAGATGGCAATAAAATTGTTGGATTAAAACATCTGATATTAAAGGGATAATTCACCCAAAAATGAAAATTCTGTCATGAATTGTTCAGAAATTTCATTGACTACCATATTAAAAAAAGAAATAGTAGAAAACAAACAGTTCTGGGCCACGTTTGACAACCATATTAATGATGCCCCACAAATCTCAGTTGCTAACATTTTTTTTTGTTCAACAGAACAAAGAAATTTATTCAGGTTTGGAACAACTTGAGGTTGAGACATTTATGACAGAATTTTCGTTTTTGGGTTAACTGTCCATTTAAATTTAAAGTCTCACGAGCAGAAGTGTTCAGATTATAATCAGTATATTTCTACTTTAATTTATATGGCTCTTATTTTTCTCACAGCTGGAACAAGAAATCCAGAGGATCTCAGAGGCCTATGACACATTGATGCAGGGCTGTGCTAAAAGAGAAACTCTGGAGCAAGCCTTACGGAACAAGCTCATGGGTGAAATCAAGAGACTGCAGCATTCAAACATTCAAGTGGCAAAAGAAGCCGAGGCTGCAGACCACAACCAGCATGTTATCATGAAGCTCCTTTCGCAGAGTAAGTTCCCATGAGAAAGACAAATCACAGATGAGATCTCAGTTAATTCTCCTAGAATTCAATGTGAATAAATGGAAACCAAATAAACACTTTTGCTCTCTGGCATTCGCCATTTGAGTTTTAGATGCAAGTCTGCATTTAAAAGTCATTTTAATTATAGGTTCCATGACCTCAAGCATTTCTCATCAAATTTACCCAAACCCAGATTATTTTACCTCTACAATCTTCATTTTACACCTCCATACTCTTTATGTATTTCACCAAGTGTCTCCTTTGCGCCTACTTTTATTTCTCTTGAACAATTTTAATAATCTAAGACTATGAGATACTTAAATAAAGTATTACTGAGAACCCAACCAAAGAGCAAAAATATTTTCCTCTGGGTTTATGAGACACAACCATCATCCTCATTGGTGGGAAACAATGGCAATAATCTGAAGCTCTCAGATGTGGGTCAAAGGGAGAGTGGGCTGCCAATTCTCCTTCCCTCCGCATTCCTTAGCCGCTTGCGTAAATGGGACGCTCTGGACTTTGTGATAGAATTCCTCTTGTTATGAGCAGGAAGTCAATGGGGAGTGGTGCTGGAGAGGGTCAACATAAACATTCCATCAGCATGTTTCTCACGTCCTCACAAATACCTCTGTGTTATGACTTTAGACAAGAAATGCTGTGACTTGATCATAGGCAACATTTGACTTGGAGACCTGTACTGTACCCACCACTTTATGAAATATCTCATTCTGACTCATTCAAACGTGCATTTATGTAACTTTCGTTATTAAAATTGTTTTCAAACTAGGATGGTTTACATATTATTGAAATATGAATCTAAAATCTCTGTTTCTCTGACAGATGATGAACAGCAGCTTAAATCTGCACGTCTGGAGCAGGAGGTGCAGCATCTGCGAGATGAAGCCGAGCAGCATCTGCGCAGAAGTGAGTCTCTGGAGGCCACCCTTAGGTCCACGCAGACGCGCAGCCAGCAGCTGTGGACCGAGCTGCAGAGAAAGAATGCATATGTAGAGAAGGTTGAGCGTCTGCAGGGGGCTCTGGCTCAGCTGCAAGCAACTTGTGAGAAAAGAGAAGGCTTGGAAACGCGCCTGCGAACGCGGCTAGAGCATGAACTGCGCAGCCTCCGTAATCAACAGGTACTAAGACAAGCACACACACAAATTACACCAAAAAAATTGGTTTGCTGGTCTTAACACTGATTTGTTTTTCTTTGTCTATAGAGACAGCCTCAACCAATCAATGGAGCTCGCATGAGCGTGTCCAATCTTGAGGAGATTCTGCTAGAGAAAGAAGAGCGGATTTTGTCCCTGGAGGCTGACAAGATGCGCTGGGAGCAGAAGTACTTGGAAGAAAAGACCATGAGGGAGTTTGCAATGGATGCTGCTGCGACCGCCGCAGCTCAGAGGTACAAACAAAGAGAAAGATGTTGACATCTCAATGTCGTTTTTTGTGCAAACAAGTCCCTAACCACAAGGTTTATCCGTCCATTCTTTGCAGAGACACAACCATCATCAACCATTCACCGTGCCATTCCTCAAACAGCAGTTTCAATGAGGAGCTGCCATCATCTGAGTACAGGAACCAGGAGGTGGAGAACAGGTGAGAACTCACTCCGGTCATTCAAATGTCATTTCAGTTCAGACTTAGTTTGCACCAGACACCACCTGTGTGTGCATAGTTTAAGGATGCATTTACCATTGATGTTTTTAGAATCCGTGCTCTGCATGCCCTGATCCTGGAGAAGGACACAGTGATCAACACGTTAAAGCAGAGGATGGATAAGGAGTCAGGATTCCTCCGGCCAGCCAGCTCTGAGCCCTCCATCAGCACCTCTCATCCCACTGGCCAGTGCAAAGGTCCGTATCTGAACGCTAACATTACTTTTGCTTGATCAGAACTAAATCATCATTCAACAAATGTATATATAAAGTAAATGATATGTTTTCCTGATTTTTTGCTATTTTAGATGCCAATACAACTGTAGCGCTTCGAGCGGCATTTAACATATTTTAAAAACATTATGCATACTTTATCCCAAAATCATTTGTAAAAATCCATTACTTGACATTTATTCATTATTTATTTATATTAATATTGTGATTATGGGCATTTGTAAAGTATCGGATCCTAGACTGACATCAGATAAGCTGAGCATAGTAAAGTATCTTGTAACAAGCTCTTATGGTATTTTTCCAGGAAAGAGTCATTCAGATGACCAGACGTCAGGCACGTCACATTTCTCATGCTCGCATGTAACTACACCCGGACAGTCTGAGCCAGTGAAACACGCTACAGGTCAAGATCACAGCACAGAGTCCAACCTCAGTGAGTACACAAATCGTACACAAACTGTCTCGCTCAGTAGTGTATTATAATGTTTTGCCTTTATGTGTATCTCACTTCATGAAGTGTATGATTGGCAGGAGATCAATGATTGTTCTCTTACAGAAGCTGTAATGTACCGCAGGGGTCATTGATTAACTTGGAAATCGCGTGTACTGTAGTATTAGATGCTGCTGATTGGCTAATCTGACCCACATAATCTATAATTAATGCCTATACAGAAATAAAATTTTCTTTTTAACAGAAGAAACACGGCAACGACCATCCCCTGTGGACCTTTTTAAAGGCTTGGATGATGTGGAGGCCGAAGCAGTGGAGATCTTCATATGATTGATAAAAGGTGGATCAGATGAGCTGGCGTTGGGAATAAATGCAAGACTCTTTTGTGGTGAAAAGCAATTCTGGCTAAATAACCGCTGCTCAACGGTCTCCTGTGAAAGAGGGAGCTGCGCTCTCCTCACAAACTGAGGTGAATGGACCGCTTGAGCAGAAAATAAAACATTTGCGAGTGTTAAAAGTTTCAAGGCACAGTACATCTCCATGGTTGCATTTTGTAATTTGGCTGGATACGGCAGTGGACTTGTTTATTGGCTGCTGGTGATGATAATACTATGTTTTCAGTATTTATACAAATCCCATACAGGATCAGACACAAATTTATGAATTGAGTTTAGGACCTTGTGGGTATCTTTCTATAGCCTACCTCTTTTATCTGATAGGAGATCACCATTCCATTCTCTTTCCTCTGAGCAGACCTGTGGTAACTTCACCACATTCCAGTACAATTGAATTCCTGAGGCTCTCGCATGTACTTTTCTACCCCGCCTTCACTGATTGTTATAAACGGTGAAACATTTTTCTCGTGTTTTTGTATTTATGGCCGCAACGCCCTTCAGCGAGGTAATTCTTTGACATTCTACAAGGCAGGAGTGCCCTCGTTGCATTTATAGGAATGGCACGCTTTATGTTGTCATGTGAAAAACAACGCATATTCATTTGTTTGTCTGAGGGAAAACTGATTGTACTATATTGTAATCTTCTTTCCTGTATTTTTCTTTGTTTAATGTTTGTGTTTTTACACTCTTAAAAGGCACATTTGCTGGTCAAGGTGTTAAAGAGAGTATGTTATTGTGTTATAAACAGCTGCGTACTGGTCTTCACAGTTACTCTGTTTCAAAGTAAAATGTTAATATATTTTGTAAGCTGAGAGATAATTTTGTGTTGTTGGAATGTTACACTGAGGAACGATGCCAAAGAGCATTTCAGTAATGTTGTGTGTTCAGAACACATGGCTAAAGGTTGACCTCTCCTATTTAAACCATTAAAGATGTGAATGCTCTGAAACATTTCATAAATCTACAATAAAGTTATTAATATATACAAATGACCGCCTCCAGTGAAGTATGTGTCAAACTACCTGGAAATATTTGTTGGTTCTAGCGAGGACCATTTACTGGATAATGTCCCACTTTTCACATTCTTCATTGTGTTTTTCCTGCTTCTCACACACACTTTCAGAGAAAGATGAGTGATTACAAATGAATGCAAGCGAAGAGCATTCCTGCGCTCATATTTCACCAGAGAAAACCTGACACTAGTTCACCTTTAGGGTCAAATTTGTTTTTCTGAGTGAACAATAGGTAACTGACTCAAAGCTGACTTCATAACTAACATCTGAAGACTATCCGGCCTCCTATTCTACAAATAAATACTTTTGTTCCTAGCAATATCAACAAAGTCATGTACTCTCTGACACCGTATTGACAGTCTGTGTTTTTAAATGCAGTATGACTTATTAAATCTTATGCACTTTTAAATAACTGAATGGCATAAGAGGTATGTTACATGGCATTGTGTATGGGGAAGTTGTGTGTGATCTTCCTGTCAGTCAATTCTTCATTTAGTAGTTTTAAAACCTGATGGCTCAGATACAATCTACATGAGGAACATTTTGTCTACTTAAAGTTAAGATATAAAACAAATTCTGCCTAAAATTAATTTTAGAAAAATATAATATACATTTTCACATGTTCCTGTGGACACACCTTTTACCAGATAAATAACAAAAATGTGTACATGTTTTGCCCTTAACATATGCAGCCATGGTAAATCGGTTAAGTGACATTTAGCATATAGGAGAAACAAAGGAGCACTAGAGCAAAACATACACAAAAAAACCATTGTGATAACCATTTTAAAAATGTCTTGAGGTTGATAAAGGTATCTCAAGAATTCAGGCTTTAACAAGGTGGCCCAGGCATGTAAAGAGAGCGGAAGGGAGTTCGGATACACAATACGTTTTGTGAAAACCACTAAACAAACTAAACTTACTCCAACGATTGAATGAACAGTAGACAATGGAATGAACAGGAAACAATGAACATCCAATGTCTGGTAAATATCTAAGGAGTAACCGTTATCCTAAAAACTACCATGTTGCCCCTCCCACGAGACAATTTCTCTGAAATCACAAAAAAACTTGCTCTTTTTGTCTTTCCGGGAAGATTCAACGAATACTTTTGCGACAAAACGCCATTTCAAACCAGAGAGATTCAAAGCTGACCACTTTTAATCTAGGATCAAAATACCATAAACCAAGACTGTATCGTTTGGGCAGTATTTGTTTATTGGTCTGGCTAGAAGCTAGTTCATAATGTAACTATTTATATTTTAATCAATGTATATTAATATTTTAATATATGATAGCTGTGTTAAGTTATTTTAAAATGTTATTGTATGGTAAATTAATTAAATAAACTATTTGTTGAAGTATGGTTCATGTAACTTTGTCGCATTTAAATTAACAGTTCTTCTACTGGTAAAGCAGAATAATGCAAGATAGACGCACTTTTATCCTGTTGACTAATGTCATTTACATATTTATTTTGCTTTTAATCAAAAATAATCTACAGGGACTCTATTATTTGCGGATGTGAACCGGAAGTTCAATTTTGGCCACAAAAGTCTAGTAACGTCAGTAATGTTTATTTATGTTGTCTATAAAGTCATACTAGAACAAAGATAAAATATTTTTACACACTAAAATGATGGATTATCATGTCCTAAACTCAGTATAAGAACTCAAAGTACAGTTTATAAATATTAATCTTCAAAAGAAAGACAAAAATACAAAGCAGCTTGTTGAGATCATGACCCTGGTCTGCAAATAATATTCATATGCGCTTTCAATAGTTGCCACAAACCATCTTTCACCAAAGCAAATACAATGATGACATTGAAACTGGATCTTGATGCATAAACAAGCACTAACTTGGCTCCAGGTAGACTTATGTGAGCAGAAAAAGCCTCTCAGAAGGAATGAAAAGATTTATATTTTTTATTGCTGTTACAGGCTGTATGGGAACTGGGAAACAAGTGCGCTGCAATTAATCTTGTTTATAAACGAAGTGGAAGTCTTATTCTCCCTCACAGACTTAACTTTGACATTTTGCCAACATTCCTTTGACTTTGAGTTCTTGGACAAAATGGAGAACTGGCAAGCGGTTACATTTTTTTACATTTAGCAGATCCTTTTACCCAAAGCATCGCGCAGTGCATTCAGACCTTTTATCGATACACACATGCTCCGGGAATCAAACCATTGACCTTGGAGTTGATGGTGCAATACGCTCTATACCAGTTAAGCTAGGGTCAAAGAGCACATTCCTGCATCTTGCAAACCAGAAGAATTCAGAAATATTACACTCATCAACAAACAACTGGATAAGGTGTTGCACAACTACAACAGTCTGAATTTTAAGTCATGATCGAACCAAGAACAAACCAAAGTGGAAAACCAGCTTCATTTTAAAATGATTAGTTCCATAAAATAAAGAGTTCATAACTCAAAAGCAAAATCCTTCTGCTCTTCTCTAAAATTCTTTTAATAAATGTCCTATTCACAGTTTGGCAAATGCTGGCAGGATGTTTTGTTCTCCCAGAGTAAATCGACTACCTCTCCCACACACATTTCCAGTATTGATTGATGACTGATGGCGTAACCTTCAATACTTGGACCGTCTCTGAATTATTGATTTGAACCAGCCCGCAAGGGAAATAAATTAAAGCAAGCCTCACTTCATTTTTTTTAAACTATGCCATAACCTAAAACATACCTCATGGCTACAATGCTGTAAATGTGATGATGAACAGTGGCTACACAAACCCATCCGTGAATAAATCTCTCTCTCTCTTTATATGGTTGGAAACAGTATCTAAATGTAAATCACTGGCCGCATTTTTAGAGTTGTTTTTTTCTATAGCCTCAGTACTTGGTCATGATTGACTTTGCTGGGCACTTTGTTTAGAGAAATACATTAATGCATTCCTGAAATGGCATGGGTAACACAATTCACGAATGGGCAATGGTGTGTATCCAAAAAAACCTGCATATATGAGTCTCAATGCAAACTGCTTCTGTTTAATTATATGGAAAAAATAAATAAAATGAATATTTATCCACAACATCTTATGAAGGCTGATGAATGATCTAAAGTTCAAACTGCTCTAAAACTCAAGAAAATATTATGCATGTAACAAAGACCCCAATATATGAGCATCTCATTCACCAGGGCTCACTGTGAAAAACAGTTTCAGTTCAAGACTTGTTTCAGATGTCAGCCTGTGTTAGAAACACCCAGTAATGTCATGGCACCAAGAACATGTTTAAATAACATGGATCTCATGCCAGGAACACAAAATTAGGTTCACAGCTATATAGAAATTAATACATTTTTTAGGGATGACGAGATGGTTTTGCTCTTTACACAGTAAAGTGTTATGCTTCTGACTCACCTGTTGATCCTCCCAGGCACATTTCGGGGCTGCCCAGGGCCCTGTGTTATGGTAATAGTGAGCACATGGCAAAGAGTGTGTCAGCGCCAAAATCGTGATTTACACTCGATTACCACGATTGCTGTGGTGAATCCGTGTTGGATTTTCCAGTTTTAGCACAAGGCTTTCTTTCTTTATTTTATGGAAAAGCTGAATTACAGGTCAAGAGGGCAGGGGCTGTGAGGGGGCTCACTGGGATATTTTTGGTTTAGTGGAGGAATTAAGTGGTAAAATAGCCTTGGAAAGCCCTGAAAGCTTGTTTATGTTTGGGTTACCTTGGAGGTAGCCCAAACATAAGGTTTTTTAAAAGCATTTAGTTTAAATGTAGAATATAATGTACAATTTCTTTAATGGTTATCTTTTAAATTAAAAAATGTTTAAATAGCTTGGTGATATATATTCATTTAAATCTTGCTCTTCAATATGGGGATTTTACACTGCATCGTGTTGTGTTTTAGTGTTAGATGTCTGTAATATTAACGAAAAATATACTGGCAGAAAATGATTGGTACCATTTTCCTTATTTTTATTAAAAGTGTGGCATTTTAAATTGCATTTCTTGGTGTAATTAAATACTACAAAAATATTTCCATCCCATTCTTGGAAAATGAATAAAATCCGTCCATTTTAAAGTATGAAAAAACGTCAGTTTTTGCATATAAAACATCATCGTTCATTTAAAAATTGCATTTGATTACGTCATTTTTAGAATTAAACTGTGAAACACTGCCACCTAGTGTCACGTAACATTGCAATGCAAGGCGATGAAAAACCATAAGAAGAGTTTGCGTCCAAAACGAGTTAACTACCTCAAAAATCAAATTTTTTAATTGTGTTATCATGTTTTTATCGTGTTTCATTGTGTTTGTTAGCTGCATTTTTTAGTAACTATGGCTTAAATCAAAACAAACCAACTGCAGTTTGATTGATATTTATTGGAATGCACAATACATTTTGGAATCAAACTCTTCATATATGGGATATTCTAAAATGAAATATTCATAAATAAAAAAAGAGTATGTTAATATGAAAGAGAAAAAGAAAAGGAAGCAAAAAACTGAATGAAAAGAGTTTTTAATTGTTAATTTGTTACACAGTACCAAGTATGAACTATATTCACTATATTTAAGTTACACCATAAAAATTTATATAAGAATGATTACGCCAAACATGCTTCTCATGAGGCAACACAGGAGTTCTTCATGATCAGTGCCAAAACGATATCCTAAGCAGAAGCACATTCAAAAGAACTTCTGATTTCTGGGGAGCACCATCTTCCTCTCATTCAGATACATGTCCTTATATGACGACAGGAGATCACTTATTCTATGACCCTGTAACAGACAAATATAAGATTAAAGGGACATTTTGTTATTTGGGGCTGGTGGGTATTGCAAATAAGTCAGGATTTAATAATCAGAGAGTCAAAGTGTACAAAAACATTTGGGTTATCTGTATCTAAATCTAGATTGCAGTATTTAACTGTCATGGTACATTATTTTAATGACCCCACCTCAAGCATCCTGCTCAATTTAAAATAAATTATAAAACTATAAATACTATTTCTATTTGTTTATGTGTAGAACTTTAAGAAAGAAGAAAAACAGAGAGCATCGTAAAATTTGTATGCAGAAATAATGCAAAAATACTCTTACCATTGAGGTCTCACAGAGTAAAGTGTTGCCCTGCACCAGGTTGCCAATGGACATGTGAAAATAAGTTTTTCCACTAGACCAGGAAGTGATCTTACTGAATGGAAGCATTACAAGCACCTCCTGCATCCAAACAAGACAAAAACTTTATAAGCAAAGTCACTGAATAAAGAGAATGAAATCTTAAAGGGATAGTTTACCCAAAAATGGGTTTTTCTCACCATCAGGTTTTTTCCAAACCTGTATTACTAAACACAAAGGAATATATTAGAAATAATGTCAGTAACCAAACAGATTTCATCCCGCAATAACCTTCATAGCAGGGAAAATAAATAGTATGGCAGTAAATGGGGGATGAGATCTGTTCAGTTACTGACATTCTTCCTATTAAGGTTGACTAAATGATGACACAATTTTAATTTATGGGTGAACTATCCCTTTAAATGTTACAGAAATGACAAGTGATGGATGTACAGACAATATATCTTATGTAGTGCATATAGATATTCAGTACATTTCATTTGAGTCTTTTTTACCTTTGTCTTGGGGTCGATGAGGCTGACTCCTTGCTTGCTGATTGATATCATGATAACATTTGGATAACTCTTCTCTGACGTTTGCTGTGAACAAGAGGACAATCAGTACCTAGAAACCTTTTCACCGGTAACATGTGTTTTTAGCGGAAAACTGATCACCTTCACTTCGAAGAAAGCACATCCAAAGGTGGGCCACTGTGAGATCACCTTCAGGAACTGAACTTTGGCTTCATCTACTGTCAAACCAGCCTGCTTGTTGTATGCATTGATGATGTGCTGTAAACCAAAAACCAAAAGACATTCCAGGATTCATCTAATGTAGCACATAAGCGTCATATCTTAGATACGCTTGTATCAAATAAGACCAAGCTGTTTTTTAGTATTCTCAATAAATACTTAAAATGACCTTTTTCCAGTCCTCAGCAGTCATCATCTGCTGTTGATCAGCGGGTACAAGATCCCTTAGCATTTTAGGGATCATGACGAACTGAGATCTATCCGTGTCTGCCCGAGCACGGAACAGCAGCCCAGCCAGGCTGATCGTGTCCTCTTTAGACATACTGTGGTACCCCCGCAAATACTTGGGCAACTCCTAATAAAACGAAAAAGAGACTGCTGGGCAAAGTTGCTCTGTAGTATACACATTTGCTAGTGTTTAGTGTTGTGAACATCCCCTTGAAGATAAAGCTGATAACAGACTCCAAATAGTAACCAAAATTTCATATACCTGGGGAAAGTGGAAGTTTAGGTCGGCTGTTAGATCTTTTCCCGGGATCACATTAAACCACAGTTTCCGCATGAAGATCACCAGGTAGGGCACGATAGTTGCAGTACCTGTTATCAGAACCAGTGATTTTTTTTAGAGCGAGAGTCTGTTTGATTTATGAGACGCTTTATTTTGTTTTAAAACTTACTTTCTTTGGCTTTCTTTGCTTTTTTGACAACGTCTGTGAGTAGCCTGAGGTTGTCGAAAAAGTACTCGTCAGATTTCAAACTTTCTACCTGAAATTATTCAAACGACACATAAGGATAAAAAGACTTCAATCAACATTGTGAAAAGATACCAATAAGCTTCAATATAAATGTCTTCAACCTTATTGGTTGTTTTCACAAACAGACTGTATCCATCTGATGAAGAGAGACGGAGGTTTTTAGATACGAGGCGACACAATTCATTGATCCTTGTGGTTGTGGTCACTTCAAATAACTGAATAAAAAAGAGATCAAGAAATTAAATGTGAATATACAGCCACAGAAAAACATTATGGGGCAGTTTTCCCGACAAGGCTTAAGCCTAGTTCCAGACTAACTTAAATGTTAGAGGTGTCTTGATAGAAAACAACTTGCACTGACAATATATATCGGTGCGACTGGGTTGTCTCAAGATCCACACCGGTGGTGTTTTTGTAAATGTGAAGCACGTTTTTTAAAAGATCTTAAATATCTGGGAAACCGCCCCTAAGTGACTAGTACAGTTTTCTCTCTAGTCTTTTAAATGCAAATAAAAAAAACACATACTTTAAAATAGTATATTCAGAAAAACTGAACATACTGTAATTCTGAAGTATATAAAATAGCAAAGACTTCTTTTTTTGCTTCTTACTTCAAATGATTCATTTGGAAAGTGAACTTTATGGAAGATCTGAGGGCTGTTATTCTGAATGGCATCCACTTCTACCTGGTGAGGAGGGAACTTCCTACATTCAATACTGTACATGACAAAAAAGCATAAAGTCAAATAAAAGATTAAAAGGTCATTTAAATGAAAAAAAACTTCTGTTTTATGGCTTGGTACATTATACTCCTAAATAATGTACTTTTAACAGCATGGATGTTACTACAGGACTCATCTGTTAGTGTCTACCTGAGCATGGCTTGCATTCTCTGTAGACAGGCAAGGGCCAGTGTCTCTCTGGGTCTGGACTCCAAGAATCGCTGAACGTGTTTCAGTAAAGATTGATCTGGAGGGAAAAGACCACAGCACAGCCACAACAGCTGCCAACCCCTCTCCATACTCAACCTGTGACACAAAGAGAGAGAGGCAAACAAGAGTCCGATCAAAATATATAAAGATAAAAGATGCACTGCATTACAGCTGGGTACAAAAACAAATGAATCAAAGCTGACTAACCCATTGCCGTTATTAGTCATCTGCTTCATTATTTGGCAGTATATCTCATCTCTCAGTTCAATGTGCTCTGTTGCTGGGCCAAAGATCTGGTTTGTGAGATCTATGGGTGTTCGCACTTGTTTTACTGGATAATCTCCCATATATTTAAGGATAGGTAGAGAGAGCAAGTTAAAGAAAAATGGTCAGCATCAAATGTTACTGTTTCTCTTTTTTCAAAGGTTTTTTTTAAGAAATACAAAAAAATATTTTCATTGTGTGCCACCCACATGTCTGTTTTGCCTTTTGACAATGAACAATTTCAAAATCACATGTTTTGATAATGATTTTTGACAACAGGTTTCACTTCTCGTGGCATACAGGGCCATACGATATGTGAAGGATATCGGTAAAGCAGTCACAAGCGAGGTGGCTGAGATCTGATTTGCCCTGCAGGCTTCTGAGCAGCGGCTGTTTGAGCGGCTCTTTGCTAAGAGCCCACAGTTTCTCTTTGGCTCCTCCCCTACGTCCCCCTTCTTTACCTGCTGGCCTGGAACCACAACCCATATGTTAGTCAAGTTATGATTATAGTGATTCAGCTTATCTTTTAAAGCAATTATTAATCAAATTACCTGAAAAATTCTGAGGAGAACTCTTTCAGTGTGGCGAGTGTTAATTTCTCAGCGCTGAGCACCTCCGTCTGCGGCATGATCGGCGCTATTGACTTCCTCCTCGCTTGGATTAAATTTAGCAAATTCTAGATGTATAAAGGCATAGAAGTTTATTTCGGTTCTTTTTCCAAATCACAAGCAAAGATCACTGATTAATATTTTCCCCTCAGAGATGCACTTATTGTGCAGTTTCCCAGACAGGGATTAGCTGGGATAAACCAGGACTACGTCTAGTTAAAGGAGTTAGACAGCTCTAACATTTATTTTAGTCTAGGACTGGGATGTTCCACGCCATGGTTAGTGTTAATAAGAAGAGAAGTGTTACACGTACCAGTGTTTCTTCAGTGGGTCTATTCAGCATTGGCAGAATCTGAATGGTATCTAAGGAAACAGCTCCGATTTGAACTGTCCTCTCATTCCGGGCTTTGATCCAGCCTTCCTCAGGATCGTACTCTCCATCCTTTATGATATAAAGTAAATCACCCTTTCTGAAGTTCAGGACTGTGGGGTCCTCTAAATAACCATGTAAAAGAAAATGTTATTTGGACCAAGCCTTTGCCACATGCATTCATGTAAACATTTTAAAGAAAGTAATACTAGGATGTTTGACAAATCAATTGGAAATCATTGTAAAGCACCTTGTCTGGTAAAGTCCTGAATTGCTACCGCATACAGGGATCTTAGCTTGAGACCAGAGATGAACAGGTTGACAAGCTCCACCAATTCATTTGCCTTCACGACCTTCAGCTCATACTCGCCCCTCGGTGTGGTCAAACACACAATCCCACCAGACTTGTCCTCGCTGAAAGAGAACATCCCAGAACAGAGGACAATAATAAGTACAATGGTAAACAAATATATTACACTACCACGCACAAAAAAAGAAAAGCACTTTATTATTTTTTATGACAGTTATTTACTTGCACTCCTTAACAGAATTATATGTATTAATTGGTGAATCTTCTGATAAAAATTTAATGTTTATTTGACTATTTAGTGGTTTCAGTTTGTTATTAAGAAATATCTCACCTCTGCATTTCGATTCTTGAGACCTCAGGGTATGAGAGCTCCAGAAATGCTGCTTCCTTCCCAACTTGAAAGGAAACACCTTTCCAGTTCACCACTATCACAAACTTGTCTTGAAGCAATGGAAGACCTGAACACAATAATTCAGTGCTTTACGCCAAACAGTAATTTATTCAATAAAACAGTGAGTAAAAAACACAGAGAATAGTTATTTACCAGCAATTCTGTACGTCTCAAACAACTTGGAGAAATAGATGGGCCACTTCTGGCGTGCATATTCGACAACCTCTGCTTTTACATCATCGACAGGTGTTTCAGAGTTTATGTAAGAACCCTGAGAAATTACACAAGACCAGTGTTCGTTTTATTTCTGACATCATCTGTACTCACTTAAAATGCAAATGGTGTTGTAAATAAACACATGCTGTATTTTAAATGGCCATGTACAGCAGTATGTGTACAGCCTTTAATTCAATGGTTTGGCTAGACAAGTGGAAAGTATTAATACTACGACATTCAAAGCAAATTTTTAAGTATTGTGTGATCTTAATATCATGAAACCAGTTTGCAGAGTGTGAACGGACACTTTTTTGACTGAGCAGAATGGCACCAAAAAAAATGTAAAAAATGATTCTGAAATGCCCAACACACAAGGGTGAGGTGCACGGGTGTCCACATACTTTAACATGTGTAGTGTAGTATGTAACAGCGTATAAACATACTTGTGTGTGCGCTGATTGGACCATCTGCACCAGTTTGGCCGTAGACATGTTCTCAATCATAGTCATGTTCATACACTCACGAACGACTTCCTGAGCGTTTTCCACGCTGCTTTCAGAGCCATGTTGTACATAGTAATGTTTGGCTGCGAGCTGCACATAATCATCCTCCTGGAACAACATTGTAGATCAAAAACAGACTGAAATCCCAAACATCAACTCTAAAAGAGGAGACATTGAACAGATCCTGGACCGACCTTTTCAGAAAGATAGTCTCCATGTTTGAGGCCCAGGATTATCTGTCTGTAGATGAGTTCTGTGCTGATGAGGTCAAATGAACAGTCGTGCCATGGAGTGAAGATCTCCTTGCGGAAGTAGAGACGCCAGGGAGCGTGTTGTTCCTCTCTTCCTTGTCTCCTTTCTTCCTGCTCACACATGGACACAGCATCCAAAATGTGCTGCCCTCCACTGCCAAGAGACCACATCTGAAGCCGGAGCAAAAAACATATATGTGGGGACTTGAATAGCAAAGCTCTTCTCAACAAATAACATGAGCAATAACAGTGATGCTTGCAAGTACTACATGACTACTGAAGGAGCTTTCTGAATACATTTGGATGTTACAAACCTTCTCATAGATTGCAGCATATAAAGAGAATCCGTATGTGTCCTTCAGGTTGTTTTTCTGGGTGATAGCATCGCACACCTCTCTAGAGGTGAAGGCCGAGTCCACCTGCAGATTGATGCTTCTGCCATCCATCAGACCCACAATGACCTTCATGGGGTTCTTGGTCTCTACAGCCTTTCAGTTCAGATCATGTTTAGTCAACCGTGAGAGTAATAACAAAATGAATATTTTCTTCGGCCAGAGAGATGTCCTACCTGCAGTTCAATCCAGCATGGCGGTTCCTTTCTTTCTCCATTGAGTAAAGTCCTCCGCAGCCTCTCAGCACAGTTTGAGGAATATTCACTTGGCCCGTGACGAATAAAGTTCCGCAGGTACTGTGACAAAAGGGTTGAGTTAATATGTAACACATTTTTTTTCTTTTATAGAACTTGATGACAAATGGATAATGAAAATCAACTGGGAAACCGAAAGACAAAAACTAAATTTACAAATATAAAATGTGCTTTCATTGTTTTATTTATTTAGTTTTAAAGCATGAATTAACCCAACGGATTTAAATGTTTCTAATTATTTCATACATTTATGTATTTTAAATTATAAAGTTAACTAGATTTAAAAAACATGAACTAAATTCACGGCTTTAAATGTGCCTATTAATTTGTCTTTTTGAAAAAGACAGTTAACTTTAGTTACATTTTTATTATGTATTTGATAAATTGATTCTTTATTTTTATTGAAAAGGTCTAGTGAATGAAATTTAATGGCATCTAGTTGCAATTAACTCCACATCCCTCGCCCCTTCTGAGACAGAACTAAGGTGTCATCACGTTTTCGCTTCTTTGCTGTAGGAGATAACATATTAAAGAAATGTTACTGTGTCAGGCACAATGCCTAAACACACTGTAATGTTTCACAGAGCCATAAAGCCACCATGTTTATAGTTTACAAGGACATCATTGCGACAACAGGTTAGTTAAAGCAATATGTGCATAATAGACTGGCATACAGGTGAAACTATATAACATATACACTAAAAATTATACACTTTAACGGTAAAGTATTTCGTACCATAGTGAGGCGGTCAGTAGGTGGAAAAATTCCAAGACAGATGGACAGAAGAACCCAGCCTCTGTTTGTACTTTTCTGGCTTTTGTTGTCTGTCAGCTGTTTACAGATCTGACAGTAGATTTCATCTCTGAAAAAAAACATGTCGTTAAGATAATGCAAGTGTCATTTCTCTGTACTAGGGGAAGCAATGTATAACACTTATGTATTAACAATTGAACTTTGTACACACTGAACACAGTTTATTGACCTTTACCTTATATCTTGTCGAACAATTGCATATCCCACAATTATGTGTAATTTCTCTAAAGGTGTCAATGGACGATCAAAGGTTGGTCCTTCTCCAAACAGCACATCCTCTTCTTCATGAACAGGCATCACTTTAGTTGTTGGTTCTTCTTCTGCCTGTATATTGACACATGATGATTAAACACTGCATGACGTGTGAGTATGTTAAATGTTGTTGTACTCTAGACAGTAGTTTTCTAACCGTTTCTTCAGGAATGGCCGATGGTTTTCTCCTGCCAGTGCCAAGTCCCTTTTGCGGCTTCATTTTTTTTCTCAAAAAATTCTGCAGTAACATGAAAGACAATAACAGAGACCCGAAGCTACACTAAAATAATCAGTCAAGGAAGAAGCAAAGTTACCTGATCTAATCCAACAATGCTACTCAGTCGCCGGGCTTGTCTCTGACCGAGGTTCCTCTGGATGGGGTCCGCTGTAGCAGAAATACGTTCTTTCTTCGGCTCTGGAAGATCTCCCATAAATCTCAGTATGATCCACCAAACAGTCAAACATGCCTAGAGAGGAAAGGATAAGAGTGTGAAGAGATTTGAGGTATATGTCATTAAAGGGGCTTAAAGGGGAAAATAAGATGTTATTGGGGGGAGAGCAGTTACCAGGGCATCCCCCTCATCCTCATGATGCAGCAGTGGCTGCCGCAGTCTCTGCTGGATATGTGACGGCAAAGAAGATCCTTGAAAATGCATAGATGCAAATTTAGCGAAAGAGTAGTCATCGATTTCCTCCTCTTCAATGATATCTGGTTGGAATGGGGCCTCCTTTATCTCCATCACAGGGCTTTCTATTATTTCAGCATTCTCTAACTTCATTGGTTCTGCCTCAAAATCCTAGAAGAACATTGGGAACATAACAAACCAAGATAGCATTAGCGTCAATAGGCTAAATTGTGAGCATTACGCCTTTTTCGAATATGCTTTATAATCTAAGCTATTTTACACCAAAGTTTAATTATTACTATAAAATGGTAACACATAAAACTATGTGGAAATTAGTATTTGATAGGCTAACAGTTACTCCTGTACATTCCATCATACCAATATCTGAATAAAAATATATCAAGTACAAATATAGGTCAGGTGTACTTAACTCTCTCACCGCCATTGACGAGATATCTCGTCTTTTAAAAAAAACGCTTCCCTGCCAAAGACGAGTTTTTACGGCAAACAGTGTTAGTACTGTTTTACAGCAGGTGCCGCTATTACACACCTTTGGGAAAAAGTACAGAATCCCAGAACCTAGAACGTATATGTTTTAGCGGTTTTTAATGATTGTTCTGTGTGGAATCTGGGCGGAATCTCAGATTTAATCTCACGTTAATTATCTCAGCTGTTCAATAAAAATGATGCATTTTTGAAGAAACCTACCCACATCTACGGAGTGATAAAAAATGAACAAATGGTTTCTTTTGTTTGAAAGCTTAAACTCTGTTCTTTCATTTGACATATTGTTTGTCCATATATTCTTTACTGAGAATTTACTGTGAGCCATTAAAGTTGGGTGAAAATGTTAAAAAACGCTGGCGTAGGCTGGCAACTTTAAAAAAAAAGGCTGCCAGCGAATGAGTTAAGTGTACTTAGTGTATTTCTATCCACCTTTTTCGCTATGCGCAAAATTACCCATAATACCTTGCGAATGTCCGTAGGGCTGATGCTTAAGACTTCCGGTTTTCCGCTCGATCCCATTAATTAGGCATTACCAAATTAGCTTGAAAGCTTTTAAATTGACATTATAATACTTTTATGTCATTTAAAAGAGCATAATGTCAAAGAGCGGTGTCTATATTATTTCACAGAGGCCGCATGGGAATGAGTTTTTAACCTAGACCGTAAAAAAACATTTTATTTCTCACCATAAGAAGTTGGACAGCGAAATCTACTAGGATGATTACATTAAATAATTTTTAAAATGTCACTTAGCCCTGAATAGAAGCTTCATGTGTTAATGGTGCTGTGCAATAACAAGTAAATAACGAAGTAAACAATATGTTGTGATGTTTTTGAGAGGTAGAGGCAGTAGTCAGAGCTAAGACCGAGCGGCCTTTAAATGTTATTCACTTTACGCTCTTGTTATGTCATGTGGTCACACTCGTTCGTAAGGTTTTCTGAGCTTTCTTTGGCTGTTGTGACAGCCTATTACCGCATAAATTATTCAAGAAACTTTATTTTTGACCATTAGCCGAAATATTCTGTAACAAAACAGAAGTGCGGCGCATAAAACAGGAAGTCACCCACAGTAATGGCGCCCTCCACGGAGACATCAAGAAAAAGGTGGATATTTAGTAGATAAAAGAGAACCGCAGGTAGACTTTTTCACATTTAAAGAAGTACACTAGTAAATAAACTTAATAAACATTGTTTTTGTAAAAGTAGACCAACATGTCTTTTCCTGAAATTGCGTGCTGGCAGAAATCTTTATTGGTAGGAATGCCAGAATCCATTTAGGGATTGTGTATTGAAAAAATGCTGAAGTAAGTGTGTTGTCTGACGTCATTGGCTCTATAAAAGGACCACAATATAAAATGGAGTTTTCAGGAAGTTATCTATACATATTCCCATCAAATATATTCTCTACTTCCTTATTCTCCTGTTGTGGCAGCTCTTACTTCAAAACCCTCAGGAGCCTGACCCTCTTGTCCTCCTATAGTGCTGGGCAGGAAGCCAAAGATGTTCTCCACCATTTCCTCATCCCCCTCACTCTGAGATCTGGTAGCAGCCTCGTTTTTTCTGAGGACCTCCTCAAGACGTTGCTGAAGCTCCCGTGCTGCCAATTCCTGTTCTTCTCTTTCCCGAGCAGTCAGGTATGCCTGTGAAAGAGAATGAACGCTTATTAAAGCATAAAAATGACGCATAGAAACCAAGTCATGTCGTAATGCAATGTGGATATGCCTTAACATCATTATTGGCTTACATCTGTCTTCATTCTATTGAGTTTTTTTCTGGCCAGCAATCCTCTGGTCTGCGCCTGTAGTAGTATGACTGCCTTTTTTTTACTATTCAGGTCTTTCCTGGCCAGGTACCCGCGTACTTGTGACTGCAGGATGATGGCTGCAGCTCTGCTGCGCTTGTATTGCATGTGGAGTTGCCGACTGCGCACTTTCGACTGGAGCCGAAGAAATCCCTGCTTGATCTAACAGAGAAACAGTTACAGAATAAGAAATGCAACCTTCTCATAACAGACACTGGATTCAAGTTCACCCAATAAGGTTTTCAAAACTGAAATCAGTTATTGTAAATCCCTATGATTTTCCTTCATCTGTGGAACACAACAACCGGACGTTAGGGACTTTAGTGATGGTGACTTGAAGCTGCCAGTCCCGAAAACAATCCCTTTTACATTAGGGGCTGGTGACAAAAAAGAAGACACTGTAGACTATCCTTCTGCTGTTTCTGCATAGCTTACCTTACAAAATAATTCCTTGTCTTTGTGGCCACGCCAATGCTTCTGCAGAACTAGAGCTGCCCTCCTCTTCTTTACAAAATTCCCTCTGTATGTCGATGAAAGAGGACTTAGATTATAATTGCAATATTCAATTCAATTTTATTTTTATATAATAGTGCATTTCAGTTTCATGAAAGCAGAATTACATACATAACAATAAAATATATATAATAAATAAAATAAAGACAATATGGTATTAAAATACATGGTATTATTGCATGTTTTTCTTAAGGCAATGTACATCGATGAAACTAAATTGAAATAAATACTATGTTGAATTATCACAAACTATCAATTGCTTAATTGAAGTATTATTTGCGGTGTTATAATGTGCGTATTGTCTACATTTACATTAGTAATCAACTTTAAAATACACAGTTAGTGCTTCTGGATTATATAACAGTATATTGGATACAATATTACAATATGCTAAGTATTAATGCAATATTGTTCATCAAAATTCAAAATATTGGTGTTACTGATGCTTGGTTATTTGCAATAACATTACGTTACAAGTATTAACACGATTCAAGTTGAATGTACAAGTTAAATGTAAGATGGAGAATAAACACCCAGACCCCCAGTCAAATACATAAGAACAAAGAAAAGAAGAAGCAGAGATCATACCTGTCCTTGTGAGCAAGCATCACTCTTTGGATTATAAGCGCTTTTCTATGAAGCTCTTGTTCCCTTTCTAGTTCCAGGTAGGAGTCATGATAATCCTGTGAGAGGAATAAATAGCAAGTTTTACAAACCAGTAAGTCTTGGACAAAACGCACTTAAAATGACTTTACAATGTTTACAACTACACAGGTACCTTGAGAAACACTTTGGTTTTGCCAATCTTCCAGTCATCTCTATCTTTGATCATAGCCTTGCAGATAGCTTCACAGCAGTGAGCTGCAGACTCCTAATATACAAACAAGTTGTGCTGTATGTTACAGTAATATTGTATGCACTAAATTTGTATATTGGCTGCAATAGTTGGATTAATGAATGAATGGATGAACATTCATACAGTGTTGGGGTCACAGTCTATGGTTTTCAGCAACACGCGGTAGCGCTGCATAAACTCTTCAAAGGAGTGGCGGATGGGAAATCCTGCTTCACGTATTCGAATCGTCTCCACCACCCCAGAATAGCGAAGCTGCTGAATGCAGAGCTCTCTATCAAAAACCTGACCAGAAAAATAAACAGTAATTAGAAAGAGAAAACAGTTGGGTTTTGACAACACAATATAGAATATACTGGGGTTATGTGTTTATACCAGGGACTTGTTGTCATTTGGTTTGAAGCATCGTATGAAGAAGGGTTGACAGAGAGATAAAGTCTTCATCAAAGAGTCCAGAGACTGACGGAATTGACTACTCAGGGTGGATATGTGCCTCCTTGAATCATTTGCCATCTGCGTGAAAAAAGATAAACAATTTCTCGTAAAACCATTGTCAGTGTTGAGCATGTAAGTCAATCCATCCACAAGTGCTCATACTCGTAATGAGTTTCCTGGAGTCTTGATGATTTGGTTGAGTTTGTTAGCCTGCTCGGATGCAAAGATCTGTTGAAGCAATTTGTTTGAAGACTTCTGAATCAGATCCATGAGGTCCATGCTCAACGCATCTCTGTTCTTCTCAAGAAAGCCTGACAAAATGCAAAGTTAAGATTTTTAGGTCTGTTCCTTCCTGAAGGGGCAACATCCTGCAGAGTTTAAACCTTAACTCTTTGGACATCGCTCTTTAGGAACAGAATTGAATAATCACTGCTTAAAGTAATTAAAATGTACCTTCGCATTCATAGTAAACCGCCCCAGCAAAGTGCTGAATCCCAAAATGCAAGCTGTGGTTGCTCTTGGCTGAGATAAAAGGTTTGTTCTTGTTGTTGTGTATATGGTTCATTTTATTTAACAAAGTGGCATCAGTACCCTGTCATGGAAAAAGAATTACACAGGTATACAATCAGGAAGGTCAATTTGTGTAGAAAGCCGACACATTGGCGTATTAAAGTAACCTTGGGAAAATGGCTCTCTTCGTCAATCAGCGCCAGTATGCTGAGAGGTTCAACAGCCAGCAGGTTCAGAGTCTTCTGGTTGTCTTTAAAAGTAATCCGCTTCCACGAGATCTCTTCGTTTTTACATTCCTCCTGCTCCAGCTTAAAGATGTGGCTCACGAAGAACTGCTGCAGCTGCTCATTGGCATAATTTATGCACAGCTGCTCAAAACTACGAAAGCACAATCATTTCAGCGTCACACTTATTTTTAGTTTTCAATTCATTTTGGGTTTAGCCATCAGATGATGTGTCACTGACCTGTTTTTCTTGAAATTCTCAAAGCCAAAAATGTCTAGCAGACCAATGTTCAAGGCATCGTTGGTCTGTTGTTTGTGAATGGTACTGTTCATTCTTTTGAACAACCACACAAATAACCTTCCATACATGGCCTGTTAGAAAGAGTAACAAATATTTACAAACTCTACTGTCATTACCTCTTCCTCATCTTTTGCATGCAATTAGAACTGGGAATTGGAGTTTAGGGTTAAACAAGCATTTCAAAACACTATTAAATTAAAGGTTTTACAATTGAAACGTACTAAAATGTAAGCCATTGATTTTTTATTATTCAAATATTCAAAGCAAATGAGCGTTTATGAAGTCTTAATATATCTAAGCGCTGGGGTCACACCTTTGATTACCATCATAAAGATAAACCTCATAAAGGTGATTTATAAAAAGCAGAAGGGTACCTTGGCAAAAGCATCTCGGGTGTCTGTGGCCTGCTTTGGGCTCAGGGGTTTTGATACTTTCTCTCTGTTCGTCATTAAGGAGCGATAGGTAAGACTCTTATCAAGATGAACTTTATCCACCTACAAAATAAGAGAAGTGAAAAAACTGATAGCCAGATCCTGGATTACATAAACAGAGTAGGGTAACAATGAATGAATCTAAAGTTTGGTGTTTAACATAGTCGTGACATTTGTCTTCACCTCCAATAACTTCGCCGTGATAGAGAAATGACTGGACGACAGGACGTCACAGCTGTCCATGTTATTCATCATAGTGCCTACAGAAAAATTCAAGCAAATGACTACAACGGTATGGTGATGATATACCACACTGTGGTTCATGGAACCATATTGTACTTCCATGCAGTTATTAAGAGAACAATCGTAACCTTCAAAGTCCACATTGCCCATGTGGAGAATAGCAGCGAGTAACTTGAAGATTTCCCAGCAATCTTTTTCTGAGAAGGCGAGAATCTTAAGAGCAGCTCGAATCCGTCTGAACTCATCAGCATCGTCCCGACCATCACAAATCAAATGGTCACCCTAGAACAACCATCTGGAAGGTCAACCGCCAAGCTTGTGCCATAGTGATCATAATTATAATAAACTGATATTAAAATCCAAATTAGTTGATGCCCAGTCCTATTTCTGGAGGGCCAATATCCAACAAGGTTTTTCTTCAACTTCAGTTAAACAAACCTGAACTATATAATGAAGATCTTATATTACAGGGTTATATAAGAACAGGATCGTGATCCTTCATAAGCAGGACTGAACGCATATGAACCAATTAAAATGTTCACCTCAGTCAGGTACTTGAACTCCGATGCATCACCAAAAGATAGAAGTTTCTTTTGCTCATCTGGCATCCCAGATAACATGCAATAAAAAATATGATAATTCCTCTCCTGGGGTGCCTTAAAATAAAAAATAAGAATAAGGTTAGGTTAGGTTCACATGTGACAACAATTTTTTTTTATTATTACTAAAGCAACATTATTCAATATCATTTATCACACATTACAAGCATTTCATGTACAATTTAAGTCTAAATGTAGATGTAACAAACCACATAAAAGCACACCTGATAGCAGACGCGAGACTTCTCCAGCAGATACTGCTCCATATGAGCCCCCTCTATAGCCCCGTCTTTATTAAAGAAGATCTCCACATATTTCCCAAAGCGGCTGGAGTTATCATTCCGAATAGTTTTTGCATTTCCGAAGGCTGGGGGAAAGGTGTGAGACAGTTTTTCACAGAACAGACAGAAATAGTAGAGTAAACCAGACTTGAGTTCTTACCTTCCAGGACGGGATTGGCCTGTATGATCTGCTGCTCAATCCAGGAATGCTGCCCACTCACAGCAGCCAGGAACTGCAGCACCAGTTTAGTGCTCTCTGTCTTTCCTGCACCAGATTCTCCACTGACACGCACCAGAAGCATTTATTAGTTACTTATTCAATTACTTTAATGAACTTTAAAATGTTTACCTCTGACTGTACTGTTCCTTGTGTGCTGCACATGTAGGAATGAATACTGTTTTTACATGACAAAAACCAACAGTGAACAAAACTTATTTTAAAAATGTATACGCTGAATATGTACAGTATTTAAAAAGAAAAATACATTAACTGCTCAATAATAGGCAAGCACTTTTGTGGTCATGTTGTAACTGTATAATATAACTATATAGAAATAGAAACCCAGTACATGTATCGCTGCAGGTATTTTGTTGGATAGGGCATGGACCGTAAAATTAATCACAATAAGTATGGGATAATGTACAGGCAGCAACATATATAAAAATAACTGGACATGACATGTACATTTTTTAATATTTTATTAGCTCAATTTTACCGAATGAAGACCTTCTGCGAGGAAAAGACGTTTGCTTTAGTTTTTTAAGGTAAGAAATGATGTTCAAATGTCACAAACAGGCAATTTGGTTTAATCATTTGTAAATATAATGTCATTAAAAGACAAACTAACATTTAATTAGTTTTGAGAGGTTGTTATCTGGGAATAACGAACCTGCAAATATCGCGACGGGCCAATCAGAATCAAGCATTCCAACGTGCCGTGTAATAAAGTGGTATTTAACAATAATCATGATATTCAAAAGTATGTGTAGTAGAGAAGGCGGGGCGAGACTGTGGTTCGAGTCCGATAAGTAATTGTGAATGAGCGCCAGCTGTGCCCACACCGGGCTCGAATCACGTAGGAGATTGGGAGCATATGAAAGGAACGAGCGACCGGACCGTCGAAGAGAGAGGACCGGGCCCGAACATCTTTTACGTTTGTATTTATATTTATATTTATGTTTATGTTATTTCACCGGCGGTCTTCCGTGAGGGGCCGTCGGCTGTTATTATTTATATTAAAACGTTATTTAAATGTCTGCCGGTTCCCGCCTCCTTCCTTCCCTTTTATGGAGATTTATTACATTGGTGCCGAAACCCGGGAGACATTTAAATAACGTTTTAATATAAATAATAACAGCCGGCGGCCCCTCACTCTACTACAGTATGATTATAGATAACATGAAAATTCAAAATATATCTTAATATTGTCAATATTTTAGAACCCATATAAAGTTTTGCCTTAAGATTCACAATGGATACAAAATCTTTCTCTGACTCCCTTGGATATAATTGTTTTTCCAAAAAAAGAAAATAAATATAATGAGAGAGGAATTTGACCGATTCATTTATTTATATAACTATTTCAATAGATATTTTGCAATCATAAATCCGTTTGGATAGGATAATCATGTAGTGAATATCTGATATTGCGACAACATAAGATATCGGATACAATAAAATAATGGGCAACCCAACAATGAGCCTGAAGTTTATTATTTATTTTTCATTCTTAAGGCCATTCCAGCAACTAAGGCTATATTCTTGGTGAGAAATAGTCAATCCATACACAAGTCTGTTCTTGACCTGATTTTGATGACCAAAACAATGGTCTAGAAGCACCTAATCCTGGTTGGAAGATTAAATTTAAAATAAACTGCAAATTAATTTCTGAAATCTGATTGGTTGATTAAAATGTTGTCCAAGGGTCAACATGATGATGTCCTAAGGATATCAACCCCTTGGCAAAAAAAGGAGAGCCGTCTGTTCTATACACAAGTTGAGTTAGGAATCCAACCTAGTCAACCTAACCTGGATGTGTTTGGGCTGTGGGAGGAACCCAGAGCACCCAGAGTAAACACACGGCTCTCACTAAATCTTTGGTGTTTCGAGTCTGATGTCATCACGGAACCTTGTTTTTGGAAATGTTAACAATCTTAGGGAGATTAGATGGTTAGAGTGAGGTTAGTGTTAGGATGTGGGTTTGGGTAAAGGTTTCATAAGACTTCGTAAAACACCAAGGATTTAGTCAAAACCAACAAGCCACCCCCACGGATCTGACTCGAAACACCAATGGAGAACATGTAAACTACACAGAAAGGCTTCCCGTCCCAGCCGGGGCTCGAACCGAGGACCTTCTTGCTGCCAGGCAACAGTCCTGATCACCAAGCTACAACAGTATGTGAAAATAAGAAATGTGTACCTAATGATGCAGCACTGGTTGCACTGATTGCGGCGCATGTTGAAGTAACATTTGTCAGCGATGGCAAATATGTGCGGTGGCAACTCGCCAAGTTTACGCCCGTGATACAGGTGGACCTGATCTGTGGTGTAGATAGGCAGCACCTGATAGGGATTCACCGCTACCAGTACAGAGCCAATATATGTCTGATAAACACACACAGAATACAAAAATATATTCACATCTTATTACATAGAATCATATCGATTAAGAACATTTTTTATATATTTCAATTATTGGAATGCTTTATTGTTGATGTAATGTAAAGTCACTTACATAAATGATGCCCTGTTTGTGGCGTACCAGTAGATTTCTAAGCATGCCAGCTTCACTGAGGTCCCCCAGTTTGATCATGTCATCCACACCTTCAATCGACGTTGGGTGCATAAGCCTAAGCTTGGCCATCTCCTCCCCTGGGAGTCTGTGCTCCTGTGAAATCATCCCAATACATTAGATTGATCAAATATAAAAATTGCAGTTGGATGTCTGCATTGGTTGCTCATAAAATGTGTTCTGATCTTCATGCGTTACAAAGTAGTACAATAGTTTGTTGTTCACAATACTCCAGTTAAATACACGCTTTGTCATGCAACACCTTGGAATAACTGTTCCATTATTATACGTTATAACAATATTTCATATTTCAGGAGTAGATGTGAAACATTTTATAATGCTTTTTTTTACCTTCCCATTGTCATCAAGCAAAAACAACTGTCCTTTTTCTGAGATCTTCACACGAGCTCCAACAGGGATCCCATTTCTGGTGTCAATCCAGACATGGTCCCCCTAGATTCACATTAACAATAACTGTATTTTAAACACTTTCCCCCACCCTATTTAAATGTACAAAATTTGTTTTTAAAATACAAAGAAAAAAAGGAAAAAAATACTGACCTTCTTTAACATCACCATTAGGACGAACTATTTTAGATTACAGACATCTGATTGAAATTAAGCATGTTATAATGATAATCCATATAGCAAACATATAAACGAATAGTTTCACTGAAAAATAGTTAATAATAAAAATATATAGTACCTAGGAATATCTCTCCATGCTTGCTGCTTTCAAGAATCGTCCAATTGCAAGTTTTCCAACCAACTTGTATGACAGCAACAAGGAAGTATACCTTGTGCTCATCTCTTTATGGCACCCAGACTTTGCTCTTTCGTGCCACCCGATCACCAGAAACTGTCAGGGTTATGTGAGAGGCTAACCAGGATAGAGTTTGGCAGTTTGATACTTTCATTGTTACATATAGTGAGCTGTGCTGAGCAGCAACAAAGGAACCTCAGTTTGACAAAGTCTTTAAAACCAAAAGTAGCAGTTCTTTAGGGGCTCTACGTGATGAAATGTGAATAGCCTGTCAAGTGAACTCTGAAATGCTATATCCTTATCAAAGAAATCCCCTACCCATTAACTGTGACTTCTGCATAACACATGCCTTTTGGACTTCTCACGTCAGAGGCCAGCATGGATTATTTGAGTCAGAACGGCTATCAAGCAGTAAATTCTAGTGTATTCATGTATAGTCTCAATGTACACCTTGGGCGTTTCATAAACAGTGGTTTTCATAAGCAATAATAAAATAAAACCATGGTTGTTTACAGTAGGTTTCAAGGCACACACTGGTTGATTAGATAAGTCTAATTAATAACGTTTGAGTACCTGTTATTGATTTACAATTCATGTTGGCAGGATAGTCAACCTAACTTTCAATTATATGTATGTGCTTAGCAACACCAAATAATACAGACACACCCAGCAAGCTGATAATGACTTATCGTCAAGCATTAAATTCCAACCGTTAGACAACCAGAAAGGCTGTAAAAGGATTTTATTACATTTTGCGTCACGTAAAATAATTAAAACAAGAAAAACTGTCATTTAAATGAGGCCACAAAGGAGTAAAAAAAAAACACACACAAATAGATGAACAAAGTGTCTTTACTTGAGCAGCGGAGTGCAACATGAAATGTAATTCAAAAGAAATTCTGATCGTTCATTATACAATGTTGGCCAAAAATGACACTCCTTCAAGCAACTTAAATGGAAAAATAGTCATGACATTCTTTTAAGAAGAAAACAACAAAAATACTTTATATACTTTGTTTTGATGCAATAGTTCACCCAAAAAGGAAAATGCTGTCATCATTGACTCACCCTCGTCATTTCAAACCTGTATGACGTTCTCAAGCAGAACACAAAAGAAAACTGCCACCCATTCACTTGCACTGGTTTTGTCTATACAATAAAAGCGAGTGCCGGAAATGTTCTGTACCAACGTTCTTCAAAATATCTTCTTTTGTGTTCTGCAAGTCATACATGTTTGAAATGAGAAAAGGGTGAATAAATCATGACAGAATTTTCATTTTTGCGTGAACTATCCCTTTAACGTAGACCTGTAACTAACGTATCTTCTACATTTTTTGATTTCGATCTGAAAACTCTCACCGGCCTTAATGCATGAGTGAGATCCCTCCAGAGCTGGATCTACATGATCCTCACAGATCTACAGGTCATAGCAGAGAATGAATTCCTCTAAACAGTTTTCACAATCTACACCATATCAAACCCATATTTGTGAGGCATGCTGAAAGGCACGATACTCCCATTTTACCAAAGCACCCTAACTTTTTCCACAACGCATGCGTGATAAAATACTCTCTCAGGCTCAGTCTGTGTTTACTAGGACAGTTTGGATGTCATCAATATGGCTTTTTTGAGCACTTACGATGCAAACTGTGACCTTCTGGAGCGATAAATGCCATTATGGAATACTGTTCTTCAGAGTTGCCAATACCGGCATATCATTCAAGGCACCCAAATGAAAACGTGATGAATATAATCTATACGACGGTAATACAGCATTGCCATTACCTGTATCTGTGGCTGTTCTTTTTTTATCTGAGAAATATGTATATTCAGTTTAAAATGAAATCTTAAACTTGACTAAAATAAACTGTTCCAGTTGTCAGATTTATAGTTCTTGTTCCCTAAAACATTGTGTGTGCCTGGAGAGGAAGAGTTTGCCAGATAAAAGATCCTCTGTTGGAATTACAGCAGTAAAGCAGGGCACCGTGTCACTGACACTCTCCTGTGATCACGATCATGCTCGGTCTTTACGCTTCAGCTTACTGAGCTTCTTGGTGCTGCTGTTTTTGTTTAGCAGCTTCATGACGTGCTCCTTGTGATCCAGCACCTTTAACATGGCATCACGTGCTTCCGAAATCTGATCCATCACAAGCTTGCAGCGCTGCATGTTGCCCTGTGCAGTGAAACATTAAAGTTATGATAAAACTACACATTTTAGTCCTTATTGATAATGTGACATTACTAGTGGTTGAAAGCGATCGGTGGATCCCACCTGTATGAGCTCATTTATACGGTGAAGATCATCTTCAGCTCCAGCCTTCTTCTTTGGGATGAGGTCTTCCTGAAGACTTGTTAGACGACTGTAGACATCATGCTCCAGATTAGTCTGCAGATTAAAGATACAAAAGTGTTCAGACCAAAGCCTGATATATAATTTGCTTGTTATAGTTTACGTAACCGAAGAAGTCTGACCAGCTGCTTGAGCTGAGCTGCACAGAGGTGAATTTTCCAGCCCTGGGCTCTGCACACCACTCCTTTCTGATTGGCCACATCCTGCAGGGTGCCCTTCTTGTCCTCTGATTGGATAACATGAACAGGCATTATTTTACTGATGTATAACAAGAAAATCATCACATAATATTTTTTAATATTGCAAAATGGAATGCTGCACAGGCTATCGCTTATCCATTATAACCCCTAAGACAACCAGAGCGGCTCCAAAAGGATTTTAACTATTGCTTCATAAAAATGAAACCCCTTTGTAACACTGGGAGATTGCGAGCGAATGGGTTTGTTTTGAGATACTATAAATAGATAACACAAACATGTATTATTCAATAACCTGCGACCATAAAAAAAAAAAAACACTAAACTGTATTATTGCGAAATGAAAAAATGATAAGAAACGGTGTGTCCTATAACCTATACAGACCCTTGACACGGATGTCGCTGTGTCTCTGGAAGTGATGGTATGCCGCCTTCCACGGGTTGCGGTACTGTTGGAGCAAAGTGATGGGAGGACGAACTCGAGTAGGAACATACCGCACTCCCTCTTCATCTGCATGAAGAACAGATTCACTGATGCACAGTTCAGCACTATACAGGTCATCATGCTTTAGTTTTTTTATTACTGCCGGATAAATGGTGCAAGTTTTGTTTCATATATATATATATATATATATATATACATACATATATATATATATACACATACATACATACATACATACATACATACATACATACATACATACATTATACTATACATTTTAATTAGTGCTGTCATTCATATATATGTTTATATACTATACATTTTAAATAGTGGTGTAAATCAATATAAACAAACTAATGTCACATGACATTAACATTTCAAAATATACTTACATATTTAATAATTATATACTTATCTAATAATTTCATTACAATACTGCAAATTAATGTAGAAACAACACAGTTTATTTTTTATATTGGTTTAATGGCATCCTTTTATGGATGAATTTACTACTGATGTGTCTACAGAGCTCCAATAGTTACGTGACCATACTGGCAGGCAGTGACAGCCGGGAGCGAATATGAAATGAATGGCGCCAACATGAGTTTCAAGGCAACAGAGTTCACTGTGCAGTTTTATTTAAAAAAAACATAGAACTGTGCACAGCAAAATTTAATAGATTAAACATGCTCCTATAATCCCCCCAGGGTGCTTTTAACGTTTATCAATAGAAACGGAAAGCTTTCCTGACCTGCAGGATCCTAATATCTACAACTACCTCATCAACTTTTCATGGTCCTACTCCAGAGACTCTTTAAAAGCCTGGATTGGTCAAAATTGATGTGAATTTTGTAATGGATATTCAACTTTGGAATCCGCTGGTGTGAACCTGTTTTAGAAGGGTATGTCAACTCTGTTAGCTAACGTAATCGACCCTCGATTTCCTTGTTTGTAGGTAGCCAGCATAGCTATATCACTGATCTTGCAGGTCAAACATTCCCCCTAAAAAACCTAAATGACGCTCCATTGAAGCCATGGGTGGAGGTCAGACACGATGGAGTTGTGTTAGGATCCCACTGTGATTGGATTTGGTAGCATAACAACAAAGAGGAATTAGCGGTGGCGTGTTGGTTAGAACATTTTATTGCAGTTTACCACTTACGATCCTTACGAATATGATAAAAGGATTTGTAGTTTGCTATCCCCGCCTGTTCTGGCATTCTGACACACGGCAGCTGTCCACCATTTTAAATTAGTAGGATTTGTAAAGTCTAAACAGCCTGGTTTTAAATTACTGCCAAAATGGCGGATTCCGATTGCGCGACGTCAATCTCGAGAGCTCTATAAAATATTTTTTTTCTTTAATTTTAATATTAATTAAAATATGCAGATCTGAAACTCTTCCTATTGTCACACAAAAGGTTCAGTGTTTTTCCATTTCCTAAAAACAGCGGATTTGGACATCGGAGGTTTTGGAAAGATGCAATTAACTAGCCAATCATGACCTTTTGGATTACAGACAGGTGTGGTTAAACAGAACTCACCAATGTATTCTTTAGGAGGGGACTTGCGTTTCTCCGCACGATGACTGTGTGGTTTGGGTGGGAGCTTTTCCTCATCTGTGCTGTTGGCCTCCATCATCTCGCTCTCCTCGGTGGAGATGACGTGCTGCTGTTTTCTGGGCTTCTTCCTGGGTGAAGCTCCTGGAGTGATGTCTGCAACTGGTACTGCCAACATCTGTGCGCCACTGTTGGGCCCTGATGCCACTGAAAGAGTACAAGGTGAAAGATGCTGTTCATTCAAATACTTTTGGCTGGTAAAAACATGTGGCATGTCAATAAAGTATCAAATTGAGTGGGAGTGCGTATGCCTGCGAAGGAACCTCCGGTTATTTTTGCTTTATACTCCTATTCCTTGAATAAAGTATAAGGACATTCTGAACACTTGTGCATACCTGGTTTTGTAGTGTCCATAGGCTCCGCCTCTTGTTTAATATTCATTTCTGGGAGAGTCGAGCTAATGGCACATCCCGATGTGGTACTGGCTGCTGGCTGAGTGGGCGGGGCCACAACATTAGCCATGGAGGGGAGTGGGGAAGTTACTGCCATGGCAGCAGGTATGGCTGAGAAGGCAGGACTTGGTTGAGAAGGGGGCGTGGCTGAGGTCAGAAGGGCGGATACAGGTTGTGAGGGAAGCTGAGAGGGTGGTGGACCCACGTGCTGTGGTTGATGTTCGTTTCCCTGGGGGGGAATAGCCTCTATTGCCCCAGTCACTGATGGAGTGAGGCTCAAGTGGATGTCAGGTTTGGGCTTAACGCTGTCAATGAATTAAAAAAATTAATTATAAGGCAAGACTCAGATAGTGTTTCAAGCTGATTTGTAACTAACAAGCTTGTAAAACCAGTCAGAATACTTCATTACCCTGTAGGACGAGGTGATCCTGCTGCACTCCTGATAGCGCCCTCCATTCTGGGCGTTGTGGAGTCACCGAGCTGAACTGGGATCAAGTTCTTCCTAATGGCAGCACTGTAATAAATAAAATAGTCAGATTTAACGATCATCTAAACCACAACTTTGCAAAATAAATCTCCAAAAATAAGCATTCCAACCACAAAGAGTGGGCCGACAGTAGGATTCTCACCCATCATTAGCAGGTTTCTTGCGCAAAATGCTAGGACGAGGTGAAGTCACCATAGAAGGGTTTCCGGAGTTTGCACTCTGATTGTGTGTTTGGGTTACAGTGGTGGCAGGCTGACTGGTGGTGAACGCATTGCTAATAGAGTTAGCAACTAGTGTGGAACCATCGGCCAGCACAACTGGGGGAGAAAGAACAACACAACCATCACCAAATGGTTTTGCTTTTGCAGATCAAATGCATCTACAGACCATTTACCAAGATGTGAACAACAGTGGTCCAAAAACTTGCTCGTTTATTTTACTTTTTCCAAGCCTTTTAGGGCTTCTAAAGTATGAGCCAGTCAAATGGCCTTGAATTCTCCAATTCAAAATCATACTTTATTTTGCATGAATCGGTGCTGAGAACTAATAAACGTTGACACAGAGCTCATCTGAGGCTTTTCACCTGAAGCTTTGGATTCTGTTTGGGGCTGTTGGTTGACTGGTGTGGGCTGAATGTTCGGGGTGGTGATCTGAGCAGACGTATGCAAACCCTGTGCAGGGATGGGCATGGGTTGGATGCCTTGTGCTGCCATGGTTGCCGGCTGAATATTCTGGGTGTTGATCTGGGTAATGCGGTCCACGGTCATCAGCTGCATAGAGTTCAAATGAACTGGTGCAACTCCCACGCCGGTCTGGGCAGGCATGGCACCACTGGGGGCCTGAGCAGTTACTGCATCCACACAACAGGCAAACAAAGTTGCAGTACAGAGTTTGACAACCCTTAACAAGATAGTTCATCCAAACATTCGGTCATCAAATCCGTGTAAAACTCTATTGATGTCCATTCACTTCTATTAGAAACAACAACATCCGGTCTGACGGATATCAATATGGCTCAAGCAACACTAAGAGGGATTGGTCAGTAATGTTTACCACATGCCAAGAAAGGGATCACATTGTGTAAAAGCTTTAAACAATGAGTATCATTTGATTTAATTGCACTAGTGGTACCTGGATAAGGCCGTATGGATGACACAGAGCTGGTTATAGGGGTATAAGTGTGGGTCATCGGGTACGGTCCTGATGGGTAGGTGGGAAGAAAGTACTGGAACTGCACTGGAACAGACTGTCTATAAAGAACAATAACATAACTCATTAGCAGAGGGCACACAAACACACATGCATTTTGCAGATGAGATACAATGCATTTATAAAAACATCCAAAACACACATACACACAATAAAAAATACTTCAAATTTTCGCAGACAAAGGAAATAAAAAAACCCACACAAAGATTTTATGTAGGGGTAAATGTATTGTTTTGTGTATACTGAATAAGACAATCCTAAACACAGATAAATTTGTTGGACTCTTAAAGGGATAGTTCGGCCAAAGTGTAAAATTCTTCTATTTATGTGTCATTCCAAAACTGTATAACTTACGGGCAAGGCCCCGTTTCAGAAAGGGGGTTTAGTGAAAATTGAGTATAGTGACCCTGAAATGAGGGAAATTCTGGGTTTTCTGTTTCAAAATGCGAGGTATGCCAGAGCATAGTTTTCTATGGACGATGAGAAATGACTTAATAAAGTGCATGAAGAAATTTATAAATACAGACTTCCATGCAGAAAAGAAGCAATAAAGGTAATAAACAATTGATTGCAGCCATTCCAATTCAAATCTGCACAGAACAGGGCTCGAACCGGCGATCAGACTAACACTTTCAGCACATACATTAAATCCACTGTATGCAGAGTGGAAAGTGTGCCTCGATCTGAGGCGCTTTCTGCCACTATTTTGCTTTTTTTTGGTCCCGTTGCCATGGTGAATCCTCATATCGGAGCTCCATTGATCATGGCTTTTTACAGTTGTGGTTCACATGCTTAACCAAGGGTAAGCCTATCCAGACTAACTCAAATAAGCTGTTCTGAAACCAAAAACTCAAAGTTTCTAATTTCTAAGTAAACCAACTCGGAGTTCAAGGTTTAACCTAGAGTTGGTTGGACCTCCTTATTGAAACGGGCCACAGAACACAAAAGATGACGCAGGTAACCAAACAAAAACATACTCCTTTGATTTTGATTGTGTAGATATAAAAACACAGAGACATTTCTCAAAATATATTTTTGCTGTCCACAGAAAAACTTGAATCTTATGCTGCTTTAGAACGTTACAAGGGTAAATAAATGATGACAGAATGTTTTGTTTTGGGTGAACTAATCCCTTTTGTGTTATGTCCATAATGTGTCAGTTTTCCCAACAGTGTAATCTGAACAAACAATCTCGGTTTCTTTAGTATACCTAATATTTCGAAGGTGGAAGATGTTTACCTGTTGTCAGTGCGATTCTCCATGGTGATGGGGTTGGGGGAGGAGCGATGACTTGATATGGGGATGAGGTTGCCCCTCTCTCCAACATATTCAGATGGGATACGTGGTGAAGTGTGTGTGATGGGCTGAGGAACTACCTTAGCTAAAAGACAATAGAAATCCTTTAGTACAGAGGTTTCACAATCTTACAAGCGATCTTTAATATAGTGTTTACTACATTCAAGCCTTACAAAATGTTTTAATCCCAATTTCTTATTACATTTTTATAGCTTAAATTGATATCAATAAATAAATAGTTTGTTGGCTTACGAAGGTTAGTCACAAGCATTCTGCACTGCCTCTTTAAATATCCGAAGTAAACTGCAACGAATTTAGAAAAGTGTCTTACCCACAGGGATGGTGGATGTGGTCACTGCTGAGGCATGAGAAGAGTGGGAGGCAACAGCCATAGTGACAATGTTGCTACTGGTTATTTGGCTGTGGGGGGCAGAACCTGAAAGAGGCGGTAACTTAAGTATTTATTGGAATACATTAAGAAAGATATAAGAGCTGTTTAATAGAATTAGAAACATTTAGAGTCCATGAGTGCATCTATAAGTATGTCAGTATTTTGATTTGATCCTAAGAAAAATACTTGCTGCTCATTTTGAAAATATTGAAGGATAACTTAAAGAATATCCTGTTATTTGAATATGTTAAAATGTATAATAATTGGAATCTTATAATGATAATTAATTGGAATATACTGTCAAATTTCGGTATCATGACCAACGTGTGATTTGCATTCCTGCAATTATATTAATAGGTGTACTATAGTATTCCCACCTACCTGTTGTTGCGGGTGATGGTGCAGTGTTAGTTGCCTGAATGGGAGCCACTGTTGCAGCAACAACAGGTGTCACAGTGCTAAAAATAGGTTTCTACAACAAAGCAATAAGAGGGACTTACTTAAAATCTGTTATCATAATCCAATAAGTATTTCCCCAAAAGATGAGGAAAATTTCCAACCTGTGCAACAGAGTGAGGCAGAGCTTTCTGAGCAGAGTGGGAGGGCAGGGTGATGCGTGTGGGCGTGTCCCATGAGGGCGGAGGGCGCTGAATACTCAAAGCTGCTGGGGGTGGGTGGATTGTCAACGGCGAGCGTCTAGATCCAAAAATAGTTTATCAGACAGTTTATGTGTCTCCAAGGCACATCCCATTAAAACAAGTGAAATCATTAAATCTAAAGATAATGAGCCTTACCCATGTGCCATGTCTCCAGAGTGGGCAGCCACTGTGGTGATAACCGGAGACTGAGGTCTTGTGGCAGACACTGGAGCCACTACTGTAGGCAGCACTGCTGTAGAGGTAGTGACTATGGGCCGAGACTGTAATACACAGGTGAAGGTAAATAAATGATGACAGTATTTTCATTTTGGATGATATTTCCCTTTATAATCGGAAGTACTAACTCAGTCACCAGTACCTGAATTGGTTGGTGGATAATGTGCTGGACTGTAGGTTGCCCTGAAGCGGAGCTTGGACCAACTGCTGGTCTCAGCACTGTGGTTCCTTTGGAGCTTGACATCACAGCTGCTGCAGCAGCTCCTGCGCCGACGAGACAAATCCAGTCGGCATGCAGACACGAAAACTGTTTGAAATGTCAGACATTGGTAGAACTCACCTCTTGGTAAATGAGAGGTAAATGGATGCTGAGGAGCAGCAGAGGAACCAATCTGCAGTGCAGGGGCTCCACTGCGGATGATCTGCACGTTGGTCATCAGGTGATGCAGGTTACCAGTGTGACCCTTATTGTGTGACACAAAACTATTTTAGACCACATGGAATTCAGAAAAAATTATGGTCAATGAATTTTTATTTCCCATGTGAGCTTTTTGTTCTTTAATACAGATTCAATATGCTGTGGTTTGCCATTTTCACAACTAACATTCTTAGGATTCACTAAACAGCCAAATGATACAAAAATGATAGTATTATAAAAAAGCATTATAGTGCAGAAAAACTGATTCTGATGCATTTGATTTAAACCATTACAAACCTGCTGACCACTTATGGTTGCCACAGGTATACCAGGGGCCTGTGTGGTCTCCATAGTAGATGTGATATGACCAGGCACCTTAGAAGGGAGAGTGAGGTGACCTTGTGTTGACACGGGTGCTGGAGCTATAACACGGCTTGAAATGGGCGTCTTCAGGGCAGACTGGATTTAACAGAACAGAGACAAAAGCAAACGTATATTTTGGTCATATTCAAATAGATTTTTGAAAGATATTAGAGCTTTATAACATAAAGGTACTAGAGATGGGTCATAATGGCAAGCAAACTGATTTTAATAATACATATGTAAAACGAATGTACCTTGAATGCACCAAAGTGACACTGCAAGTCACTTTGAATAAAATGCATAATCGTTTTCACATCCCTAGAAATACGACCTGAAGATTAAGCATGAAACACCTGTACCTTTAGAGGGCCCTCTGAGAAGGCTAAGGAAAGACCATGAGGAAGGTGGGACCCTGCTGCTGAAACAGAGACAGGCATGCCTGGCTGAACAGAGGGGTGTTGTTGGAGAGGAGATGGCAGGGTGGGAGGAGCTCCATGAGGCGGGGGCTGAGTCAGGGGTTGGGGGTATGGTCGCACCACCACTGTCTCCTGCTTATCATCTCTGAAAATCGTAGCAGGTCCACTGGACACCGCTTCACGTGGAGCATTATTAGAGTCTCCCCGTCCTGCTTAAACCAACAGAACTGTGTCACAACTGACAGAATCGTGTTAAATGACCTCTGAAAATGACTTACGGAGCACACATCTTGGCTCGCTCACCTGTGTTTTTTTGACTTCCTGCAAGTCCTGGAGTGCTATTGCCAAGTGCTGGTCCTTGTCCTAGGCCAGATAAGAGTCCTGGACGTGGAAACTGCTGCGAACTCATTTTTAGGAACTTTCACGTTCTTCCTGGAGGAGCAAAGCGGTGGATGGATAAATGACACGTGCAAAGTCACATTACAGCTCGCAATATAGATGAAAATTAACAAAACCTTTCCAACTTACGTTTCTGATGTTTATAAAATACAATTTTTATACTAATACTATTTTAATATACATAGCTATGTATAGTGTGTTCATTGTTGACTCTTTGGCAAAGTAAAAAAATTGTACGCAGCTATGTATAAAAAAAAGAATAAAAGGGTCTGCTAAATAAACAAAGAAACAAACAAAAAAGTCATGCTTCATAATATGACGGAAGACATGAAACGCTCACACAAAGGCAAATTTAAACATGCTTGCTTTTAATCCACTTTGTTTTAAAGTAAATGTGAAACCGTATTCAATTTAAATATGCCTCACCCTAAAAAAACACGGTAAAGGCATTTATTGTGCCCCGATATCTATGTGAACCCTGATCTGTAAAATTAAATGGTTGTCAAGGCAATGGTAACGTATACCATTCTATACCTGTGCAAGCAGTTATCATACCCAGATGTGCTGTGCTTAAATCATGTCGTTAGTTTAATTCCCACAGTAGGTCAGTCCTCGCCCATATGGTCGTTTTATATTTGATACGCAGCATTTTTCGAGGAATTTACGTAAAAGAACCGCGACTGCTACAACCCCGTTGATTTTTGGAGAAAACTACCGAGACATGATCGCTTGCCTAAAATGGAGTGTTAATTAATGAGATCCTGTCTACGCGATAAACGCATTCTTAGCATCACTATTGTGTATACAGACATAAAACCCCAGATTTACCGTAAAAATGACGCCCGTGCACTCCATCCGTTCCGTACCCCGGCAAATCGACCATTGGCATTAACGACAATCGGGCTTCAACAAAACATCATATTTCCGGTCCTGAACTTCAAAATAAAAGTCCTCCCACCGAGATTCTCATAAAGTGAGGGGTTTGGCAGGCTATCGTTACGTTACACGATTGATTTATCTAAAGCGAATGCGCTTTCAATGTTGAGGATTTTTTTAGTAGGATGATATGTGCTTACAGGAAGCAGTATATGTGCTTCCTGGTAAAGCAGCTCCCTACCAAATGAGATACAGGCAGTCAGGCACGTGCAATATGAGTAACGTTAACATTACCTCTATTATCCGCACATTGACGGATGTAATAATCTACGTAAACTCTTTATTAGAAATGACACTGCTTGGAATAACCATCAAGTTACTCCACATGTCATAGCTTTCAGTATTGCTGGTCTAAAGGCAATAAATAAACACACAATGATATAAACAAAACGAATTAAGAGCATGAACAAGCTTTAAACCAGACCTCTATGGTTTTGTAATCTATTCATCAGTGTGTGGAATAGTCCTGTTAATAGGTGATATATCGAAAGCCACTGTGTGGAAACATAATGGGAGTTTCTGAGTATCACAAGGTTCATTCTCGCATGCTCTTTGACATAAATACTTTAGACACCTGGAAGATATCCAGGAATCTTAAAAAACACAAAAAAAGCTTCTTGCCATGTCAAGAGGGAGCTAAATTCCACAGTTGTGTTCAGTTTAATTGTCTCTTAACTGTCCACAGCTCACATCAGAAAAATACAGTGAGCATGTGAGGATTTATAGGCCCACTGACACAAACATACATGTTAACTTAAAATGGACTTTTTATAAATCAATTATTAAAATATTCATGTTATCGTACAAATACTGCAATTCACTGTGATTTACCCATGAGGTATCACACATCTGCCACAAAGGTTTCACTGGAAACATTGTTTACTTCATAACCATATATTACTTAGCATCAAAAAAAGAATAACTGGCAATCGACAATGAAGTATAACATGTCAAGCAGTTATCAGACAATAGGTATTCGACACAAATACATTTTCACTTGTATAATACTTCAGGTTGACAGAAGACTTTTTTCCAATTGCACCATTGGAGTACAGACAAAACACGTTTCATCTTCATTCTGTGTGCATATTCTCTCAAGTGATTGAATAATCAATAATATGACTTCAATAGATGCATTAAAAACATTGACAAAAATCTGTACATTTTTGCAGGTCAATATTATGTAAAAAAAAAGTAGTAAATAATCATAAATATAGTATTGAGATAATTACAAAGCACTGAAGTGACACGGAAAAAGTGCACAGTTACTTAAATAACCAACCAAAAATTGACTTCATGTTGCTGAACATCAAGAAACAAAAGATAATGCATAAGACCTTTCTCCAACTTACATGCAAAGCAGATCTCTCGTTATGTGTTCTCTCTTAGCAGGTATTAAATGCATTTAAATGGGGTTTGAACATCAATTTCAGGCGTTTTTATGTTGACAGGTCACTTAAATTATAATTAAAAACATGATATTTTGTAAAAGGCACTACAAAGGCAGTTTTTCCACATTGGCTGAACTGTGGGAGCATATATTACCAGTAAAGCTTGTGTACGTACTTTTTAAAGCTAACAAAGCTGTTGTTGATAATGTTTAATCACTTCTGGCTTCTTTCCTGCAACCACACTGTGCTGAGTGGTTGACACATATGATGGTGCAGAAATGTAACAGGGTAGAGAGGGAACACAGTTTCTACGCCCTTGCAAAAGGCCCTTCCAGGCATGAGCAGGCGATCCATTCCACCAGTGTTATAGCTTTGGTGCAAAACCAGTCTTGAAATGTACCTATTTGAAATGAGGTGTATCAACTGTTCATAATGAGATCTTGTCCATTTTGGACAGTATTGTGCCCTTTCTGTAAGTTTAGTGCAATATGCAATGCTGTTCTTGAATTAATGAACCCTGAATACCACCCCGTTATGCCCCTGGTGTTCTCATTTGCTTATTTTGTTATTACAGTATAAAGATTTTTCTATTTGTTTGTTTTGTTTCCTGTGCATTTATACATTATTTTCAATACCATTCCCTCTGCCACCAGTCAATTCTGAGGCTTCTTCTAATGGAAAGGAGCGAGGAACTTGTGTCATGTAGAGGTGGCTTCCAGGTAGCTCTGGAGTTTTCGTACAGTCGACTCATCCAACGAGAACAGGTCAAAGTCAAAGGTTGTATTGGTGATATTGAAATTCCCAGTCTTTTCTATGAGGTTAACGATCTAAATAGACACACAAACACAAATGTACGCATTACAACCCTAAATCTTGATGTTGCCAAAATAAAGCACTTAATGTACTGTCAACTACACATACACATAAAACACTTTACCTGCTGCAAAATATTCCTCTCTCTCAAAGCCATCAGTCTGCGATGGAGGTCCACGAGCTCCTCTGTATAGGCCTGTTGTTACAGCATTTGTTAAAAAAGTTTCTCGCAGTTTTACGTACAATTAACTCTGTATTTCAGCCATTATTAATGAATATGATTGATTTATTTACCCTTCCTACCTTGTCGTATCCCCTCTTGAGCAGCTTCTCACGGGTGCAAGAGTCTGGACTCTTTTTCCCTAACATCTAACAAAGGACACAAAGGCACTTTTTAAAATGAATAGCAAATCAAACCTCCGGGCTTACGCTTGAAGTTTTACTTCGAGTTTTACTATGCATTTTCAACTTCAGTCAGTGTGTCATAATCTGCAGTTACATCGCTCACAGTTTACAGCAAAGTAAGATATTCTCAACAGAAATCACAAAGAAATTATGAGTAATGTTACCTTGAGGTTTGCTGAGCTGAGTTTTGGAGGAGATGACGGGGCTTCCTGGCTGGGAGGGCGGGACTCTTCATTGCAATCACTCTCACTGTCCATACTGAAACTGAAAACAGGAAATAAATATTGAATGTGAGAGTGAAAGGAATCACAAGCAAATTCAAAAGGCTACCTGGATGTGGTAGTAATTTTAAAGCAACACTTTGTAGTTTTTCAACCTTTAAATAATGTCTCAAAAATGATTACAGTGGTAAAACAACTCTTAACCAGACGCCGCTACTGCCACCTGACCAGCCTCCTGGAGGCTACAACCATACTCTGTGAGTTCTGTGTTCGGGTTGGTACACACAGCCCCGCCCATCCCCTGACTGCCGAAGAGTGAGACATGGTTTCCAAACAACGTTTCTGCATTTGCATATTCCATCAGCTTAGTAAACAAATTCACATGTATTGCGCTGCCCACTGGGAAGCTTATGCAGCTACATTCTTTTACGACACTGGAGCAGACGTTCTATAGTGCTGCTTTAATAACACAAGAGAATACCAGGTCTGTTGAGCTGCATTTAAACTGTACACTTGTGTAAAGCCTAATGCCACAAATCCAGTTCTGTTTACACTGACTCAAACAAATCAATTAAAATTTATGTTACTACAGATACTTGTTTGTAAATCTTTCAGTTATCCAAGAAAGATCAAAACTGAACTGAGAGGAAATGGCACAAACCGAAAGTCGTGGTTGGACGGGGTCAATGTCTTAATGGGTGTCTCCTCCTCAGAACTGCTATCATCATCAGAACCTTCAGACCGCATATCTTCTACCATTGAACGCAGCGGCCCTGGACATTTAAGTTGACGTCATGATACATGCAACAGTAAGGAAAATACAATTCCCAACTTGTACAACAGAACGCAGTACCTTGGCCTTGCTTCTGGGAAGGTTCAAAATCAGAGTCAGAGCTGGAACTTGAGCTGGAGCTAGATGGACTGGAAGGAGCCGAATGCTTTGAACATAGAGAACACATACTTGTTTCTCACAAGGAACAGCACCTTGAACTTTAATCCGTTCATCATTGATGATTTTGAAATATTTTGCACATTCCTACAATTACTGTTCAATACATACCTCAGATTTTGAAGAGAATTCATCCTCAGAGTTAGATTCATCAGAGTCTGGCTGCCTTGTCATATCCTGAACCTCTGGTTTCATCTTGGGCAAGTGGTTATTATCTTTTGCAGTTTTCTTCTCTGTGTAAGTTGAGGGTGTTGTCGAGGTGATGCGGGGAGAGTTGCTGCTGTAGGCTCCACTTACAGGTCCCTTTATGCCATCTAACCCCAATCGCTTCTGTTTCTTGGTACTTAGCTTTGGAGACTCAGTGGCGGAGGAGGGCCGCTTGCTTGGAATTCGAGTGTCCAATTGACCTCCTGCACTCGTTATGGCTCCTCCACCCTTCGGAGGAGTGCTGTCCATCTTGGACTCTCTGACTGTTAGTTTAGACTCTTTAAAGGCAGCTTTGGGCATGGTTTTCCCTGCATCTTTTCTTCTGGAGTCTGAGGCTTTTTTCGAGAAGGAAGACGATGATGACGTGTTACCCCCTTCACGGTCGCTCTCTCTGGACGTGGCTTTGCTCTCTGAGTCTTTCCGCGTACGCTCTCTGTGCTCTTTGGTTGCCTTATGGGCTTTGAGACTTTTGCTGCTCCCACTACCTCCATCTTTGCTAGCCTCCTACAAACACAAGCTTTAGTCAATATTGAATGCATGACATACATGATGACAATCTGGTAGCCGCTCCAAAATAATACTCTAGGCTTCATTCCTGACAAATACAGAAGAATTACCTCCAATCCATTCAACACTATTAATCCAAAAACAAGGCAAATTTGAAAGCCACGAACAAAAAAAGTGTTGTGGGTAAATCATATATAAGTTTGGAAATCAAATGACAAACACAAGCAACGTATGTTTTTAATGTTATATTACAATTGATATTTTCATTACTAACCTTTACTGCATGAGAAGACTTGATCTTCTTGGGATCAGAGAAAGCAGAGAGAGGGATACTAGGCAGGATCGGATAATCTGGGCTGGGCCTCGGCATCATCTCAGCTCCTTCAGGAACCACTATAACCTGAGATGAGCATACAACCCAATGAGAAAGAGTGGAAAAAAGTGAGCCTGTATGTTTGAAAGATCTGATTAAAAGTACAGATAATCCCAAAACAAACAGTCACACACACCCCACCAGCCTTGACCAGCTTGCGTCGAAACTCGTGTGTGGGGTTGTTAAATGTAAGCTTCTCACAGCGCAGGTGGTTAACAGGCGGATTCCCTTCCAGGTTCAAGAAAAGGTCATAATTAAAGCACACCTTTTTAGGTTCTTCCTGTGAAAAAAGGAGATGAGCATGATCAGTCTGTTAAAATGTGAAATATATCCTTAAAAATGTACTATTAATACAAGTAAAAATGTCTTGCACCCTAAAAACTGAGCAGCATGTGAAACATTTACAGTGGGTTACACTTCAGAACATTTAACAGAGAAAATGAAAAAACACCACAAATATTCTGCCAAGAATTCTAAAAAAGCAAATAAACAAATGACAACAAAATCTCAATGAAGGTAAGTCAAAAAGGTTAGTCATTATTGTACTCTTACCAATTACCCTTTGTTGAGTTCTCTCCAATGCAGCAGCCGCATATACTGTATATTCCCGGTTCATGTGTGTGTAAAATCTGTTTGCACCCACTACAAATACTCCTGTCCACAGAGTTGTGTAACCTTTTATCTACACCGAATTGCAAAACCCATCGCAACGTTTCTCTGATATGGGCTACTACTTCTGCCTAAAATAAGCCACACTGGCCATTTTATTTTCCCACATCTAAAAAGATTAGGCACAGCAGATCGCTCAACCTTTTTTATGCAGTTTGCTTGAAATACCAGTTATTCAAGTAAAAAAAGAAACAGTGTTGATTGTGTTGTTAGCATCATTTGGCTGAGGGGTAGGCTCACCTTGTTTTTGAAATAGACCTCTATGGGCATGAGGAAGCCAGCATAGCCTGATTCTTCCACTTTGTATGGAGGCTCTTTGCAAACTGTGTGAGAAAGATTATTTTCAATATGTCATGTGACAAATGGATAGCTAAACATAAAAAACGACATTTAAACTGTAAGATTAAATTTATAAAAAGTACCACCTGAAGATACAGCCACATTAAAAGAGATTTCTGCCCCTATAGCTGCATCAAAAATAATATTTTTAAAGAGTACATAACTAGGGATTTTTAAGGTCCTGCTTTGGTTTATGGAGTCTCCAACAACATGTTTATGTACATAGAAGGTGTAAAAACACTATTATTTCGTAATAATATGTAGTTATTCCTACCTTACTTCTTGACTGACTCTCAAATGATTCGTTCTGCGATTTATCTGTCTAAACCCCTAGCCTAGTCTGATTGGTCAGATGGTCTAGTCTGCTGTGATTGGTCTACCGCGAACAAGGCTCAAAGCTTGTGTTTGGGGGAGAAGACGTAGACTGGGACTATATGTAGTGGCGTAAATCCATGGCGGTTAGCGAATCGGACTAGGGACGACTCGTTTGCGTGATTCAGAGTCAACTCCCTTTTTCCAAGCCAATAACTTTGTTATTCATTAACTCCGGATTTACATTTGGGAAGACTGCTTACTTTCAAACACGGCAACATTACACTCTGCATGAAACGTAAATTTCATGATTTCATATTATGTACTCTTTAAACTAATTTCTCAAACAGTCAGCCCCATCCACTTTGCCCCCGTCTGAAATGTATCCGACAAACAGGTAATCCCACTTCAAACTCATGCCACTGGTTAATCCAGAATAATACAGGTCGGGCCACTCAAACAACGACAGCAATGTGGAAAATGCCACAGGGATAAATTGCTTACACTCTGTAAATCCAATCTGTGTTTGTGATGTATCTTTAACTGGGACCGGAAAAGTATTTATCATCTGAAATTATGCTGTACTGCTATAGAGCAATTCCAAAATTTGAACCTTTTTAGCACACCTATATCTCAGATGTAATTTGCCGGTTTACTGTACATATATCTATGTAATGTCTCTGTTAAGTTTAAAGGCATTTTATTTATTTTTTTACAGTCAGGTAAGTGCAGCTTTGCACACTTTTTTTAGAAAGTTTCTTTCTCATAAATGCACAAAAGGGAAGAAAATATTTTCTGTTCTATGAAGAGTCCTTTCTTCTCCATTTGTTGCTTATTGTTGCTTCTGATTTAATTTTCAGAACTCCTACAAAGTAAGATGTCTCCTAGAAACGTGTGTCCTTTTTCGTCACATCCACAATGCTCGGATATGTCCCTCATTTAAACAGAAAACATAATAAGTAATATTTGATCTGATGTCTGGACTCTATCGTCAGGTATTTGGGAAAAGATAAACGATGGTTTGGTTGGTTGCGACTTTAAATGTCACATCCATAATGCTGGAATTACTTTATAATTGAAGTATTTTACATTCATTCTTATGTTTAAATGTGCTGTAACAACACAATAAAACAATTAATACTAAATATTAATATAATGCATGGCAGCAGCGTAAATGTGAAGAAAACAACCTCTCACACTTGACAAACACCTACAATGTAAACTGTATTGAATGGTTGTACAAAGTACAAAGTTACAGTGAAACTAATGTAGGTACACACACAAAGCCACCTGCCTCTCTTGGGTTTTGGGAAGCTATCGTGAAGTCGGAAGACAACTCTTTCCACAAAGTGCTGAATGTCGCATGTCTCCGGGCCTCGAACAAATACCATCCAGTCATGTGTAAAGCCCTCTGTAGTGACTTTCTTCCTCAGCTGGGCTCTGTGTCCTAGCTCTAGTTTCACCTGTACAGTGCACTGAGAGGATACAACAGACAACAGTCAGTCTTTTGGTTCCGTACAAAATAATAACATGGAGTCAATAGCAAAAACAGTAGTTAGTTGCACAGCAATGACCTTAGTTTGAAAAAGGTTCTCGTAGAGATCTTAATATATTTCTCAATACCAAATCTGTATTTTATCTCAGCACTAGCTCCAGTTCTTGATGTTGCACTATAGTTTGTCCTTTACGGCTTTTCTTGGTACTGGACACCAAATTACAGATAGGCTTGTGAGTGTTAGCTCAGTGGTTAATAAATTTCTTGCCCATGTTTACTTAGTTTGTGTGATTTCTGAAAACAAGCATTTTTCCCAGTGAATGTATAATACACAACTACACCTTTAACGTCTACAGGAGTGGTTTGCGGGACAGGGATTATCTTTAGACAGGACTAGGCCCTAGTTAAATTAAGATATTTAAATTGTCTTTAAAAACATACTATACGAAAAACATAACTGATGTGCATCTTGTGACAAAACAATCACTCTGATATATTTTAAGATATGCAAGTCTAAATTGTATTCGATCAAGACAACCTCAAACTTAGTCTGGGACTAGGCTTAACTCTCCCATAATGTTTTCATTATTTTGGTACTTCCACAGTAACAAACCATAAACTTGCATTCACTCCTCAAATATTTGTTGATGTTCGCTATGCTGTTGACTTGAAAAGCCTAACATTTCACATCTATGCTTTGATGGTGGTCGTGTCTCACAACCTATTGAGCACAATACACATACAGCATGTTTGGGCATCACAGCCGTGTGGGAACCCCATCTATGCAATCTGTCTGTGTAGGCAGCACACTAGGTTTTGAAACACAGCCGGCTAACTGGATTGCTATGGTACGTGTAGGAACTCAGTCCATTCAAAACCCAGTTTTGAAGAAGACACGTGGGTTTCTGTAAACACACATTTGTCACAACGTAGATTTACATAAAACGCTGGAGTATTTCCGCTTGTTTTCTGATTTTAGCATCGCTCAAAGACTAGCTGGCTAAGTTAGCATCCTGGCAGTCAACACAGAAACGTTGGCCTCGAGTTTTAGCCAATACAGCTGCTATAATTGTAACATCATGCATATTTCACTCTACTGAAGGTCTGGCAGTGTCATTATAGTATTATTACCATGTTCTCCATTGTTTCCTATGTTCCGGTCGTTTGGTTTATTTACACAAGCGTTGAAGTAGATTGAATGCACATCCTCGCGGTTACACATCTGCAGGAGTGTGAAGGGAGAAGCAAGTTTGAACAAATGGCCGCGACACGGACAGTTTTAAAATAAAAGCAGAATTGCGGTCCTCGTTCACACACTAAAAAACTCTCCATCTATCACTACAATGTTTGTGTTACTTTATGTACTGTAAAAATACTACATTCTTTACTTGATGCACTATACTATACTTCAATTAAATACACTTCAGACTCAGTTGTTTCTGGCTGATTTATTTTTTGTTTGCAAACACTATAAACACATTGATTTTATAACAATAGCAATTATTAAATTGACATTACAAACCAACAACTAAATATCTATATACTGAGAATATTAGATACTATTCAAAACTATTCAATGAAGCACATGCAAGTTTACAAGCAAGATTAAGCTCAAGTTTGAATTGTGATAAATGGACTGATCGTTTGAGAGACGCTTAGATTTTTCTGTGAAATGAAAACAGTTTATCTCCATTTTGAAAGCTGAAACACACTTCAATCAATAAATGCATCATCTTATTTCATGTTAGAGCTGCGTATACGTTGAATTCTCAGAGTGTAGTGAAGTCTTAGCCAGTAAGGAAGAAGGAGCACCCTCCGGATCTGTAAAAATGCACAAAAGATTTAGTCATTTGCAAACAAAAGTATGAACCTCAACATGTCCAGAACCACGATGAGAGAATAACAAAACAACTTCGGTCCAAGACTGACTAGAACCAGCTTGTTCCATCCGCCCCACAAGCAAACAAAGTCATTCAGTGGTGTATGGATAAGAGCAATACCAGGGTCATTGTGAACTTTGCCCCCATGATTCTTGTGCTGGCACTCAATGTGAGCGGTCATCTCCCCCCGGTCTGGGGTACAGTGGCCGCATTGTAGGCAACTGTATCTCCCTCTGGTGTGTTCCCACAGGATGCGACAGTTGAAGGACTGACCTGACAGATTTAAAAAATAACTTACAGATCAGTTTAGATTCACAGAGACTAATCACAGTGAATTGGCATATGAACAGACACAACAACACACAACAGACACATTTTATCAGAAAAAAAGCAGACAAATGCATGATTGATGCGAGCGGAAACAGAAAATCCCGATAATCATTGGCATCTGATCATTCACCCAAGAACAACATATTATTCACCCAGTGAGAAGCATTTAACATAATCCAGTTCAGGCAGATAAACACGGACACAAGAGTGTTGGGTAAGCAGGTATGTCTCCACACACAGTGAGTTAGGATTCAACACCATCTTTTTTTCCAGAAATGACAACCAGATTTTTGCAAATACTGATGGGAAGGGAACCAATAAAGGAATAACAGCCCTAAGAGCACACTCCCTGATATCTCTTTACATTTGTTAGTGCACCCCTGCATGTATGCATTTAGAGTGGATGGCAGTGGATCGATTTTGCACATCTGCAGGATTCAACTAAATGACACACACAGGGAAACTCTGACCCCGGTTAAAGGAGGGAAGGGGAGAAGGATTAGCACGTAAAGCACTTGAAGGAATTTAAAGGAAGTTCTAATTTTTCCCTCAAGGAATGTGTGTGTGGATTCTCTGTGCCTCACCTGGATCTCATCTCTACTTAAACTCTGACTGCTTGGAGAGTTCCATCTGTGCAAAAGGGGCCCTGGAGGGTCTGGCAGAACAGTGCAACACGACAAAACACAATTCACTCAAAGCGGCCAAGGCATTGTTCCCCCCCAAGTCACTTAAATAACAATTCACGTTCAAAAGGACTCACACCTGTTGATAAGCAGGTGAGATCAGTTGAGCAAACTTTAAAAAAACATATCTGAAAAGGGAGTAAAATGTAGGATGATGTAAAGAACATTGTGATTTGACAAACTTGTTTGGAATCTGCTTTCCTCACTTACAGATGAAAGCATTATAATATCCATTCACCTTGGTTCTTCCTCCAGACCGCATTAGATCCTGGAGATGATGGCAGTAATGGTGAAGAGGGCAGACTTGGAGGACCAGACCTGGGTGACCGCTGCTGCTGCGAGCCCGGATCTGGTAGGTAGGCTGGATTAACAGGAGACAAAGTGGGTGGAAAAGGATTGCAGAGAGTCTCTGGAAGATTTGGGGTTGAGGCAGGACTGGGAGTGGAGAGGAACAGATTCGCAGAGCCAGGAGAGTTTAGGTTTGTGAATGAATTGTTTTCTGGAGATCGCTCGGTCACTGGCATGTGTGTTTGATGTGTGAGCAAAGTGGGTGTGGACTCCATATCCTCTAGCTCCTTTGAGTCGTCTGGATCGGTCTTAACCACAATGTCATCAGAGGTGAGAGGAACACCAGCAGCATCTGCATCAGGCGTCATTCCCGTCTCTGACTTTGCAGCCTTGTTCTTAGCGACTTTAGCGCAGGTTTGAAGGTGTTTTAAAAGGGTGCGGTACGAACGTAGCTTGGCCCGACAGCTCTCACACCTAAAATACAAAAACAACGGTTTTATATTATTTAACACAAAATAAGGCCAGGACTAATATTAGTATAGAAATGCTGCTACACATACAAGGCCTAAGCAGCTTTCACAAAACTTTCCATCAAACTAAAAACTGAAGACTAAAGGCAAAACTACAGACACTTACAAAAAAAAGTTATTTGGTTTGTAATGATGTCTCATATGTTCCATAAGCTGCTGCATGTTGTTAAACGAACCATCACATCCTATTTGAGAGCACAGGAAAACTTTCCCTAGAAAATGAAGGGGATGCATTAGACACCAAACTGACATTATTTACGGCTGCTCAATTTGTCAAGGAACGTTCTTGAAGTAACCAACACAAAGAGTAAAAATATCACAAATGGTCCATCGAAATCAGAGAAGATCTTTATGTACTGAGGTGGTTTAAAATAAATTTACCAGGAAGAGATTGGGCTGTGTTCTTATTGTGGTCCTGAAGATGGCTACTCAGTGCCTCTGGATTGTTGTAGGTCCTCTTGCAACCATAAAATGAACACGACATCTGACAGCCTGAAGTGGAAAATGACTTACATCATTTCTACGTGAAGCAACTAAAAGCATTGATGAAACAAATACAGATATTATGTACTAACATACCCTCCATTGTGCTTGCACAGAGGTGAGATAGATCTTATAATTTTCCACCACAGACCTAAACATTAAGATAAATATTGCACTAGTTTAGATGGGGAAAGGGATAATCCACCCCAACATGTATATTCATTTATTCAAAATCATATACCCTCCCTCAGGTTTTTGTGTTCAACCGGACAACGAAATTTATACCGTTTTGGAACAACTGGGGGGGGGTTATTCATGACATAATTTTAATTTTGGGGTGGAGTAATCCTTATTTAGCACAAATGTTCACGTTAAATTTCGAACAGCACTTAAAGACCTACGTAAAGGTATAGTTCTAGGAATCGTGCGCAAACACATACAGACGTTCTAGTGTACAACAAAAACGTCGCCTTACCGACTCTCTAATTATTTGTATATAAGAGGTGTTATTACTGTCTGTATCAGCTACTAAGCATAAATTACTTCACCGTTTCTTGCGAACACGTTAATTCACCACAATAAATAGCGTTGTCGTGTTTATTTCCACCCTGTCTATGAACAAAATAAGCATCTCTAGCTCTCTCCCTCCCGAGGCGCAACCAGCATGTTAAGCTACATATCGCCACCCACTGTACCGGATGTGTAACAGCTCACGCCTTTTTTGTCCTCCGGGAAGACAGTGCCCCCTACAGGTAAGTCCATTGAAACTACTGTGTAGTTCTGTTCCAAAACCTGCTGGGATGTCTGCGTAAACAGAAGTTTATGGTGCGTTAAGCACACCATAAACCACAAAAACGAAAAATGTTCTCACATAAGTTCAACTTTACAGATTTCCTCAATGTTGTGTAGTGTGTGAGCCTGCCTTAAAGGAACAGTTCACCCAAAATGAAAATCCTGTCATCATTTACTCCCTTCAGTTGTTTCAAATCTATGGAAGTTTCTTTGTTCTGATAGTCTTGTCTTTTTGTTCCATGGTTACCGCAGGATGCAGTTCATGACCAGACCTGAGGGCAGAGCTGAGAATGGGAAACGATGACCTGACAAGAGCTGAGATGATAGAGCTGAATAAAGGACGTGGTAACTTAACACGATTTTTCTACAACACCTCAAATGCTATTAGATTGTTAATGATAATCTTAAATCTATAATTTACCTTATTCGTAAGTTTATTTATTTTTTATTTAGCCTTGTTGTGCAAGCAGTGTTGAGCTTGTGCAGAGGCAGCAGCTTTTGCCAGAGGGGAACTGGAATCCCCTGGTTGGGCCTGGGTTCTCCTGAGGGTTTTTTTCTCGATTGGAGTTTTGGGTCCCTTGCCTGGCCGGGGGGGATGCTTTAGAATTTAGAAGTTAGACATAATTAATATTGCATATAAGAATTGATAGTCTGTTTAATATTTGACCTGTGGTTCTCTCTCCTTTATCTCAAATGTGTGCTTCCACTGTGCGTGTGTGCGAGTGTGTTTGCGTGTGTGCGTCTATGTCAATGTGTGTAAGTATGTATGCATATTGTGTGTGTGGAGCATTTGTATGTCTGTCTTTTGTTTTTTTCACCTTTTTCTTATTTTTACAGGTATATGCCTTTAGTTGTGTTTCTTGTATTCAATGTGTCTCATGTACAGCTGCTTTGTAACAATGAAAATTGTAAAAGTGCTATATAAATGAAGTCAAGTTGAGTTGATAACCACAGAGAAAGATATTTGAATGACATCAGTTTTATTCCTCTTCTTTCTGTCTTGTGAATAAACTTTTAATTTCTCTGAGGTGATCTGAATGTGTTTTAAATGCATTTCAATGGACATATTTTATTAGTTTAAGTCATGTACCGTTAGAACAGGAGAGGCTGTTTTTTATAACCACTTGCCAGCACTGTTGTCCTGCCAAGGACAAAGAAAGTCACACACAGACGTGTAATGTTAGAGCAAAAGTCATGCGCAAAAGAGAATTCAGCAATTTGCCGCAATTGTCATTTAATCCTCTGGTTTATGGAATCGCAGTGAACTTCCCTTCCCTTGTCACTCTGGGGTACCTACTGCGTTTACATTCTGTTGATCTTAGGTTTATTTCACATAGGCTTTTGTTTTATTACAGAGACACTAACTCTTCTGCCCAACATCTTATCATCCTTGATGCATTTTATCAGCGCACGCTATGTTTCTACCTCATATCACATTGCCTTGAAAACTATGCCCTGTCACGTTTACAGGATTCTGATGTTTTGCGAGAACAGCAGAGCAGGCTGATTTTTAGGAATCGATATTCAAGGACTCATGTAATCTTCTGGCCCTTGGTCTGTAAAGAGCCTACGCACAATGCCTCAGCTTTGTCCGTTTTGCAATCCATTAGTGACTCATACAGTAGTTGTGTAGCAGTCTTTTACGTGTTCGCTGCTGTGTCACACCACCATTAAATTTAGACCTGTCCTCCTGCGGCCACAGGCCTGCTAAACTGGTTACCTCAGGCGTCCCCTTCTAGGTGTTTTTTTCTGCATCACATATATCAATGCATCATTCTGGGTGGAGGTTTGGTTGCATGTGTTATGTAATGCATTCAGGCAGGGCTTGTTATTTAAATCCTTTTTTACGATCAGCAACCTTTTGGCCTAGTTTCAACATGATTTGATGGTGCGTGGACCGGCTGGAACCAGGGCCGTCCATAGTGTTGGAAAGGGAGATTTTCATCTGACTTTTTAGTTAAATAATTTTCAAGTTTAAGTTGTTGAAACATTCAAACCTATTCTTTCTTACTATATACGTTCATTTTATATTTATTTTATTTTTTCTTTAGAGTAGTGATGTATAGACTCGGTTTCTTCTCAAATGCTTTTTGTTACTAATGTTCCACAAATGTTATTTTTTTGCTAAGGGAAAAGGTTAAACATTTAGGTGTCACAGTCACCTCCAAATAAGCAGACTAAGCAGGAGTGAAACCAATAGTCCCTTTTTGCCTAAATAAGGCCTATCCTTACCCTTTATTCTTACTATCATTTTGAATGAATTCATGTTTGTTCATCGTTTGTCTTACAGGAAGACTACATTTACATACAATTTTCTTAAAAAGGGGGCAACTTTAAATATGCTGAGTTTGGTCTTTCTAATAAACTTTTTTGGTGTTTAATAAAATGTTCTAAACCTTTGTACTGCATCAGTATGCTTGAGTTACACACTTTTGAAGAGGTTGATGTTGTTGTCTTTGTCTGTTTTCTCAAGGTGGACACATAGGTGGCCAAAATAAAGAACATGGGACAATTCTTAAAAAAGGCTCTTATCATTGGCTTTTCAAACTCAGGAAACTTTTTTGTGATAACATGTTAGGACGTCAAATCCACCTCTGCTTATGCCTTGACAACTGGAGATGTGTATTTCATGATGAATATAGTCAAAAGCAACTTCCTGTGGAATTTTTCAAATGAGAATGTTGTACATGTTCTCTTAGAAGAAAAACTTAAATAAAAACTGTATCCCCACAAATTGTTTGGTGTGCTCGATATTACTAAACCACTGTCTCTAGTAAATATACAGATTTTTACCTGTCAATAGATAGGAAACCCTTGTTACAGCATCCATACAATAGTAGTCCATCTGGATACAAGCTGCCTACTTATTCGATACGGTCCCCTATTTTACATCAATAAATATGTTCTCTTAAGTAATCTTTCCATTGCTTGTATATAAATGTCAAATGCATTAATATAGGTCAGTGAGAAAAACATTTTATTCATGTAGATAAAACTAGAGAGCCTATTGGACCTTGAGTAATAATTGAGAGTGTATTATTTATGCTCACAAGTTTAACATTAAAGACAGAAGCATACACATTTTTTGTTTTAAGGAACACGCACTCCCAAGTGTTGAACCTGTAATAACATTGAGCTTTGGCAACTTTTAATTTATTTACCACGTGTCCTAAAAATGTGTAATGAGTTAATGTTATATGTGTCTTATGGATCAATTTTTTTGAAATTTAGATTTTTACAGTTGTTAGAATAGGACAATATCAGGCTGAGATACAACCGTTTAAAACTCAGGAATCTGACAGTGAAAAAAAACTAAATATTGAGAAATTGGCCTGTGAAGTTGTTAATCAGGGGCACTGTGATAGGCCATCAACTCACAAAAAGAAAGTTTTTATATATTTAAGGTAGGAAATTTACAAAATATCTTCATGCAACATGATATTTACATAATATCCTAATGATTTTGGCATAAAAGAAAAATCTATCATTTTGATCCATTCCATGTATTTTTGTCTTTTACTAAAATGTTTCCGTACAACTTAAGACTGGTTTTGTGCTCCAAGGTCACATATGATCAGATTGGTAAAGGATTTCCTCAAATTTCAATATAAGCTGGTTGTATTAATAAGCTTTGCTCAGCCATTTACATTTAAAAAAAAAAATTGTTTGAAAACAAACACCTGTAAAAAAATAAATAGGGTATTTGTGGCAATACATAAGACTGCAACCTGTCATTTGGAAATCACATCTCAAATGTCACAAAAACAGCCTTCTTTACTTAGAAATGTTGTCAAATTGCAAAATATTCTTTGTGTTAATAAAAGCTTATATATGCATTTGTGACCTCAAGACTTGACTACTGTAATGTACCTAGTGTTTGTCGTGCATCATCAATAAACAAACTACAGTTAGTTCAGAATGCAGCTGCCAGAGTCCAGAAAATACGATCACATAACACCGATTTTATCAACCCTTCACTGGTTACCTGTTAAGTATCGTATTTACTATACTATTTCATATATTCTATCAGAGAGCCTGCGGACTGACTGACCATCCCAGCTCCATTTCAGGCAATTCCATCACCCCCAAAGAGCAAATTTAAGTGACCAACTGTTAACTTTTGACATGTTCGTGAATGTACACGGATCTGTTAGGCACAAAACGAAACGTGATTGTTTGCTTTACCTATCAGTCATATGGCCTCTTGGGCGGGCGTTGGCCAAAGAAAGCGTAGATAAGTTCCAGTCCTTCAGAATGAAGTACGATGGCTACCGAGACTACATTAATGCTAAATTTACATCACTTGACAGCAGTTTGGTGTTATAGCTCATGCCATTACTATTTTGCCTCCTTATAACATTCCTGATATTTGATTCTGATGTCGATCACAAGACCAAATTAGACCTAAACTGTTTCAACACGTGAAAGAATATCGAGTTCTACATAGAGAGCAAGAGAAGACATGAAGAACATCATTTATTTTATAACATCATTTTTCATAGGCTCAATTTAGCTACATACATTTGTGAGTGCTGCAATTGTTGATCCAATGAGAAGCACACCTGTCTTGAGCAATATGTAACAATTCAGCACTCGCTAAGAGACGCTATGACAAAGACAGAGAAGAAACAGCACATGCACTCATTGACTAACAAGTAGCTCCCTTGATGTGCTATATTTGACAATGACTTTAGATTTCAAGTAGGCCTACTGGAGGAGGAGTGAATGTTGGTAGGTTTCTACCTGTTGGTGTGATACGAACATCCACTGAAAATAAACAGAAAAACAATGGTTAGGTTTTAATAACTGTAATCACGAAACAGTACTTTTTGAACGCTTCTTGTTTTTTGTATTATTATACAAAACAGTCAAAAACGTACAACTTAATGTTGTGTTAAACAGGTCAGGGGTCGGGCATGTTTTATCCAAGTGTTTTGGGTACAAAACTGGACCTTTAGCACAGACATATTATATATATAACCTATATAGCATAAGGGACATATTACAAATTAAAAGATTAAAGGGGGTCATATGACACGGCTAAAACGATATTGTTGTTTGTTTTCACATGTAATGGAATGTGTATACACGATTCAGAATATGCTGAAAACTTTTTTTTTGTAGGCTTTCATAACAGTAATTACAATTTCATTTTATCCACAGTTGAGGGTCAACACAAACCATATGGATACTTTGCACATTCTTCAAACAGTGAAACAAAAGGAGGAGGTACAGTTGACTCCAATGACTGTATATGTGTTCCATTGTGTACACGGTTGTTAATGTTTTAATTTGTAATTTGTTGTTTACGCTATATATGTTATGTAAAATGTTTATACTAAATGTCCAGTTTTGTGCCCAAAACACTTGGATAATACAAGAGTGAATCTTAAAAATTTCACAAACCATATACAGACAGTTGGCATCAGATTTTTGTTATGGAGTTAGCCTGCATTTAACAGATAGGCTATTTAATGTTTATGTTGAGAAACTCACCTGATGTTGTGGAGGTTTTATATGAAGGGGATACTGTTGCATTTGCAGTGCATATGTATTCTGTTGAAAAACCACAGTCTGAATCAAAATAAAGAGAAAACATTTTTCAAGAAATTACATTTAAACATGAAGAAAACACAGAACACCATATTAGAAAAACACAAAATTGTCAATCATCATGTCATTACCATTTTCTATGAAACAACAACTACATTTTAAAGAACTGAGAATACCTTACCTTTCACTTTTATATAAACAAAGCTAAAAGAAGGATTTAGATTAGTTCTGCAACGATACGTTCCTGAATGACACTTCTTTGCACTGTGAACATGTACACAGAGAATCATACTATGATTTGAAGATTGAAGACTGTGTCCATCCTTAATCAACTGGTTAAATGATCCATGCACGACAAATAAACTTGCATGTGATGGTAAAGGTTTGACCAGGGCATATAATCTCTTTTCCAGATCTGACCTTTTCAGTAACACAGTCACCTGTAAGAAAAATGTAGGCTACCATATAATATACATCTTTGACAAAACATTTAACTTACAATTTAACTTACCTTTAAGCACAGTTGGAATCAACACAACAAAATGAATGTCAAAATGCTCATGTTTAAAGCGAGTCAAGTACGAGCAGATAAGTGCCTGTGAAAGTAAGAACTCGCATGCGATGGAACAATAGGAAATTATCCACACTGAGGCTTTTTATTTTATCAGTTCAAAAGAGATAGGCTCATCGGCCAAAAGACTCATCTCACTGATAAAACATTACATGTAAAAACAGGCTTTAAAATCAATCTAAATCTAGATTGTTGTGAATTTTTCATAAGAAAATACTGCCACCTGTTATTTTTTTAACAAATTCCAGTTAATTATAAATGTATATAATATTCCAATTAATTACATGTAGCCTATATTTATATTAACCATTTTATAGCCCCAATTCAGTTATTCTGAATTTACTATTTATAGGTATGTGTTATGTTTCTTTCTGTGAACTTCTAAAAATATTTCTCTAAAATGTATAATAAAAATTGTATTTGCATTATTATAAAATGAAAACAGGTCAAACTAACAAAAGATGCTCTTTATTTTTCAGACCTCACATACTGCAAAGAAAACAAGTTCATATTCACTTTAAGCAAAAGAACAGTAATATTTTTGTATTTAGAAAAAGAAAAAAAAAAATTGTGAGCACCTCGATTTTTGTCACACTTTTCACGTGTGTTGTCATGCTGTCAGTCTGCATCGCTGTTGGATGATGTTTATAGTGTGTGTATATATATATATATATATATAAAGAGAGAGAGAGAGAAAGATATATGCATATAAATACCATGTGTCTTGTTATTCACTTATTTTAACCTAAATTTAGAAGCACGTAAATTACCAGCCCTAAAATATTGCCACAGTGCTCAACACCAGTTTCTACATGCTCAAGTTTAGTTTCTCACGTAATTTTATGTTGAATGAAACTGCGCATTCTTTTTTTCCGAAGAGCGCGGAATTTTACGACCCGCTATTCTTCAAATCGAACTGCGCAAATTTTGCAACTTACGCTCAATGATATGATAGCTCGGCAACGGAGGAAACGCGCCAGCTGTACGGTGAGGCTTAAAGAGACATCAGCGAAGAGGGAGAAAAAATGAGAATGGCTTCAAGAAACACCGACCAAATGGGAACTGTCGTCGACTTGTAATTCACAGATTTAGGTAAAAGTCTCTAATCTGCTGGTTAGTCTTTCTTTCCAAGCGATAAAAGTGTTATTCAGTGTACGTAATTTATACCAATTTCGAGTGTTCGGGATTAAGGAGTTGCCCGGTTAATGGCTGGCCAGCTGTACCACTGGGATACAAAATATATGGGGTTGCAAACAAATACAACAGTGACATATGTGTTACGGCGTTATATACAATAATAGACGTGTTTTAGTTCCGTTGGTGTTGTTTTGTTAACTCGTTAGCTCGGTAAAGCGCAGGCCACAGATCGTTAGCTTGTTTGGGCTAGTTAGCGCGCTAGCCTGGTTTACTTATCTCTGTTGCTTAGCTCGCAACTCACTGGCTAACTTAACAGAAATTTGATTTTCAACATTAAACGGTTCACGGTTCAGTATTGTTACTTCGAACATTTCTAATATGTTCATGTAATGTTCTTCTACAAAGGGGTACAAGATGTGCTAAAGGTGTTGTGTTGTTTTTTACTAACACAAGTTTCGTTCTCATCTTTGGTAGCGAGCTAAATTATACTTGTTGGCAGATGTGCCCTTGTATTTTCTGCTAGCATTTAGATATGTTTGGGAACTGTAAGTAGTGGATAATACAGGAATTATTCCCTCAGTGTTCCTAATGTTTGGTCATTTAAAACGTGCTGATCTTCATAGAAAGAAGGCCGGTGTAGCACAGGCCTTTTATGTCTGTTGGCAGTGCAAAAACAAACTAGTTTGTCTATGCTTGTAGCCGGGCCTGATCCGACAATAGACGATGGATTGTAGTTTTAGCTGTATAGATTACATATAGCCGTATATATCATGTATTGTAGATGCAATGGGTCCATTTTGTTAGTCTTCTGGATTGTGCTTGTGTTGGATGGTTCTATGCATTACTTCACACAGTTTTTTTTTGCACTTAATTGTGACAAAATCATAATTTTCAGTCATGTCATCTATTCTCCGTTTATGGTATTTAATGTGGCTTTCATTAGAAAAGGATTGTATGTGGCGGCACTTGGAAATTTGCAAATCTGTGAAGGTTTTAATGGAAGAAGAAACATTCCTTATATTTCTACTTTCGAGTTTGTCAAGCATTTTGCCCTGATGTAGGTCTACCTGTAAGGTTTCATTTCAAAAAGAGTTATGTACGCAAATTCAAGTATGGATTGATAAATTAAAGTATGTTCTTAGTTTTGAAAAATGTATATGTTTAAGTACATTAATTCAGACAAGCATACAATTTCTCATTATGTAGTAATAGGGTTGCAAGTACTTACTATATATTGTAATGTATATATCTTATTATTATTGTTAGTTTTCTTTGGCATGAGTTATTTCAGCTTAGTTTTTCATGGACATATTATCGTTAACTAAACCAGCTCATGGCTAACTTCTGGGGAGGTGCCACTCTGCTGTTACAACCCTACAGAGGCTTTCTGTCCAAGATGACTCTGGCTCCTCTTCACACGACCTCAGGCCTCATCTCGAGCTCCTGAGGGATGTATTTTTAGATCTGGAAGTCAAAAATGCTAGATAACATTTCCTGTAGGGAGATAGTCTCTAGTTTCATGTCCCTTGAACCTTCAATGCGATGCGGTTTACTTTCTGAAGGATTTTCATTCCCCTTTTTGCATATTCTGTTTTATTTGAGACCTAAAAAACTGTGTAAATTGTGTCTAAATAATAGGTAGTGAAATTGTTAATGAAAATAATTGTGTTAAAAGGATAGTTTGCCCAAAAGTGTACTCGCCCTCAAGTCGTTCCAAATCTGTATACATTTCTTTGTTCTGATGAACACAGAGAAAGATATTTGGAAGAATGTTAGCCATTTTCATTTCTGGGACATCAGTGACTACCATAGTTGGAAAAACGAAAGTGCCCCAGAACGGTTTGCTTTCCTTATTATTTTTATTTCAACAGTATAAAAAAATACTATATTTATTTTCTACTATGGCAGTGAATGATGTATACAGATTTGGAACAACTTGAGGGTGAGTAAATAATGACAGAATTTTCATTTTTGGGTGAACTATCCCTTAAATGGAACAATTCAGCAATGGAAATTCTGGAAACCATAGGCTATCCCAGGTATATATGACTTTCTTCAGCTTACACAAATTGCTTTCCCTTCAAAGTTTAAAAAAGCACATGTACACAAATTATAAATGTAATCCATAAATGTCCAGTGGGTTAATGTCTTATGAAGTGAAACAATGGGTTTTTGTACAAAATTGTATACTTATAAGTAGTCTTTTTAGGGCTAATTGTGCTTTCTCCCTGCCCTAGATATTACAAGGTGTGCTACTGATGTGCTGCCCATTTCATCCCAACATAAAGTCTGACATGCTCTGCGTTCGTATTTGGACACAAGTAATGTCTGACACGTCTCCTCAAAACCACCTGAATGAGGCTCTAAGGATGGAAAATGATGCCAGACAGCATCTCAACAACAGTAGCTAAGACAGCGTGAGAGGAAAGGTGCACGCATGTGTCCATGAACACATGTTATTGTGTCCATCTCCTGACAATAGTGCTCCTCTAAAGTTGGATTTACGGAAGATCGCCGTAGGATGTCTTCGTCTTGAGTCAAATATTAGCTTTGGATTGTCTGCTCTCGCAAGTAGTTCCCCGTTTATAGAAGCAGCTCATGTCTAGTTTAATATGCGTGTATAGAATTGTTTTGTGGATGAGCCATTCCTTCCACACTTTTTCTCTCTAAATTCCACTCCTCCATCCCATTTCCCATACCCCTGTTGCTAGTTTTGGTGGCTCTGTGATTTATGGCAGTGGAGTAATCGTGGAGAGGCCGGGGTATCACAAGCTTATGGATTTTGATAAGAGAGGAGGAGGTGGAAAAGGAGAAGTGGAAGAAGGAAAGAGAATGTCAAAGACTGGTGGGAGTAGGACTGGGCATGGGGGAGGCCGAAGCTCCGGGACCAACTCTGGGGTGCTTATGGTTGGCCCTAACTTCCGAGTGGGAAAAAAGATAGGCTGTGGAAATTTCGGTGAGCTTCGTCTCGGGAAGAATCTTTACACTAATGAATATGTGGCCATTAAACTGGTAAGTGTCTCACAATTTTTTTTCTTGTGTTATTGCATAAATGTATTTATTGTAGAATGCAAATGGTTGAATACATGCAGATACGGGACATTTTCTTATAAGACGCATTACAATAACCTGTGTGTGCAGGTAAGCAATTGCAGGGGGAAATTAGATTATGCAGTTCTTGTGTTCTCCCTTGTTAATAAAAAAATATTTGCACTTTGACGTACTGTTACACTACGTGTTCCACAGACAGCTTGTACCTATTTTAGATTCATTCGCATTCTTTGTACCTTTGGGATGCCTGTAGCATCAGTCAGTGGAATATATCCCTGAAATCTGACTACAAATGTCAAAAGTGACACGGAGTCTAAATGTCTGTCAAACCTAGAAACAAACTGTCTTTTGCTTTATCGAACCAGAAGTTTCATCTTTTCTGGACAGTTCTGGTTTTATCTCCATTGTCTCCCATGTACTTTACAAAGAGTGTGGCTCAAAAACATTTCTAAAATCTTGTTAAACTTACATTACATAATTCTTTCCCTTGTGCTTTGTTACTGTGCCAGCCATTCAAATGGATTTAAAAATGCCAAAATATTAATGCTTTATATGATTTGGTTTGAAGTCCATACATCTAAGTCCTTGGTAAAGGTAATTTAGTGATGAAAAGAATATCGGCTAAGGCTACGTTTAGTTGCCACAAACATCCGATTTCATCTTGTATTTTGTCAAATGGCCAATATATATGTTGTAAAATGTACAAAAAGAACTTAAGATGGCCAATATATATGATGAGAAATGTATGCTAATGTAAAGGAATGATCACTTTGGTTTATAGTATAGCCTTTCAATGAGATTCTTAGTAGCTTGTATATTTGATAGGGATGTAATGGTTCACGTTGTTCGCGATGCGATTCACAATACTGGTCTCACTAAATGTTTTTTTTTACAAAATAAGTTGAGACGAATTAGAAATGCACAACTGCCCTTTCATTTTTTCTCAAATGCTGCATATTTATTGTTAAAATAAAATATATTTAATGTCAAATAAAACTAAATTGTAATTTTAGAACAAGTCAAAATACAAAAGAAAAATACAATAGCCTCTTTAATATAAACAAACTTAGAGTTTGTCTGTGCTTTACCTTTCTTGGGTTTTTTTAAGAAATATAAACTTTCCACGTTAACAAAGTTGCAGTAAACAGCAGCCCCTGCTGTTCAAAACATGTATTGCATCTGATTTAACATCACAGCCGACTTGAATCTTCACATATTATAATCGATTTCCGACCTGCTCACAGTGAACCATTACATCCCTAAAAAGAGCTATGACAGAGGAATAGTTACAGTATGGGACACTTTTAAATAGATGATAAAACACTGGATTTATCTTTTTTTTCTGCATTGACAAGCTGATTGAGGTACCCATGTCTGCTAAATGGATAGATCACAATGTTAAGCACTAGAAAATCTTTTTTGATTAAAGAAAAGCTGCATACAAACAATGTAATAAAATGATAATATGTACTATGTAATGATATTATGTAATATGATAATAAAAAAAATATTTTTTACCCCATGTTATGAGCTGAAAGGGTAGGCTAAACCGTTTGGTTTCTTCACTCCTAACTGCTGGAACCCTGTGGACTTTATGCAATCCGTTCCTTGTGATTTATTTATTTGGCTTTTCTGTTCTGCCCCCTGTTCAGCAACTCTTTTCTCCACATGCTCAGAGCTGCTGGGGCCACAGATGACTCAATACACACACTCAGACACGCAAAAACCTTGTATTGATCACTTTGGGGTGTAATTACCTGTATTAAAACCTGTAGTATATGTAACTCGTATACGTTTGTGCCAGTGTTGACTGGCTTAAGTTTTTATTGTTAAAAAGAGTGAATTTTGTTCTCATGTATCGTCTTTTTTGTACCTGTAGGAGCCAATCAAATCCAGAGCACCTCAGCTTCATCTTGAGTACAGGTTTTACAAACAGTTGGGGAACTCAGGTATGGACTATACCCTTACTATATCAGCACATTTAGACAGCTTTGGTTCATAGTTTCTTCTTATCCTTTTTAAGCTGCGGTTCTGTCGACATCCTATTTACAACCATGAGTTGCTTTTAGCTCCTACCGTCTACATCCTCCCTTCAGTAGAGAGGAAGAATTAAATCAGAGCAAGCTATAGTTCCTGTGCGTCGATGCTCTACTTCCTGTGCCTTTCTCACACAACTTGAGTAAACTGGTTAGCACAGAAAGAGGTTGAAATATAGCTAGGTTTTTTATTTTCTTCTATTAATTGAATTTACTTTCAAATGCTTTCCAGTAGCTCAGTGGTAAGAGCATTGGGTTGACAAAGCAAGGTTGTGGGTTCGATCCCAGGGGATTGCACATGCCCAAGTATAAATGTATAGGTTAATGCAATGTAAGTCGCTTTGGATAAAACTGTCTGCCAAATGCATAAATGTAAATGCAATTTATATTTATTAATCAAGGTTTTAGCAGGGGTTTCCTGCATCGAATATTAAACGGCAGCTACCCAGGCTTAATTTCGGACCACCGAAGACAAGCTTTATTATTAGGGGTTATTTTTTTGTGGAGGTTTTGGGAGAAGCAAAGACAGTCAAGTGTGCAGTCCGATTGTGTCTCCTGCATCCGTTCTTTTACTCTCGTCTCTGTTCTTCAATACACAGCAACAGTTCGAAATACTGAAAAAAAATCACTTTTTGAAAAAGTGGACCTGAATCATTGTTTAATGTGATAGAACAGGGGCTGTAACTGTGCTGTTTTTAGGAATACCTTTGTTTAAATCATTGACTGGTTGTTTAGAAAAATCATGTTAAAAACAAAAAGTCAATAGTAGAAGCTATAGTCAGTTTTAGAATATACATGCAAACATAGGTAAATGCACCCATAAATTCATGTTTACATAATGTCATTGACAGTTGTAATACTGTTCAAAATAGTGAAGGAGGCGGGAGGCGGGAACCGGCGAACATTTAACAACCTCACGGTCGATTGCCGTCCACCCAAACATAAATAAAACTTAATACAACAGTGTCCAGACCTGGTCTTTTCTCGTCGTACACTACTGTCGCTCGTCTTTTTTATCTTACTATCCCCTCCGTGTGAGATCCTTTCCCACATCGTTCCCTCACAGCTCTCGTCCCACCTTGCTCGTTACAACAGTTTTTACCCAAATTACTCTGCACAGGAAACAGAACAGTGAAGATGAATGTCCATGTAAATAATCGTATGTACACTACGGAAAAGGTTTTAGTTTGTTTGTACTGTAACGTATTTTCTGTTGTTGACTGTGTGCATCTGGTTTCTAACAACTTTTTTTTTTTTTGGCAGAGGGTGTACCTCAGGTCTACTACTTTGGGCCTTGTGGGAAGTACAATGCCATGGTGCTGGAATTGCTTGGCCCAAGTCTAGAAGACCTGTTTGACCTCTGCGATCGAACCTTTTCTCTCAAGACTGTCCTCATGATGGCAATTCAGCTGGTCAGTGTAACTGCTCACACGAGTGATGAGATTAAGATGTTAAAGTTTAAAAATGATGAATGATACACGCCTGACAGTGCACAGTTGGCACTCAATTTGAACAGCGCCTAGATACGTTTTTTTGTTGGCACTGTTGGTTGGTTTGAAAATGAGACTCATTAACATATTCACATTTTATGTTAAATCCATTAAATGTTTGTTTTTTGGAGATACCAAATGGGCAACTCCTATAGAAGTGCTCTGTATAAAAATGGAATGTGATCTGTGACCATGTGAGGGACCATTCCTAAGTGTCTTGTTTTTGTGTTGTAGATTACACGGATGGAATTTGTGCACACAAGAAGTCTGATCTACAGGGATGTTAAGCCTGAAAACTTCTTAGTTGGCCGGCCGGGGACCAAAAGGCAACATACAATCCACATCATCGACTTTGGGCTTGCAAAAGAATACATTGACCCCGAGACCAAAAAACACATCCCATACAGGGAGCACAAGAGCTTAACAGGGACAGCCCGATACATGAGCATCAACACACACCTGGGAAAGGGTATGAATATATTTTTTCCTGAGAAAAGATTTACCATGGTCTCCTTCAAAATTCACTTGTACGTGGTTTAAATATAAATGCATGTTTACTGTTTGTGCAGAGAACCACCCTAAAATAGTAAAACTCATTTTAAACAACGGCAATAATCAGAAACGCAACTCAAAACAAGATCTGAATGTTCTATTTTTCACTGTAACACTGAACTTAAAGGGCACAATTCGTATTCCACACACTCAGGGCTTAAAGTTTTCTGGTATTGTGCTGGATCTCCGGCTTGCGGCGCTTGACTGCGGAAAAAAAGATTTACTTAAAAAAATATTACATTAAAAAAAGCTTATTGATATCAGTTCGCCTACCAGTGGTATGAGAGAAACACACGGCTATCACTCACAACCAAACAAACATTACCAGCCAATCAGAATTAAAATGGGGCGGGTCATGGTTGCCGGAGTGGAGAGTAAGTTAGCAAGCGAACAGTCGGCAGGATCGAGAGTAAGTTTATAAAGCTTAAACGAAGGGCAGCTTTTAAGTCCATTATGACAAATATGACATGCACAAATTGGAGACTGTGACATAAAGATCGATAACTTTGTGTTGTTTCGGCAAATCATCTAATCAGACCTCCGCTTTCACTTCTGCGTGTAACACACACACGCTCATTCGCATGCGCGCTAACTGCGATTGAGATATCAAGGATCGATTTCTAAAGTGTCTAAATCATTTTCAAAAATTTCCACAGCTTATTGCACTTTTCTCAAAGGGCTAAGTCATAAACATGGTTGTTTTTTGTTTGAAGTGAGTGTAAAAAGTTGAGAAAGAAATCTGATGTCAATACATTAGTCACGGCATCCTAATATTCCTGTTATTCTATGTGGTTGATATGACAAAAAGAAAAATGTAAAGGGAAGCACTCACTGCTAACTCCGTAACCTTTGAAGCTTTAATAGGAATAAATATCGTTTTGGTTTCACAGGTTGTAGTTCAAAATTTGCCAGTAAGAGTTTAAAAATGGAAAATAAATCTCCCCCCCACTAATCATTATTAAAAAAAAGGCAGAAAAATGTGATCACTTTTGCTTTTTTGCGGGCTAATTTATGCTATCCTGGTTTGACCAAATGTGATCTCATTACTTTTTGTTGTTGATGTGAGTTGTAACATTTACTAATAATACTAGAGCACAAAATTGTTATCTGGTCAATTTATTTTGTTCTCAAAATGCGACCCTAGGTCTTATTTGTTTTCTTTTTAAAAAGAAAAACTTTTATTGTGATGAATTTGGTATGTTAACCTATGTTTCTGTATACCATAATTGCATAAACTATGGTTTTTTGGGTTATAATTATGGCCCACTTCTTTCGAGTCATTCTGTGATCCAAACACAGTTCGTTTCAAGGCAATAATGTTTAAACAATGTTCTTTTTTGTTTGACAAATAACCCTTTGTGTCTACTCTCGCAACCCCGAAAAAGAAAGTTCAGGCTCAGGTTTTTATTTTTCTTCAACCCCTGCACACTGCATCTGCAACGCTCCACTATGTCGTGACAGAAAGTTGTGATTCCTCAAGGGACTAACACTACAGAGTGATAAAAGATAAACATTGGTAAACAGAGGCGCTAGCCCAGCATTAAGATAGAAAATCATACAGCCTGACAATGCGATAGCCAGTAAAAACATGTCCCTTTGTTGGATGTTGTGTTTTTTACACTGTTGTTGTTATTGTAGAATTTACACGCTAGGTTTGCCTTCTCAATGATGTCATATACTTTGTAAAAGACAATGCTATTAATCGTATAATTTGCATAGTCCGACATTGTTTCTTGCCCATAGCGTGACAAGTCTAAATCACATAATCTGACCGTGACTTTCGTAACAGATTTTTTTTTTATCTGAACCCGGCATTATTCAGTGACGCACATTAAGCCATAAAACATAGATCTTAACTCTCTAGTAGGATGCAGGCACACATTGGTTAAAGGCTTTGTATGCTACATGTAGAAAATGCAGTGGAAACACTTTCATTTTGTACTATATAGCCAGAGACATTTTTATGTGTATTTTGCTTCTGTTTCATTTTTCAATTCTTATTTCTTGCAGAGCAAAGCAGACGGGATGATTTGGAGGCACTCGGTCACATGTTTATGTACTTCCTGCGAGGCAGTCTACCCTGGCAAGGCCTAAAGGTATCACACTGTCCGGAGTGCAAAAAATGTTTGCTTAGTTTTGAAATACGACATGTGCAAAGAACATCATTATAGAAAAACAAGGTTCAGTTTATCAGTTTAAATCAGTTTTTTTTCAACCTAAAAACCACAAATTAGCCAAAGTGCAAATCTGGTGTTAGAATTTCTGCTCCACACTGAACAGGTTTTAATGGTGTCTTGCTGTTGTTAGTCTTATCTCACTTGTCTCTGGAATAAGCCTCACTGTCGGTTGCTATCATGGAAATTCTGCAGAATACCTAGTAGCTGTAGAGACTAGATAGGTTGACCTATATAGAAGACCAAAAAGATCTCAAAATGTGTTCACACCTTTTTGTTGATAGCTTTGCAGACAAGGATAGAAAATGATAAATGATACATGCCTAATACTGCACAGGTGGCAAACATTTGAACTGCTGCGAGACATGTTTTTGTTGGCCCTGTTGGTGGAAAAATGTAAGCCAATAACACATATAAAAAATCATTAAATCCATGAAATGCTTGTTTTTTGTCTGTTAAGGCTGACACTTTGAAGGAGCGCTACCAGAAAATTGGAGATACCAAAAGGGCAACTCCTATAGAAGTGCTCTGTGAGAGTTTTCCAGGTAAACATGTTGTTTGTTTTCAAGAGGTCAGATACATTTCCCTTAAAAGTGGATTACAGAACAAGATTTGTGTTTTGCTTTGTTTTCACAATGGCGTAAATCTGTGGTAGTTAAATGAACAAACCTGTTGTCCATGCTAATGCTCTTGGCACATTTTTTGCGTCAGCCAGCTACTATTAAATTTATTCAGGTTTTAAGTTCTGTAATGCAATTAAGCTCTCGTTGCATGGGCAGACTCTTAACTTTGACCTCTTGCAGAAGAAATGGCCACCTACCTGCGTTATGTGCGGAGACTGGATTTCTTCGAAAAACCGGATTACGACTACTTGAGAAAACTCTTTACAGACCTTTTTGACAGAAACGGCTATGTCTTTGATTACGAATATGATTGGGTCGGCAAGCCACTAGTAAGTCTTACTTGGTTGTCGCATCAAACTGATCTGTGATTTACCAAGTTACATGTGTGTTAAACCTTTTTCATGTCCATACAGCCGACTCCAATAGGACCCATGCCTAGTGACACACCTCTGCAGCCCAGCTGCAGAGACAAAGCACAACCACAGACCAAAAACCAAGTAAGAGCACACACTCTCATATATAACAGACACGACAAGCTTATATTGTAAAAATAAATGTTGATGTTCTGTAATACTGTATGATGCAGCTTTGAAGGCTATGATCAATGAAGATATTTTTGTCTGGCCTCATGGAATGCGAGCGTTTCATTTAAAACAAACATTAAATAAAAAAAAAATTCAGTTCCTTTTTTGATGTAAATTGTTACTTTATTTTTTATGCATTATACTTTTGCTGTACTCACGATTCTTGATCCATTTATGCAACTTGGGTTACATTTAAGCTACTTTTATTTCCACCAAACACGACATCTCTAGCTCTAAATGCTGAATTTGATTATTCTGGATGGCAGTGTTTCATGTTTCTTGATACTGGTCTACCACAGATAACAATCCTCAAACTATTGACCTGCGCTGTTGCTGAACGATGAGAACTTAGTTCCCCTCTTCATCTGCATGCCATGTGCTCTCTTTTTTCACTCACACTTTTTTTTTCCACCTCTATCCTGTTAGCTGGTGCAGTGTGCTTGTGCATGGATGATATTCCTCTTTAAACTCGTTCTGTTCTTTTTTTCTTTACACCCCCACCTCCTTTCAAACACATCTCTAATGCCCTTTGACATCCTCCCCCCTCCCTACTGCTGTCATGCCAGTCGCCAGAACCCAAAGGAAGTGAGTCCCAGCCCACTCCCATGACCAACAGGGAGCTCCTGGGGTCGCACCTCACGGCTGATAGGCTGGGGGGCTCTGTCCAGGTACTGGGTGTTTGCGCAGCACTGCATAGTGTATTGTCAAACTCTTCTCTCTGTTCTCTTTCTGTTGTTCCTCCCGTTTTCTCGAGACATCTCTGTTCATTTACTGGCTGTGAGCATCTAGTAGTCTTTTCCTCTTGTCGCTTCCTTATGTAATGCTTACATTGCACTTGCATGTTCCTGATGGTTAGGTGTTGACATCAGTGTAAGAAACTGCCTATACTGTATACAGTTAAGCAAAACTAAGTGTTTACATTTGCCCCATGTATGTGCATTTCCTGTGTACGTTTAATTTTTTTCTAGGAATAAAAATAGAATTTACATTATTTATTGGGTTAAATTTGCTTGTTTTGGGTTTGTTTAGTTTTCACCAAACTATTCCTGTTTTGGCTAACTAGACCCATTAGGCCTTTTCTTCCTAACTTTCCATGATTGGTACTAAACAACTTGATTATGACCCTTTTTAGACCATTCAAAAACAGTGGCCCAAATAAACATTTGTGTGGTTTGGCAATCAATCATTTTTATACATTTTGTCTTCAGGTTATGAGCTCGACAAATGGAGAAGTGAATACAGACGATCCCACGGCAGGCCACTCCAACGCTCCCATTACTGCCCCTGCTGAGGTGGAGGTGGCCGATGATACAAAGTAAGGATGTATTCTAAAGCGATTCTTAAATCCCTTACAATATTTCAGTATCGCCAAAGCATTTATGTTTGTATTTCTTACACCTGTTATGCCCGTTTTACTCCTACTCTGTTTGCAGTGTGTACGTTTTCCCATGCTAACATATGGACATGATAAATGGCTTGTATTGCTGTATGAACTTAGCAGTTGTGTGTGGGAAGAGGCTTCTAAGGGTGCCAAAATTATTGTTGTTTTCTGCCTGATCAGAGTTTGTATTGATAACTGTGATTGGATGTTAATACCAGATTTAAAAACAACAAGGATCTGCACTTCTGTTTGTTTCAGATGCTGTTGTTTCTTCAAGAGGAGGAAGAGGAAAGCACTCCAGCGGCATAAGTAGGGAGGAACGTCTTGGACACATTAAGAGTCAATGGCGGGTCTAAAGAAAATATAAAGCAAAGGACTTGCAGATGAAATGTGGAGTAACCTCTCCTCTGTCTCTGCTCTGAGTGTTCTGCTTCACCTCAGACCAGAAACCACTCACTGCCTCAGTTTTGGCATCCGCTCAGAGAGGATACGCCTCAATACTCGGGGCTCTGATACTCTTTGTAAGGAAACAATTCAGTGGAACAAATAAATATATTTGTACAATGTGAGACACCAGAAATCTTAAAGAGACTTTAATGGTCAGAAAATAAGATATGTTATGTGATTTAAACCCTCATGAACTGTTTAAACGTGTATTTTAGATGACATGCAAAACCATTAATTGAAAACTGAAAGGCAACCATATACACACATACATCTGTTCACTTCGACACTGGTTGGATGAGTGAGTGATGTACTTCATGGTGTTGTTTAATGGGATCAAAATAAGTGGGAAAGACTGCTGACTGATGGATCCAGAAATATACACCAGAATCAAACTTATGTACATTTTCTCTTTCCTTTTTTTTGTAATTTAAAACAAAGTTGTTTTCAAGATATGATTTCCTTGAGTTGAACAGTTTTACTTGTTGTGTAATGTCTTTTTTAACCGCTTTTAGTTTTTTTTAACTATCTCTTTGGTTCCTGTTAATGTGGATGATGTTGTAGGACAGTGGCTGGTCTCAGGTACTGTGGGAGATTGAGAGACATAGCGTCTCTCCTCTGTGAATTGCACTTTTGGGAATAAAAGAAAAAATGTTTGGCATTTCTAGCATCGAAATGACCAGAAAGCATTAGAGATAAAGGTAGATATGGGATCATTTATGCAGTAGGCTGGTCTCTCCCAAAGGGGCAAAGCAATGCTCTCAGTGACAATGTCCTGTGCATTTTATTTTTTTCGACATTAAAGTATCCAAGAATAATAGTTTGTGCCTTTCTGCGTAAAACATTTAACACAAATGAATCCCTCTCTAGTCAGGTGAGGTGTCCATAGCCCCGATCAGATTATTCATTACTGTATGACATTTCTCAGACTACTTTTAATTGTCAAGTGTATCATAGCAACACCCCACAAGACATGAGTCTTGAGTTTATACTCACTAACAGAGGTTGCCTATCAGAGTTAGCATGTGTATTGATTTAAATACCTATTAAATGTTGCTTTTCTTCTTATGCCTCAAAGATGTTACATGTTGTGTATATGAACGTTGACTTTGTGGCGCAATTTAAATCATGGCAGGCTTAACAGTGCATTTAACATTGTGAGACGTTACCTACAGAACATGTATCACCGGCATGTGGCGCCACAGAACAGCTGCAATTGTTTTAAACACCTTTGGTAATGCATCTCTGAACATTTGGTATAAAAACAGGGGACACGCTGGCTTTCTATTAAACTACACTTTATGGTGCAGTGTACATTTACTCCAAAGTATTTTATTTTTCTTCAAAGACGACAGAGCCAGAAAGTTCTTACTTTGGTCACAGTCTTACTTAATAAGTACCTTATTCACACATTTAACTACTTACGAACCGACTGTCACGAGAAACGAAAGAGCTGTTATTAGAAATATAGATATAATATTGCGTGGAGGTTCACATACAAATGTATAAATGAAATGTTAAACGAACGAACCTTATTTCAACAAGTCTGACATTCAATTCACACATTTATAGTACAGAGCCTGTATGAAGCCATGAGTGTAAATGGTAGGTTCTTTGATGGGCTATATGTATTTCTGTTAAATTTGAAAGGTCCATAGTATGTTAATTATGTATAAACTACAACGAAAACGATTATTTGATAACTTCAGTGCCGACCTAACGCAGAAGAACGAGCAACGTAAATTACGTTACAACAGAATAGGGCGTGTCTCAAAAAACAGTCACAACAGCGTCTCAGCAAAAAATAACGTGGAAATGGGCGTGTCGAAAGGAGGGGGCGTGTCAAAAGGTTTTTCATTGATCGATGATGCTACTTCTTCCAAACTTAGTTGACCAATCAGCGTTTACCACACACATACGTAATTTCTTTTAAACAGGAAGATCGCAATAAGATGTATAATGCTAAGGTTTCAAATTGTGAATTTGTGATCATAAGCCCTTGATCAGATTTTTTTTTGCTAAATTGCATGAGAATAAATTACAGAAGGTATCCTTAAGTAAATAGCTCGCACTCATCTTTAAGCAGTTATGTTTTATGAGTATTTCAGTCTTTTCCGCATGTTTTGTTTACATACACTAAATCTTAGTTGTACTAAAGCGGTAGAAATGCCTTTTACAGTATGACATGTTGTTATTCTATCACGACACCGAGGAAAGTAAATTATTGTAAATTTATAAAACGCTAGTGCAGTTGTAAGTTTAATTACTTTGGAGACATTTTACCACCCTTTAAATATTAATTGTAATTCACATTTGATTGTGACACAAGCTGTTCATATCAGTTATTTCTAAATAGTTCAAGTCCTATTTGTGCATCCCCTGTACCTTCATTTTACATTTACAATAAAACCTACCTATTAAATACAACATACCTGCTTCTTTTCGTTTTCATTTTAAATATGGGTAATGTGATTATTTTCATTTTGAATCAAATACCAAAGTATAAGAAGTTCTTTGCGCAATAGGGAAAACAATTCAGTTAAAAGTACACGCATTGCTCCAAGACTACGTTTTACTAATAACATACAGCCAGGCTTCGTATAGTTATTTTATAGTATACACTTTACACTAGTATCTTTATAATTAAATAGCAGATTATCGGTTTCATAATTAAAATCTTCGAAACAAATAACCACAGTGAAAAAATGGCATTTAGATGAAGGCCAATAGCGTTCAAGATGACGTTGAACAGGCAGCTTTCGTGTCCAATTGAAAAGACCTTTCGGCACTCCCCTACCTTTCGTCACGCCCAGTTCTCCGAAATACAGATACCCGTGTCTCAAAAACAAGGCGCTTTCACAACAAAAAAATAACATAATCTATATATAAACATATACGCTATCATAACCACATCACGCATTGACCGTTTTAGTGTAAATGCAACTTTACGTAATTCGCTGCGCAAAACGATCGCCGTATGACATCATAATACCGCGAGAGACTTTAGTGCACACTTCCTCCATCGTGACTTCTACCAAGTCATCTGACTCTAGAGCTGACATAAGTGACTCCAGTTAAAAGAGATGGAAGCAGCCTTGAACTTCTCACAACATTGCAACAGAAAGCAGGACGTGATGCTGAACTGGACACACAGAAACCTTTAGCTGACCGCTCAATGCTCTGATCATGTCGGACACGTCAGAAATCTCTTTACCCGCGATCAGGCGGTTGAGCTATGCAGTTGGACACTTTCTAAACGATCTCTGCGCCTCTATGTGGTTCACATACCTGCTGGTGTTTTATCATTCGGTGCTGGGTTTTCAAAACACATATGCCGGTGTGTTGTTGTTAGTAGGGCAGATCGCGGACGGATTGAGTACACCGCTTATTGGTTACGAGTCAGACAGGACACCGGGCTGTGGGTCCTATGGGAAAAGAAAGACATGGCATTTAGTGGGTGAGTGACCCCTAACGAATGAACTCTCTCCCGTGCACGTTAAATAACTGCAATTTATAATTTTTCTATTTTCACCACCTAGGAACCATCAGTGTCGCACTATCCTTTCCCTTCATTTTTACCCCGTGTCTGGGCTGTGATACGACCACCCCACAGTGGGTCAGTCTCACTTACTTCATCCCATTTATTGTAATATTCCAATTTGGTTGGGCTGCCACCCAGATCTCCCATTTGTCACTTATTCCCGAGCTAGTGTCCTGTGAGCATGAGAAAGTTGAGCTCACGGCATACAGGTAAACGCATGCAGAAAAGAAAGTTTACGTCACGTGATCAACCACGATTGTGCCATGCAGGCGCTTCTCTCTATTTATTTTGTGATGTGTTATGATGGTGTGTCTCAGGTACTCCTTCACAGTGATAGCCAACATCACGGTGTATGCAGTAGCTTGGCTGATGTTTCATTTTCAGACACAGAAAGGAGACGATCCTGCCATTACAGACAGTCTTGGCCCTATTGACATCCCTGTTTTCAGAGTATGTGCAAGTCTGTTGAATATAATGTTTTTTATTAAAAATCCATTTATTTAAATGATTACACATCCAATTTTCTCAGTTCATTAATAATGCTAAGCAATACATACGGTTTGTTGCATCTAACTGGTTCTGGTTTAGAAGGTTGTGTGGTACGAGCCTGGTCGAACAAGTTATAAACGCGTATGTATTACTTCACCCTTAGAATCTAGGGCTTATAGTGGTGGGCATCGGAGCTCTCTTTTCGCTTCTGTTTCACCTGGGCACACAGGAGAAGAAGTCACGCCCCCTTCAGGAAGAGGCTGGGTCTAGTCCTGGGGAGTGCCAGCCCCTTCTCAACCACACCTCTGTGTCCCCACCTACCAACCTACTGCAGTGGAAGCAATGGCTCAGGCAGCCATCATTCTACCAGGTTAGTACAGCGGTTTTACTCATCGGTGACTTAATATTTATCACTTGACTTTTTAAACACATATCCACAGTGGTTTGATGATGCAGAGTTAATTTTGTCTGTTTTTCTTACATTTGGCTCACCGTGTTTTATAGGTGGCTCTGCTTTACATGTCCACCAGACTGATTGTGAATTTATCACAAACATACATTTCCATGTATCTCACCAACACACTACTTCTGCCAAAGGTGAGACAACTGTAATAATACACAATGTGAAACCACAATAAAAATAAAAGGACAAGAACAGAAAATAAAAGGATAATCTGGTTAATCCCTGTAATTTGTTTTTTTGCAGAATTACATAGCCACGATTCCCTTGGTTATGTATGTGAGTGGCTTTGCTTCCTCATTTATCATGAAACCCCTCAGCAAGCTAATAGGGAAATGTGTGAGTATTTAAATCCTACGGTCTCATTCATTCAGCTCCATTTAAAGGGAAAGATCTCCCAGAAATAAAAACATGTCATTTCAAACATGTATGACTTTCTTTTTTCTGCAGAACACAAAAGATGTTTTAAATAATGTTGATTACCGAGCAACGACGGTACACATTAACTTGCATTGGTTTTGTGTCCATACAAAAGATGTGAAAGGGTAGAGCCGTTGCTTGATTGTCAACATTTTTTCGAAATATCTTCTGTGTTCTGATGAAGAAAGTCAGACCGGTTTGTTAGTGAGAAAATAATAAAATAATTTTTCTGTATATAACAATTAATAGATAAAAGGCAAATTTACAGTGGCCCAGAAAAAAATGACATATAAAAAGTATACATTCAATTTCGTTACACAACAAAGTATCAGTCCCAGGGGCATATGCAAGTAATGCTAGACTTTTCGAAGATTTAAATTTTCTGAGCTATTTATAATTGTTTTTAGTTCTTTTTTAATAGTTGGTGTATAGTTCACACAGGTTTCCTGACATGTTATGTTCTGTACCTTTACTACAGACACGATCAACTTAAGTTAACACCACAAAACTTATCAAAATAACTTTGTGCTTTTTTTTCCAACCTTGTCTTGTGTTTGTTCCTTATTAATAGATGACATATTTTTTGGGACTGTTGCTGATTCTGGCATTCTCCTATTGGGTGCTGTTAGATACTCACATGGGTGACGGTGTGTTCGGCGCAGCAGTTTTGTTAGGGATGGGATGTGCCACCATTCTAGTGATGTCACTTGCCATGACGGCTGAACTGATTGGAGATCAGACAGTAAGTGTTTCAAGAATTGTAAACATTGGGTAAGGTTTTAACTTCGTATATTAAGGGCCTTCTACATACATAAATGCTTAGGAAGGCAGTGTGAGCTACTTCTCTGAAACAAAAGGAATCTGAAAAATGTCTGAATCTAAATAAAGAAGATTTTTGCAGAAGTGAAAAAAGATAATGCTTCTAACATACTAGTTTGAGAAGTGTGCAAATGAAGCCTGTTCTGACATCTTTACTCTTTGACAGCAAAGTGGGGCGTTTGTTTATGGAGCTATGAGTTTCACGGACAAAGTTGCGAATGGTCTAGGGGTCATGATCATCCAAACACTCCACCCTTGCCAGTAAGTGTATTCTTACTTGTAAAGTAAGCGCATGTAAAGCTGTTATGATTTCTTTTATGTTTACGCTAATATGACTCTTTGTGTGTGTGTGATTTCTCTTTTCCAGCACAATAGTCTGCTGTCCAGCATGTGTGTGGTATTACCACTACGTCATGGTTATCGTCACGGGTGGAGTGGGTGTTTTAGCAGCTCTTAGCCTCTGCACGATTCTCATCTGGCCTATCAAGATTATTCAACGTAAGACATTGAAATCTGCAGACATCTTTGCTTTTTTCACTTTCATACACGCACATTGACCTTGTCACCCACTGTAACACATTTAATCATGTTTAATGATTTCTCTTACCTCCACAGCACATGTCTGACATGCTGTTTTGTATTTCAGTGAGTAAGCGAGGTCATATGAACGGTTCAGTAAACAGCAGTGACTTTAAGGGTGAGGGTCATTTGTCGTTGATGACAATCAGGAATCAGAACTAATTGATCTGAATCTACAAATCAGTGATCGGGATGGTTAACTTACTAAAGATTCACCTGAAAGTGATTTGATTTTCAGATAATTAAAGGTTTATTTTATTTTTTTCTTCCACAGCACAGTTTTAGTGCTTGCGAGGCTATGTTGGTCTGCACTATGCCTAATTCTCCAATATTCTGGTTAGGCTTTTTTCCAGCCCAGGGTCCTTGATGTTCAGGCTCAATTTAAGCATTGTTTTGTAGATCATTCCAGTCTTAGGTGTCCCATCTGTTTTTGGGTTTTGTAAACTTTTCATCAAGTTTTAAAAGCTTTACATGTGTATTAAACTCTCCCATTGACTTGCATTGAAAGTTGAGCTGACAGTGTTGACTTTATTGTAATTTTTGCATTCTGAATTGTATGGGGTTGGTTTGTGTACTGTATTGTTTATGTCCATCTTTTCATAAACATTACAATAACATGCCGGGTGTCATCATGTCAGCTCCAAAACAGCAATTTACACCAAGCTCAAAACTCAAGAGTACCTATAACTACCCTGCATGCACTGGTGTTTCTAGTTTAGACATTTAGTGTCTAAATATGAGTAGCTTTCATTCATGTCTGTTTATTCTCTTGTTGTCGTAGATCTGCCTGAGGTGACCGGCCTTTTGGGGAGCAACAGAGAAGATTCAGAGAGTTCTGAACAGCCTTCAGTCAACTGAACCTTAGAGAGACTGAACCTCTATCAGCCACAGAGATTCTTCAGTTTGCTTGTGAATGATCTTTTCACTCAGGCCAGTATTTGCTTGTGACATCTGTGAAAGAGTCACGCATAAAACACTCAAATCAAATCCAAAGGGAGTCGGAAGTTAAATTAAGTTAAATTTCCTCATCATTCTGCCATTTCTTAGTGATCACTTAGTTAATGACCAGCAGTTTGCACGAAGCAGACACTTTATAAAGTCATTCATTTTATGATGCACTGTTATATTTTTCCTGTTTATCTATTCAAATCTATTTTATTAATGATTACATTGTGAAAAGACTAAATGTTATCACAGAAGTTAGTTCAGCAAAACGCTTAAGTTCTGATGTTTGTTTTGTTTCATGTTATAATTAAAAGGAATCAATTGAATACATGCTCTGTTTTGTAAGGGCATTCTGAAAAGGGCAAGAGTAATAAGGGACATGAAGCCATGTTTAGCTATTTCAGAGCATTATCCTTGCCCTTTTAGGTTCTTGCTGTGAAAGGGACCAGTGAATCAGCAATTTCCTTGCAACCACTAACCATGGTTTGCATTCAGATGCATTTTTCAATGCATTAATTATGTTGGACATTCTTTCTGTTCATATACTTTCTGAGCAGAATAAATGTTCTCTATGAACAGTATTTTGACTTGACACATTGTAACCTGGTATTTATAACTTGTATAACTCATTAACATGTTATAACCCATTGGCAGGAATGCATTGTCACTGTGAGTTGTTGAACAAATGGTCATATGATCTTGTGTGATGCTCGTGACTCAATGCCGTTAAATTCAGAAGCTGTATAAGCTGTCACACGTATAACTGATATGTAGTGAATTATAGTCCAAACCTTGATTATAATCAGGACTTTTTAAGGGACAATTATTGTGTTTTTATAGTTGTGCAAAAGAGATTTTATAAATAAACTTTTCTAAACGATGTCTTGTAAATATCTACATGTTATTAAAGGTTGTATGTAAATCAATATGAACATTACATTTGACGAAATGATCTTGACGCACGTTTTTCTGTCCTTGATAAGAGGAAGCAGGTGCTGAGAGAACATGAGAGGGCAACATGTGGGAGATTGTTGGATATGTCGCTTTTTGTGACTGTCATGTGATAAAATCCCATTCTGTTATGGAAATACAGGAAATGGAAAAACAGTAAAATGTCTCTGGAGACCTTTTTCTGGTGACTCTTAGTTCTGCTTGACTTTAGTGCAGCGTTCGGTACTGTAGACCATAACATCCTTTTTGATCACTTACACAATTATACCGGTATTAAGGGACAGGCATTACAATGGTTCAGATCTTACTTATCAGACAGATATCAATATTTCCATTAAAATGGGGAATCATCAAATCTAACGGAAGTAAATGATGGATTACCTCAGGGATCGGTTTTAGGGCCCTTGTTATTCTCCATAAACAGTTGTGCTCAAAAGTTTACACACCCCTTGCAGAATCTGGAAAAAGCTTAAACTTTGGTAAAAATAATGGGATTTTTGAAAATTAAGGTTTATTTTTAATTAAGTCCTGCTCTTTCACTAAAGAAATGTTAACATAAAGTTCACACTAAAGAATAATAAACAAACTTGAAAAAAAAAAAAAAATGGGCAAAAGTTTACACGCCGGATTCTTAATACTGTATGATGTTACCTAAACAATCAATGACAGTTTTTATGTTTAGTCATAGTTGTTTAAGGGTTTCTTGTTTGTCATGAGATAAAACAATCATCCATGTCCTCCACAATCTTTTGCTTTTTCAGCATTTATGGATATTTTACTCATGTCCAGCAGTATGAATGATGTTGAGATTCCTGCAATGCTCTCCTTGCTGGTCTTCCTGCAAAGGCTATCAAACCACTTCAGCTGGTTCAGAACGCAGCAGCACGCCTCGTCTTCCAACAGCCCAAAAAGGCTCACGTGACTCCCCTTTTCATCTCTCTTCACTGGCTACCGGTTGCAGCCCGTGTCAGATTCAAGTCACTAATGCTTGCCTACAGGACTATCACTGGATCTGCACCGGCTTACTTCCACACTCTCCTGCACTCCTACACCCCATCAAGATCCCTGTGTTCGGCAAACCAGCGTCTTGTATTGCCTTCCCATAAGGGCAGTAAATCGCTCTCCCGCTCGTTCTCATTCACAACTCCTTCCTGGTGGAACATTCTTCCTAACTCTGTCCGTTCAACCACATCTCTCACAACATTTAAAAAACTAATCTTCTGTGAATACTTGACAGACAAATGAAAAAAAAAAAAACACTAACCCTTTATCTCAACAGGTAGTGGTCTAGAATTTGTGGAAACCAGTAACTTTGTATTGGCACTTAATGTATTATGGCTCCTGTATGAACTATTGCTTATTGCTCCTAAACTCTTTGTAAGTCGCTTTGGATAAACGCGTCTGCTAAATGTCTAAATGTAAATATTAATTCCTCTTTTTACATTGAGGACAATCAAAAGACTCATACACAACTATTAGAATAGATAGAAACATTCAGTGCTGCCCACAAAGTCAACACGATTCATTTAAAGTCAGGTGGGTGTAAACCTCTGAAAATGGTTTTGGTGTAAATTGTTATTGTTTCATTTACCCTTGAAACAATAACAATCCGAAGATTTGTCCTTCCGAAGATTTGAAAATACATAAATGGTTTTCAGGAAATTAAATATATATTTTTAACACCAAAACTTACCTGACTTTAAAATAATCGTGTTGAATTTGTGGGCAGAACTGAATTAATGTTTCTATATTGTAATAGTTGTGTATGAGTCTCTTATTGTCCTCAATGTAAAATGAGGAATAATACCAGTTACTGCTGGACATGAGCAAAATATCCAGAAATGCTGAAAAAGCATAGATTGTGAGGACCTTGGTGATTGTTTTGAAGATCATTGGACAGTTTTATGACTCATGACAAACAAGAAACCCTTAAACAACTATGACAAAACATAAAAACTGTCATTGATTGTTTAGGTAACATCATACAGTATTAAGAATCGGGCGTGTAAACTTTTGCCCTGGGCTATTTTTAGAAATTCTTTTCTTATTCTTTAGTGTGAACTTTGTTAACATTTCTTTAGTGAAAAAACTTGCCCAGGGCAGGACTAAAGTAAAAATAAACCTTCATTTTCAAAAATCCTCTTATTTTTCAAAAAGTTTCAGCTTTTTCCAGATTCTGCAAGGGGTTTGTACACTTTTGAGCACAACATGCTGCCCCTTAGCGACATTATTAGAAAACATGGAATTAGCTTCCATTTATATGCAGAAGAAACTCCGCTATATATCTAATCAAAAACGGATAATTTCTTCCAGCTATCCAAATTGGCAGAGTGCATTGAAGATATATAACATAGGATGATTAGTAACTTCCTTTTTTTAATTCAAATGGAAAATAAATATTACTAATCGGACCAAAAACACGTAAACAGAATATTTCGGATTATAACCTGCAAATTGAAGGCTGCACTGTTACTCCAACAAATACATTTAAAGACCTAGGCGTTATATTACACCACGACCTATCAATCACACCTCAAATGTCACACCTCAAATGTTTCGCCTTAGAAATGTTGCTAAATTACGAAATATTCAATGTGTTGCTGATGCAGAGAAGCTTATTCATGCGTTTGTGACCTCAAAGACTTGACTACTGTAATGGACTTCTTAGTGGTTGTCCTTCATCATCAGTAAACAAACTACAGTTGGTTCAGAATGCAGCCAGAGTTCTTACCATGTCCAGAAAATATGATCACATAACCCCTATGTTATTAAACCTTCACTTGTTACCCATTAAGTAAATAAATAACTATTTATTTGTTTAGTTTTATCATGTAAAAGTTGGACAAGAGAACAAAACATGGTTCGATCATAAAAAATAGAGGCTTGACGTAAATTCGACCGACAGCGCTTATAGATATAAATACCCTGCTTTTAATCTGGTTTTATCAATTAAACCATTAAAAAATTAACAACAGGGGATTGTAACACAATTTTAGTAAAGGGCAAGACTTGGCTATATTATTGAAAATGTGTATTTAAAAAATATCCACGGGTAGATTCTTCCCCGGCGGTTCTAGTGTTAAGGATGTTAATTCGAGGATTTAAGTTTATCCTAAACTTGTTTAGGATTTAAGTTTGGGGTTAAATCGTTAGTCTAGTTTTTGGCCACAAGGTGGCAAAATAGTCAAAGATATGCTTACAAAGTCCCAAGTTTACAATGTTGATAAATGATTTCTATTGTGTGTTTAAGGTGAAGATCAGTGCTTCTTATTTGATGTTGCACATAGGTACACATATTATAGAAGATTAGTTTATTGTTATTGTCACACATTATTGCAACAATAGTTTTTTTCTTGATGCACCTTAAAGGGTACAAACATTTTTTAACCTGCAGAAAGTATTGAGTAAACCAGATGCTTTAAATTGAACTAGTACAATTATATTGTTTCTCTACTCACTTTTTTCATGTTTATTTTATTTATTTATCTATCAATTGCTCTCACAGCAAATTGATTTGTGCCTCTAATGCTTTAAACGAGTAATTGAACACCAAAGTGATCTACATTCATGGAAAATGCATTGAGATATTTAATTTTGATGGCGTTCTTTAAATCCTTGTGTGAATGTTTGCAATTATGAAGATCAATAAGAATAAGACTTGGTTATTTATCCAATTCATTCAATTGTTAATGTGAAACATTCCAGTAATACCTCATCTCAGTTCTCTCTTGTCATGTACAACATCGTTTATTTAGTGCCCACAAGAAAATCCAACTTAAATATTTATTAATAACATCTTTGTTTTAAAGCTTTGAAAATAAATCAGAAACATATGTTCAGCTGGATCCTATTAAAGGGAAATTATCACTAATTGGAACCGCATTTATTGAAACCACTGTAAATTATCCTTGATTGGGCACAGCACAATGGATTGTTTAGAAACACCCTGTGGTAAGCGATGAAGATTTGTCAACTTTTTTACAGTATTTGTGATCTAGCGAAATTGTTACACTTTTGCTCTTTCAAGCAGTTTATAGATGAACTTTAACTTTTGGGAAGACTAAATTCTTGTCAAAATATGAATTTATTCTGTTGGAATCCAAGTGAAGTTTACCAATACACATAAAATGGTAATTTAAAATGTATATTATTCATAATAAGCAGTATTTCTGCATTGCAGTGCTTAACGCCTGCTGTGTAATTCAGACCAGAATCATGCCATAATCTGCTCCTCATTAGGACCAAATCGGTTTGCAATGAACACAGAATCTAAAAGCACCCCGTTCTTTTCATTTGCTTTATTTGTATATTACACTGCAGGTCAGCCAATGTATTTATAACATGCTTGGTGAAATAACACTGGACTGATTCCTGAGAATCAACCCTCTCAAACGTAAACTATTAAAAGTAAATCACTAACAGTGGGATTAATCACTATTTTCTAATATATAACCCTTATATTTAAAAACAAAATCTGGCAGTAAATGGTTGTAAACAGAGAGCTTTTATTCTTTACTGATTCAGCTGTATTTTTAATTTCCATGTAGTTTCAAGGTAACTACAGCAACATGTGAGTTTACAGTTAAAGGGCCTGTTAGCACTGAACATGCCAACAGTGATTTGTCTCTTTGTTTGTTCATCAATATTCATAGTGCTATAAAATGTTAAAGGCAAAGTATGTCATATAATGTTTTGACCTTTTGCCCTTATGAATGGAATAGGGGAATTTTGACCATTGGGTGGTGCCAGCATGGTTTTACAGTTCATTTCAGCATAGCAATGTGTATTCAAAGTGCACATTATTGTTAAGACAGACAGACCTAGTTGAGTGCAATAAAAAATCATTATTACTATATTTGATATTAAATCTTAGTATAAATGTAATGTCATAACTGGCTCGAATTTATCCCATATGTACAGACTAGCCAAACCTAATAGGGTTTACATGCATGTCGATTCAGAAATGTGGTAAGATCATCTAATAAATATTTTAACTAACACCCTTGAATAATAATGTTTTATTGATTATGCGTTCTGTTATTAGATTTAAATTGAACCCTGGGCACATTCTTACAGCTGACATAAAAGAGCATGTTGTTCTCTTTCTTGCTCGTGGCCTTGTTGTAGATGGCAAGTAATGCCCTTTTGATTAAGTAGAGGGAAAATCCAGGAGGTAAAACCTCAGAGAGACAATAACAATGGTGTGGTTTTTATTTGGGGGGAATCCCACAGTCCAAAATCACATCCATATTGGCAGCGATCAAACATCTAGCAGGTCCTAAACATTTACTGCGCACACTCCTTAAAGATTATTAAAAACATCACAGAGAAAGCATAATGCAGGTTTCACAGACATTTAAAGACATTGCAGTATTATTGAAAACAATGGCAGAAAATAGAAACTGTTGGGCCGTTGAAATGCAGCTGTTAAAAGGATTGTACAAAAATAAAACATGATCTGTCTGGTGGTATCAATGAATAAATGGCTGACTTCAAAATGTGAATAAAGAGGGCATGTAAGCACTTATTTCAGTTTAATGGCATTAATATACATTACATCGAGAATAATTTGCAGTAATACCGTGTGTGTGTGTGCATAATATTTTAACAAATAACTTGTATTTATCTATAATTATTATTTCATTTTATTTACAATCGATGTTATCTAGCTCCTTTGCAAATACGAAAATTGTTTTACATAAATTTGCAGATTATTTGAGTTATTCATTTCATTTTCACTTGTTGATTTACGCAAGTCCAGTGAGTCAAAGCAAGGGTGAGAAAGGTGTTTGTTGATTTTTTTTATACCATTTTCACCTCATTTTGGTTTTATAATCATTAAATAATTGTCTCATAATCTAGTGATACAGAAAATAAATCAGGCGATTTTCTATCCAGCTGTTTAAGGTAGAGCAAGGTTATTAAAAGAATCAGTCTGAAAACAGAACCAATCAAACCAAAGAACAACACAATTTTTTACAGGTTCACATTTTAATGTCATACAGCACTGCTTTGACTTAAAAGGCAACCGGCCCTCTCTAAAAAAGTAACCTATATATGAGTGTCATCTCCAATCTGGAAGTTACACAAAAGTCTCATATTAACAGGACGTTCTCATTAAACACATTGAGCTGATTTTGTTATTTTATTTCCTGTAGCTCAGTGGTAAGAGCATGGCGCTAGCAATGCCAAGGTCGTGGGTTCGATACCAGGGGATTGAATATACTGAGAAACAAATGTATAGGATAATGCAATGTCAGTCGCTTTTAATTGTAAATGCCAAATACATAAATGTAATTTTTTGTGATATGTTAAGGATTGGTAGTGACAGACCCCATAGCCAACAGGCTGTCAATGCCAGATCAGTTATTATGAACAGAGGCAGCACTCTCCTTGAGGTATCTCTGCACACTGGACCTCAAACCACCAGGCCATGGGAAAAACATGAACTTGGAAGTGTTTTTCTAAGAGTGATGTGTATTCATTCCCCTTGCTTTAACATGATTCAGGCCCCAAGGCCTGATTATTAATGATGACTAACATGGTCATATTTCCAATGGCTGATTGTAGCGAATCTCTTTGGGCCATGTTGGTGCCATATGTTACCGACTGCAGCCAGCATTGCACATTCACTGCTAAAATATGCTACAAACAAAACATGGGAGAATAAACTGGAATGTATCCATTGATAGCTACACAAATGTATCACTAAACATGAAATGAGGCTTTTTTAAATTGTGCATATTTATCTAACGCAGTGCAGTTTAAAGCAAAGAAGGTGTGGATTTTGACATTCACGCATGTCCAGTGTGTGATGGTTAGAGGTTATACGCCTCTGCTGATGTGATTTACTATCTGTTCTGGTTGGAACTGAAGTGTTTTACAAAGGGTTGAATAAACCGAGAGGGAGAGAGAGAGATAGAAAAGGATGGAGGAATAGAGCGGATGAGAGATTAGGAGACCATGCTGCCACTGAATCAGTCACTCCCACCACGTGTGTTTTGTTTGGACAGCTGCTGTTGAAATGACCTGTCTGTGGGTAAGAAGCATGCTCTCCTTATTGTTGTAAATCATCTCTGTTATGGAGATGGGAAAGCTCGGTGCATTTCTAAATAATAGTCATAAATCCTATAACACGCTGACACAAGAGCATGGCTGATAATGAACTTTTAAATGAAGTTCTAACCATATGTTTGGGAGGAGTCTGATCCTTTGGCCCATCTCACAAACATATATAAACAGTCGCCATGCGTAATGCCAGTCACGATTTTAAAAGCATTGTTTCTCCATCTCTCTTATTTAGCTGCCTTATATTGTATCAGTCCTTTCCTTTCTATCAAGCCCCAAGTCCATCCTTCAAGGAAAGCACACCGCTGCGTTTCAGTTCGCATACTATCCGTCCTAGTAATAGTATTCGAAAATAGAACTAGTATGTCCCAAATCATTGTGAAATAAGTATTCCCAAAGTACCCGGATGGTCTTCTCTTACTGGTGTTTAATAGCTGATATTACCCATAACTCATCGCAATAGGCTGGAGCTTAGTGACGCTATACTGCATTGATAAAATTAAATAAAAGATGCATCTCTAAAGTTTCCTCCGGGTACTCCGGTTTCCTCCCCTGGTCCAAAGACATGCATGGTAGGTTGATTGGCATCTCTGGAAAAATTGTCCATAGGGTGTGAGTGCGTGAGTGAATGAGTGAGTGTGTGTGCCCTGCGATGGGTTGGCACTCCATCCAGGGTGTATCCTGCCTTGATGCCCGATGACTCCTGAGATAGGCACAGGCTCCCCGTGACCCGAGGTAGTTCGGATAAGCGGTAGAAAATGGATGGATGGATGGATGCATCTCTAAATTGAAAAATATAGGTATACAGTAAACATAACAGTACATAATTTAAGGGCATAGTATAAATAGGCGAATTGGGAGGCAGCACATGTTTATTTAGCATTATAGGGTTAGTTCATCCAAAAGTGAAAATCTCATTCTCAAAACCTCAAGTTATTCCAAAACTTTATGTAATTCTTGGTTCTGTTGAACACAAAAGAAGATATTTTGAAGAATGTGGGAAAACTGGGGGTTCATGGGCATTATTAACTATCGTCAGTAGTGCCCCACTGCCCCAGAACTGTTTGGTTACAAACATTCTGCCAAATATCTATTCTTATAGTGTTTCACAGAACAATATAATTTACACAGGTTTGGAACAACTTTCGGTTGAGGAAATCATGACAGAATTTTCATTTTTGGGTGAACTATCCCATTTAGTACTGGGTGGGTAGATTGACTTGTAATCTTTGGTTTGATTGAACAATAACGGCAAATTCGCCCATTTACCTTAACTCATCCTACTCCATGTTTATATCCCCCCCTGTCATCTTCGGTCTGAAATTGAGCGACGCCTGCTTGTTCCATCACAGCGAGGCACCAAATCGCTTGCAAAAACCTTACTCACGGTTTCCCTGTGGTGGAATGAACTGCCAGCTTCCACCCAAACTGCAGCATCCTTCACAACTTTCAAAAAACAGCTCAAAACATTCTGCATTTATTTGACTAACCAATAACTGTCTGACTGTCCGTCTAAAAAAATGTTTTTCATTCTCTCCTTTACTTACTCCAGCTTTAATCCTCATAGTAGCATTGCCTTGTAAACTAACATTACTGCTTAGCCTGTTGACAAAATGTTTATATGCTCTCCTACTTGTAAATCGCTTTGGATAAAAGCGTCTGCCAAATGAATAAATGTAAATGTGATTGTGCACCATTGACACTTCTGTGAAAGTTCAAACGAGACAAAATACAATTTGGTTGAATTGTTTGAAAAGATAATCTCATTTATGTTTTTAAATAGCCATGATTATATTTAATTTATCTGCAATATTTAAATGCACCAGTCGAGTTGACTCACACTACCTGTATGAGCCAATCAGAATCAAGTATTCTAGAGTTCTGTGCAAGTCATTAATTCAAGATAATTCTAGGAAATAATACTGATAATGGAGTAAATGTGAAAACCAAGGAGGCGAAGAGAGAAAGAATTTAATAAAAAACGTATATTAATAATATTTATTATTTTTATATTGTATCAATAACCCAGCAGCTCACTGTACTGTTTCTTTTTGCTCATTTGTCATTGGCTAGAGTTTGTAGGGCTGATGAGGCATTGATCATGTGATATGAGGTTTGAGCCAAGCTGGGCTCTGAGAGGGGAAGTGCAGCATTCCTCAACAATCCCTACTGAGGAGCGGCTGAAAACTGATAGTGTTGATCTTCAAGTCACGACCAAATTCATATGGCACAAGCATAAACTATTTCTACCCCTTTCACCATTATTTTACTTTTTCAATTTTAAATCGTTATTTGGAGCTAATGGTGTAGATGATAGTGTAATAGGGCTTGGGTTTGAATGCTTTCTGTGGGACTATGCACAGCTGAGCTGAACTTCTACAACTTTATGCATTTGTATGTATAGATTTATGAGAGGTATTTTATTTTAAATGAGAAGAAACAATGTGGCACTTATTAAAGTGAAACATCACCTGAAAAAGAAAATTTGTTCATCATTTACTCACCCTCTTGTCATTTCAAACCTGTATGACTTTCTTTCTTCCTTCCGCAGAACACAGAAGATATTTTGAAGAATGTTGTTTACTTTCTAACATTCACTTGCATTGGTTTTGTGTCCATCCAAAAGACAACTCAAAAAAATTTTTTTTGCTGCCTGTTCAATTTACTTAACTTGCTTAAGTTAAATCAACACAACTTTTGGAAAATATGGTTACAACATGATTGTTTTATGTTTAGTCATATAAATGAATCCATTCATTTTGGGACAACATAAAGGAGTTGTGTTGTGTTAACATAAAATAGTTATAATAGGGCAGAGGACTTATATTTCCCAGCATGCTTTGCGTACACTGCATTTTGAGAGTTATTTTCTTAAATAAGTGTTTTATATTGTGCACTTTTCAGTGAAAATAAACACTTGTTAGTGTTTAATGTTCATTTATCTTAAAAAGTTTTAAAGAGTTAGTTATATTTTTGAGTTTGGTGGTTACCCTTGTTCAGAAAAGTGTTGCCTTTGGTTAGGTCGTGGGCGGTAACAATAATTATTTTGCATTTCTGTTGAGTTCTATTTTCTCAATATCATCTTATTGAAGTTAAATGAGATAATGTCTAATAAATGTTACAAATGTATAATATAAAAAATGTTGAGCAATTTATTTTATTTTAGTGTTTTTATTTTACCTACAGACTTAGTTGCTCTAAGTTCCAATCATTAAGTACAATCAACACAAATGGATAACATTAGCAAAGCTTATTTCTGTTAAATAAATTGAACTAAATCAGGTCATCTTAGATCAAGCTATAGTCATTAAATTCAAGACAATAATTTACATTTATTCAAAATAAGTGTGTGATGTACCATTTAATTAACAAAGTTATGAGCGATTTACTTAAAACATTATGTTACGATTAATTGTATATTACCTTTTCCATTTAAGCAACTAAGTTTTGTGGGACCGGTTGACATAACTTTATTAATTAAATACAACATTTCATTTCTAAGAGTGAAGTGAATGGGGGCCAGTCCTGTTCGGTTACCAACTTTCTTAAAAATATCTTTTGTGTTCTGCGGAAGAAAGAAAGTCATACTGGTTTGAAATGACAAGAGGGTGTGTAACTGCGTTCACACCGCCAGCGATGCTCCCAGCGACAAAGCAAGTTGATGTCATTCATTTCAATGGAGAGCCGACGACTTCCGGCTACATGAGTGACAGGGATTGTTGGCAACAGGAAGTGGGCGTGTCTAGCGACACAACAAAATTGAGATTTGCTTAACTTTATGCAAATGATGAGGGACTTTCGGGAGCGTCTACCAAAAGGGGGGGAAGAAAGCAACGGAGCTCATGTCATCCGTGTTTATGAATGTTACTAGAGCAACCAAAGCAAGGAACATTTTCTGATGACCTAATAGCAAGAGACTAGCGTGTAGGCTCGACATTATTTTGCCAAGTGGTTGATACCCTCAGAGATATATATTGTTGACCTAAGGACAACATTTTTATAAATAAAGCCTATGCCCACACCAAATCCTGACCATAACTTACCCCTAAAATCTGAGGGAAATGACAAGTGAAAAACAATGGTCTAGAAGCACCTAATCCTAGTTGGAAGATTAAACTGAAAACAAACTGTAAACCTATTTCTGAAATCTGATTGGTTGATTTAAATGTTGTCACATGGGTCAACATCATGTTGTCCTGAGGATATCAACCACTTGGCAAAAACAGGAGAGCCTGTTGTGGCGAATCGGCCTTCCATCGCAGAAAGAAATCTCAGAGACAAGGGTTCCAGGTGCCAAGAGTTTAAACTTTATTTGCCCAGGCAAGCAAAGTGGGATATTCCGAGTTCATTTGAAGTGACCCAATGAATACACATCTGACTCCATCTTTTATACATTGTTTTCAAGTTGTTATCACAGTTTAAACCAATCATGTGTGCATGACATGGTCTTCTTCCAATCAGGTTTCATATGACATCAACTTTTCATTAGCCCCTCCCTCTGCGCTCATAGTTCCGGCCTACCATATTAGGATTTAATTGTAGCGTGCGCCTCTCAAAAACAAGTGCCTCTTTATCTTGACACTTTTCCGGGGGTTTCGGATGATACATGATTTACACTTGTTTTTTTAAAAATGAGCTCATTGTTTAGCGATAATGAGCTACCCAGTGTCCTTGATTGTATGCGATTTACTTAAACTTCTCTACAAAAGTGTGTAGGGAGTTCGTCTTAGTGTTAAAAGATATTTGGTGTGTGTGCAGATGTTCAAGTGTTCAAACTCATAACATTAGTTTTAAAAATGAGCTCACTGTTTAGAGATACCAGCGTCCTTGACTCTATGCGACAAACCAAACTTCCTTATTAAAAATTATGTGTGGTGTACGTGCAGTTAAGATAAGATATTTGTTGTTTATGTAGGTGTTCAAGAGCTCAAACTTATAATACATGAGGCCCATGCCCAATATTATTTCAGAAGAATACATGAAAACTATAACTAACTAAATGTATCATTTTATATAAGAAAACTCAATACTATAATAGAAAAATCACCATAAGCCTTGCAACAGAGTCACTGGCAGTGTGAACGCACAGTAAACGATGAGATCATTTTCCTTTTTGGGTTAACTATCAGTTTCAGTGAATTATTTTTTCTCTTGAAGAAGCACAAGAGTATTTGTTAATATTAGTTATCTTACTCCTTCTTCTGTGCAGTTGTTATAAAGGAAAACTGAGCCTGATTTGAGTCATTCTGTGAACTAGCAAGATGATGGAAAACAAAAACCCACGCCTTCACTATCCACCCTTAAAATGGTCTTTGAACTATTTCCCTTCATAGTGTAGTCAAAGTTTCCAGATTAAAAGGGGGAATTCTTTCCATGCTGAGTCAACAGTTACTTCAACTTTCTTAGCAATTTAATTTGACAATTACATAACTGTAATATCAAAGGGATGGCGTCTAAAGCAAGAGTCTTTTTGTCTCTATATTTTAAGAGGGTCAGTGACAAACCACATCTTGCATTGCATTTATTTATACACCTGTTGGCCTTGAAACTGAGACGTTCTTAACATTTAACAAAGGTTCCAAAGCAGAGAAAAGCATTTCATTTGGAAGGAAGACTTAACTTAGTCTCAAAGGCCCAAGAACTAATTCTGATATTTCTAAATAATAATAAGTGTTTTTAGGAAGCTAATATGAGAAGCTAATACTGTGTTTGAAGGTAATATGTTTATGGATATTTTATGTTTGGAACAGTGCGTTTTTAAATCTTCCAGAATATCACCACTGTTATTTACAGTACACATGTTGACGCATTTTTAGGTTTCAACAAGAATTGTTTGAAAAAAAAAAAATCTGTACTGTATTTTGGTCCTGGAATATTCATACTGTATATTTAGTGGCCTAAATATATGACATTACTTTGACGAACCTTTTAAGCACATTTTAAGACCCCTGAAAACGTTAACCAGTAAGCTAGAATAAAATGAACCTGAAGAGTCAACCACAGTCTGCAGTGACCAGCTTGAATGACCTTGGAATGCTAGAAGGTCGAAACTGAATATTTTTAATCCATTTTCATGACTACATTTTGTTTTGTGCGGTACTATTTTATGTTATAAAGATAAAAAATATTATTGAATGCAAGTGTGGATCTCTCAGCGTTAACGATTGTGAGTCTTAAAAATGATTTTGACTAAATTCCATTCTTAAGTTTCTAAACCCACAAAAACCCTTTTTAAGGGAAAGTTTGCTTTATACTTGTTTAGTGTCCGTTTGCTCTTTCTTCTGTGTATCATCTTTCATGACTCATGACGCGACTTCCCTTAGAGAACACAAAGGTTTATCCCAATTAGGGAGGACTGGAAAATGAATTAAGGAATCTTGTAAATCTAGCATGTAAATAGAACACACATTGGAATCCAGTCGAAAACTTGCCGTGGTCGCCAACCACTGTGTATATAAAATACTCTGGCAGAGCCCCTGATCGACCCTAATCCAAACCAAATGAGAGAAAAAGAGAGAGAGAGGGTAAAAAGAAAAATAACGGAAAGTGGCAAAAGTGAGGAGAGAAAAGAATTGAACACCATTAAAATACTATTCAATTCAATTACCGCCAGATTTGAAACAGATGACTGAAGTGTTATAGACTTTTCAACTTGATCCCTTATTGCTTCTTTTTAAATTATGATTAAATCAATTAATACTGTGTCGGCTGCCAATTCTATCATTATTTTATAATAATTTAGTGTTTTCATAATTTCCTGTATAATAATAAGTATATAAGCACTGATTAAATAACTTGTAGAGGGAGATGCAAATCGACTCAGACTTATCCACTGTAATACGAATGCTTAATGCCATTAAGTAACATGGATAAGTTTCTGCCACATTGCCAATTAGTTATAATTGGTCATTGGAAAACTGAACTCCACGGTTCACATCCGCATGCTGTCAGTGTGCAGAGAGCTGCCAGAAAGGGAATTAAAGGCAGATTTTCAAAGAATGGCCTGCTGACCATACTTCTGTTTAGGGTGAACATTCTCAGGCACAATGTTATAAATTGTATATATATATATATATTGTCACAAATAGTTTCTTTCTCAAACTTTTCTGAGCCTGTTTCCAGGAGCTATTTGTTTGTAATTGTCCATTATCTGATCATTAGTTGCCAATAACATTTCAAACAAGCTAAATAAAGTGATAACATGCTCTCGCAAAGTCAAATGAGATGTGTAATTGAGTGTGTAAATCAGTGGAATTTGTTACATGCTGCAGGGCCTGATTGTATTGAATATAAGAGTGAGTTATGATAAGGCAACACAATAGCAGGCCTGTTTTTGGCCCTTATGAATGAGTCCACTTAATCAGCCTGGGGAGGAAGGTGCAAAGCCTCGGGGACAGATGTATAATATCGCTACTTCCTTCCATGAGGCTGTGGTGCAGATTTATGGTGTGGCTACTTTGTTAGAAAAACTCTCTCATGCCGTCTTCCACCGCAACCTGTTTTCCTTCTCCTGGAGTTTTAGTGTAGTGTTGTTTCCATCACTCGGGAAAAAGGGAGTTGCCATTAAAGAAATGTAGAGGGGCAGGCAAAATTACGAGAAGGTTGTTTGGTTCACACTCTGAGGAAGGATTGTACTTTCTAGCAAGTCATTATTTATACTGCGGTCACCTTCAGGGTAAATAGCCGATCAGTTGTCTTATATTCTAAGGATGACACAAAAATAAAAAGTTGCTGATTTCATTATAGAAAAAGTCCACAAAGTCAGCCAACTAGATATTTTCTGTGAATTAAAGTGTTAAAGGGGTCAGCGAATGCTAACCCAGACCAGTCTGAAACGCCTTGTGTAACCACACCCCCACAAATCTACATCAGTTCGTGCTATGATTTGACTAAGACCGCCCAAATGTATACGCAAGTAAGGTGGGTGTACCTGTCAGTACAATTGCTTTGGAACCTGATGTTCCAAATATGGTAAGAGGCAAGGTTCAACAAAATCAAACCTCAGGATTAACATCCAACAGTAATCAAAAGTCATCCAACAGCAATGTGACATGTGAACACTGTGATTAAAATAATTTTGTAGCTTTTTCTAAATACATTTACAAATATTACTGTTGTATTTCTTAAAATTGAATATGAAATAATTTTCTTTGAAGTATTTGAGGTCTGAAAAAGAGCATGTTTTTTTTTTTTTTACTTTTTCTCCAGTTTTCATTTTCTGAAAATAAATGCAAATATAAACAATATTTGTATTTGAAATTTAGTAGAAATATTTTCACTAGCTCACAGAATGAAACAAGAAATTATCATTTTACCTAAACAGAAACCTATTTATAGTAAATTCAAAAAAACGTATATGAAACCTTTATTTTTTTATATTTTCTTTACTTTCTCTTTCAAAAGTTTAATGAAAAGTGCTACAAGAGTTTCTACCCAGTGATGCCATAGAGGACCACTTATTTAAAGGTTCTTATAAAAAACTTGTGTTTCTTTCTTTTAACATCCCTTTTTCACTATAAAAACTGAAAGGTTATTTGGATGTTTAAGTGTTCTCTCTGGAACCATAAAGGCAAGCATGGTTCTTCTATGGCAATGTGAAGCACCCTTGTTTTTTTTTTTTTACACATTTTAGAATAAAAGTATTCTCACCACCATATTTTTTTAAATGAATGAACAGGAACTTTGTTGTGACAAGCATTTAAAACTATATTATAGTATTTCAAAGTACCCACCCTGATTTTGAAAAAAACAACGTATTCCTGCCATTTTAACAGCAACCTCCTTTATCTCTGAATTTAAATCATTATCAAGCCTCTAAAACATTGACAGGTCTGTTTATTTTCGGAATCTTTCATGAATCCATTTACATCATATGTACAAAACAGAGTAGGAATTTTCTCATTACACCAATACTATTAAATCATTTTGGACATTAATTTCCACCAATACTAAACATTTACAGTTTTGCCACAACTCCCACTCACTTACTGGACTTAAACGTCTCTGTGTACCTAAGACTGATCTGTAATGAACCATGACAGACGCTAACATCACTGTTCACTCAAAGTGAGGGAGTGAGAGTCAGAAATGCTCATATAGGGAGGTGTTGGCCACAACGAATCCTCTGGGAGAGAGTAAAGAGCAAACAGGCAAACACAATTTTGGATTTTTTGCTCTAATGCTTTCTGGCTGTTCTACAGCTATTCTAGAAGGCGTTTTTATGAGATGTTTATTTAAACTCACATCTCCTAAAGACAATCTGGAGGACTTTCAGAAACCGTCTCAACTTAATTATTAACCCGATCTCACTGGAATTCGTAACTACTTTACAAGGTGGCTTATTTGTATGATTCCGTACACTGTGAATTGCACAAAAAACATAACAATTTCTCGAAAAAAGCTTTACTGCTATACTGAAGCTATTTCCCCAGCATCACTTGTCTTAAAGCGAATCGTACTAAAATGAGATCGTACAAATTCGTTTACGAATAAACCGAAATTAGCCACATCGTAAAATACTTACGTTTTTGTTGTAATGATCAAGCATAAATGTTATTGCAATAGAATCATTACAGACTCTCAAAAGTTGTTTGAAATGCCTCTCTCTTCTGACTATGCATAAAAAATCTGGGGTAGCACATCTTTCCTCAGATTCAGTTTGACCTTTTTGTGCACTCTCCAGACAAACTCTTTCAACTTGGAAAATCCTTTAGGTCATCTTCATGGTTGGAACACAGCAGGCAGGGCTGATGGTTGTCAGTGTGAAAGAAGGTGACCACAGTTTTGGCTCCTCTTGTCTTCTGAATGGATTCCTCAAATATTCTCAGCCAAATTCAAAGCCTCACAGTTTCCAATATCTCCACATGCCAAGGACGTGTCTGTTTGGTATTTGATAAATAGACCCCAGGATAGAATTCATCAGAACAGCAGACAAAAACTGTGTTTCTTTATTTGACTGGGCCAAGCCCATATTATGAACAAGTTAATTTAACCTTTAAAGGTGTTCACAATATTTTCTTTTCTAGTCTAAACATGATGGTATTCTCATGTGATCACAGTTATCATTTTTGTGTTTAATTTAATCATAATTGCATTCATAACACTGATAACTGATGTTTTTTCATACACATTCTTTTTCTTAAATAAATATTTGGCATCCCCCTTCCTTTCTATGGTGAATGGTTTCTATTTGTATACTTTTTACTTTATTTGTATTTTTATGCATTAAAGAAATCAAAAATGATCCCCATTGACTTTTTAACCCTACTATGGTAAGTCAAAGGGGACACTTTTTTAAATAAAATATAATTGTAGCTTTTGAAACCTTTACATCTTTGTCTACCGTTCCCTCCTATTGTACATAAAATTTCTTCTTAATGGCCGTGATTATGCATGTGGTGAATCACAAATTACACAAAGGTGGAATCTTATTGCGTCTTGTGTCATGTAGGACACTGTGTCAGAAAGGCAATGGCCTTACGGATAGATCAAAACACACTTTCAACCAATGCTAGTTTAATTTATCCCCCACCCCGCTCTCTGTTGCGCTCTCTCTCTTAAGTTCTCTCCCTCTGACTGTCTCCTTCCTAATGTGCTCCAGATGTGAAGGTTGATGGGGGTGAGCTGCTCGCTTGTCATCCGTAGAGCTGTCTGTCCATGGGGAGACTCTGTCAGTAGGTTTAAGGGTGCAGAGGGATGATGAGGGGGTGGGGTAAGCGTATGAGCACAGCTCATAGGGATCAGGTCAGAGCTAGACGACATCTGGAAGCACTTGGGGTCAGTGAGCTCAGGCTGTGAAAGGTAGGATGGACGTCCAGCCAGGGGGACCGAAGAGACAACGTGAATGTTTTTGTCTTTCTCTTCTAGTCTTCCCTTAACAACTCACCCTGGGACAGGAGCAACGTTTCATTTATTATTAAGTGCAAATAAACATGTGCTGTGAAGACAATCACAGAATATGCACATTTTAAAGTCATAAATTCACTCGAATGTGATTGGTTGATGTTGGCATGAGGACAGTATTGATTTCATCCAGCTTTCTGTATGTGTCATTAAAGTACCTTAAACGAGTGACTCACTTTCTTAAGGAACCTTCAAGGCCCATTGACCTTGAAATAAATGGTTGAAAGAGGGTTGTGTTAAAAAAAGCTGTTGAAATAGGAAATAGCTCCTACTCCAAAGTGAACATCCACTATATAGTAGGTCCTCTGAGGATGGCTATGTTTGGAAATGGTTTGACTCATGAACTGGTGGATCATAAAGATTCCACGGCAAATTGGATGGAACGAGCCCAGCTTGTGGGAAGAAGCCACATTAAAGGCGGCATGATTGGAATAACGACAGGAATTTTAATATAGATGCATCATTTAAGAAAAGGTTCAAGCTTGGTTAGTCGGGAAACACAGTATTCCTTTTTTGTCTATTATTGCTGGGAGCGGTTAATATTTGTTTGTCATCCAATCAGGAACATTGAAGAAGTCTTCAGTCTTGTTGGACGCTCCTGCCAACTCTCATGGATATTGGCAGGCCTAGGGCAACAATTTACTTAATGTGAAACAACTTTTTTATTCCATGAATGAGGCTTTTTAGAGTTTGAATAATAGCATACATTCAAACTCAATCTGACTGAAGGTGCTACATAGACTACCAGGGCTAAAACCCAACAAACAACTAGTACAATTGGGCTCTGCTTGTCAACTTGAAAAATCATCAGGATTAAGAAAAAACATGAAAAGCAAGTTTTCCAGTGGACAACAATCACCACCAAACATGTTATAAACTTGTCATTGCCATTGGTGGCGTATGAAGCCTATGAATTTTTCCCATAGACTTCTGTCAGATCGCAAAAAATAATCTCTGTAATTAACCAAGGGTTATGATATTTACACATTTTGTCTATCGATATAATCTTTACAGATTAACACAATACTTGCTATTTTTGAAGCATAAATACAATCACCGGAAAAAAACTAACATGAGACTATAAACAGACTATATACAGTCGCTTGATATCCACGACACCACCACCATTTCACCAACCAGCCAATATAGAGGCACTCTTTTTTGCAGGAGCCTCAGCGCCGCATCGACATGAAAAAATCTCAATTTTTCAGAACGGGGCAAACCGCAGGTCATGTGACAAGAACCAACAAGCCAATATAACGTTTGACAAGATCAAAGAAAATTGAGACATATTATTAAAAAAAAAAACGCATGGACTTGCGCTCTCCTGGCATCTGTCGTCGCTAAGCAACCATGGTCCACGAAAGCCGTTGAGACAAGGAGGTATAAACGAAGGATATATGGATTATGTGCACTGAAAATACCTTCCAATAACTCTGCTACTAGATTTAGTTATGCTGTGATTTTCATTGATCACACTACTCATAGAATAGAATAGAATAGAATAGTGCATAAGTGCGCAATTTTACGACTCACTTATCATCTCTCTGACACTCTATTAGCAAAAAGTTATCCCGCCCCCAAACCTAACTGTCACTTGTGCACAAGCAGATCATACCACATCGAATGAATTCTCCTGAATTAGACATTTCGGGAAGTAGTTATGAATTGCCGTGAGATTGTGTTGGAGCTGTAGTTAGTATAACAGCGATGACAGCCAAAAGACTTCTTGAAGCACAGATGAAAAGAAAAACACTCCCCAGCACACCCCCTTCCTACATCAGACTGTCTCTGAGGTCACGTGAGGTCATATGTAATCATCAGACCAAGGGAGCCATCAGGTACATAAACAAGCCAGTGTCAGCCTTTCAAAAACAGTCCATGGCCACTTAAACTCAAACGATGGCTTCCTGTGTCATAAACAGCCTGTTTTGAAAGTAAACATTCCTGTTCAACAACAAAAGAAATGTAACAGCACCAGCCCTAAACACTGGTTGAAAGACACAAAGTTCGCAACGCAACACCTGAGACTCCATCATCAGCTAGTGAAACGCACAGGCTGTTTTTCAGAGCAGTCGCCTTGTCGGCTGAGTTTTTTTTCCGGCCTTTAAAAGGTTTTCGAATCCAAAGCAAATACACAACCATTTTAATGATAGCTGGCAGTCGAAGTACATCAGCACTTGAAGTGTTTGGATCTCATGCTAACCCACCGGCTTGATTAGTTGAACTGAGATGCTTTCCCACTTTTGTTTATCCTAAGAAAAGAGTGACTGTGAAAACAGGCACATGCGTAAAAAAAGAGCCACAGGAATCTTTGCTACGCTTTCTACTATTTCTCACAGAGAACCCGGGAGTCCTTAAAAACAGTTATATTACAGTTTGAAGGTGTTTTCACGCAGAGGAAGGAAAAGACTAACAACTTTCGTACATCAGCCGTCAGGCAGACACCAAGTAGGTTAGCTTAAAGCACACAAAACATCTGCGTTTCTCTCGAGTTTCTGAATTATTTCACTTTCGCTTCTCTGTCTTCTTGGTAATGACATAAATTAAGTGATATTTTAGAAGACCTCTCCTGAGGCTATTTACATAATGCAAGAGGATATGTGATACTGAACTGTTGCCAGCAACAGAATAGCCAAAGAATAATCTTTCAGTGAAATTTATCATGAAAGCATGCTCAGATTTGTTGTTGTGCACCCCGTTGAAAAAAACATTGTTTGATGGTTTTATATGTTTTGATACTGGTTTTCTGGTTTGCTGGTTTGTGCTAGTTTAAGCTAGTGATGTGCTGGTCCTTAGCTGGTTTCACACATCAAAACATACCTAACCCAGCATATGCAGTTTTTTTCAACAGGGACATTAAATCAAGTATTTATCTAATATAGCTAAACAGACTTTTTGAGGACACAGAAATAACCTCTAATGCACTAATCCTAATACGCAATGCTATGACACAGCATTTTTATTGCAAAGGTATATAACATGTTTGGATATATTTAGACAATATAAATGGGGGAAATTAAAATTAGGCTCCAAACTCATGGAAAAGATGTCACGGTTCAACATCACTTGCATACCGTAGTAATACATGTCTACACTTACACATATGCCCAAACAAACATGTAGCCCTTGCTGTTCATGGGTAAAAGTAAAAACAAGTAAAAAGTTCACAATATGGTAATATGGGAGCCATATTTTATCCGGTTTCAATAAAAAAATCACTCCAAATCTCAGTTTGTTGCCTCAGTGCACGGTTATGAGTTCCAAGGAGGAATAAGGGGAAATCCTGAAAACTTCCCAGATGTCCACAAGATTGTAGCATGTAAATTCCGCCGAGGTCGTCAAATCCCTGTGGTCAGCGACAGCCTCAGGAGAATCTAAAGTAAGCCACCATCATCAAAGAGATGACCGCACTCGTGCACACATTCAGTGTGAACAGTGAAAGTTTCCATTTTTGTGCTTTCCAAAACTGAATTTTCCCACATGTCACTTTCCACATGCCAAGAACATATCATGTTCTCTGTAAATAATTGGTTTTGGAAAGCTTGTACCTTGGGAAAGTTCTCTTTGATTGCGTTCCTTTGAGAATTATATCGATAAGAGTAAAGGACACATATAGGAGAAAAGAATGTAAATAGTAGAGTCTGTGATAGAAAGCTTTGGTTGGGATGCTGGAAATGTTCTGGGATGGCTGTGTTGTCCACTTCAGTTGACTGTGGGAACCTGGTTGAGACTGTATTCTTTGGCTTTAAGTCTCAGGTTGGCGATACTATTGGCCATGTTCATGCCCTGGGCAGTGTTGTTGGCCGCACATGATGGAGAATAGGTTGCCATGGCGCTGTAAAAAAAGGGTCAGGCTGTCAGGAAATTTGCAAATATTGTGCAGTGCACACGTTTATGTTGTCTTCTCAAAATCAGGCTGATTTTTTTAATGTACAAATATATCGAGGGGTGAGAACCAGAGGGGTGTAAGTGACATTTCATCAACTTTGCTTTTCTCCACAATAAGCCCTTTTGGCACCAACTGGCTTAGTATGTTAAGTCTTTTGGCCTCTAATGAATAACTTCCGATTAAGATTTCACTTTTGTCATTTTGGCAGTAGAAAGAGCTCACTGAGAGTTTAATTTGATATATAAATATCTCTATTTCACCCAAAATGTTACATCATTTCTCCCCTCGATATGCAAATATAGTTAATATAAGATTTTATACTACAGTAAAGTTTTGATGAAAAATTAGACTTGGAAACTATGGCATGCTGTCAGTTACGACACATTTGGAGAAATAAAATTGTAGGAGAATAAACGAAAATGTGACCCAGTCTGTGAAAACAAGGATAATGTCTCAAAATCTAATTTTGGACATCAAAGTTTGGCTTCAACCATTTATATCACTGTCCGCGATTGTTTTTGAAAAAGTTAACTTTAACGCAAGGAACCGACCTGTACACGCTCACTCAATGGATCCAGTGACGAACTGACAGGATTACCTCCAGTTAAGTGGCCTGACATCTAACTTACACCTACCAGACAGAGAAACCAAGCGTGTATAGTAAAGATGAGAGCGTATACATCTATAGATGACTGCGTGTACTAACAGTGGCAAATGTTAGAAAATGCATTTACTTGAACACAAACCTGACACATAACATGAGCCTTCTCGCTATTCCCTCTCCCTTTATACTAATCCATTTATGACAACTAAAGAAAAACTATTTCCTTTATTTTTAGTTTCTGGCAAATAGTTAACTGCTAGTTGTATAACCAACTAGGTTAGCTAGCACACCCTATGTGTTCAAAAGTTAACTTAACTTGTTACCCAGATTCTGATTTGAGCATTCGTGAGACATTTTTAGACACATACCTAAATCATAATACATAGCAACAAAAGACAGCAGTTTTTTAATCTTAAGTGTTATGATGTAAAACGCGAGCATTTTTATGATCGTTTCTGTTCAGTCCGCACGTTTTATTGTGTTTAACTAAAGCTTTCATCAATGTTTTTGTTTTGCAATGGCAGCAGGTATGTGTTAAAATATCAAATTGGAGACTGTATTCTGTCGATTGTGGCACTAAACAACAAGATGATATTTTAAACTCCTTATGTAGCCGAATCCTTGCTGGTTTGTATAGTCAGCCTCCGTTTTGCCTCAAGCTAATGGCGAGACATAAGGGTGACATCGACGCAAATGGGGTCTATAGCAGACAGGCAGATAAATGAAGTTTTTTGTACCTATACAGGCACTTTCTTCTTGGTATCAAGTGTTTGTAAGATACCAAGTGAAAGAAACCAGTTTATTTTTTGGTTGGGTACATTAAAAAAAAAAAAAAAATTTGTTAGGTGTTTCATTACAAGTCACACAATCTTATATTAAAAAGCTTTTATTATACTTTTATACAAATAGTATGAGAGTTGAAATGAACAGTGTCCGTTTATTTGCACAAAATGAAGGTCGAAACTTTTTTTCTCCTTGACAGCATGCCACAGATAACAAGATACGTAAATACACAATAAATTGTAAATAACCCATAATATTTGTGTAACCCCTCTGTAAACTTTTTGAGTATTTCGTGCAGAGGCATTTAACTCAACCCACTCTAGGCGTATATTAAATACTTAATACTTTATAACATATGACTTATGGCAACCCTTAATTGACAGTGTCTTTAAATATTAGCTAGACATCTCACCTGTATGATGGTGAGCTTCCCCAGGACAGGTAGTCATTGGGTCTGGGAGCGGGACGAGGCACAATAGGCTGCTCCACGGCTGTTACTTCTCCTGAGAAAGACTTGAGCAACGAGGCATTCTTACTGGCCAGCATCGCACGTTCATTTCGCCTGAACTTAGCCCGCCGGTTTTGAAACCACACCTGAGAAACCACAAAAGATTCTCGCATTGACATATGGTAGAGACCAGTTTTGCCAACTAGTTCTGATGTGCTTTAAGGTTATCCCCAGCTTCTTTGCATTAAGTTAATTCCATACAATGTCTAATATCTATGGGTTATAAAAGATATACTAACCTGCACTCGAGCTTCAGTGAGGTTGACCCGTCTTGCTAAGTCTTCTCTGACAAAAGCGTCGGGGTAATGTGTTCTCTCAAATACTCTTTCCAGGGCCTGCAGTTGGCTGCTGTTGAATGTGGTCCTGTTTCGCCTCTGTTTACGCTTTTTCTTTTCCTCTGAGTTGAGCTGCTCATCTGAGGACACATATAAATACACACTGTGAAACAAAGATGATGTTTGTAATAAACACCTCATTTTAATATGTTTACTCATTCAACAACCATAAACCCTGAAGTTGAAGACAAAAAAATAAAGAACATTCATTTTATAAAGAATGAAAGTTATGGTGAATATCATTAAAGGTCTACAGAAATACAATAAAATAATCACAACAAAAAACTTACAAATTCCTTTCCATTTTTGACTTTTTTTAAAGAGACACATTTTTCACAAAATAGTTAATGTGCGTTTTTTTAGTCAAGGCCAATATAGTGTTTTGGCTTTTTGCATACACCCTTTTTAGAAATATCAATCACTTCTTAAATCACCCCATAAAACGTCACTGAGTTGGAGAAAATACCCCAGTGACGAATTGATTCGCTCCAACTCTTTCAAGGTCATAAACTTAAAACAAAGATAAAAGAAAAGGTTATCAATGGAGGACCGTCAGCAAGTTGTAAATGTGACAGCTGCTGTGTGCACAGTGACGAAAATCGTTTTTTATCAACAGCAAGGCTTTAATGAAACAGGCCTACCCTAAGGCCCACAAAAGATGAATCTTAGCTTTGGTACGCATACGTCAAATATAAAAACATTAGACCTACAATATTTTTGTCTAAAAGTGCAGACTAAAGACTTCAAAGGCAGGCCTAATTCTTATCAAAACTGGATTTACGTTTTGCACGTCTTTTTTTTAATACTGTGATTATTTTCCCAAAGTGACTTGTTTGACGCAAAGTTTCAGATTTAGATGTCAGATTCACCACTAAGTATATGGACAAAAATTCGACTACATGTAAAATTGGACCCATTAAAACACTCGTATACCAGTTGCTTTTTATGAAAGCAAACTATTATAGAAAAATAAACAACGTGAAATATAAATAAACAAATCTTACTATTTTAGTTAGTCCGTCTATTTCCAAGAATTAGTCATTATAAGATATTTATTTCATTATTAATTCGGTAAAAAAAAATTATATCATAACTAATAATTCCGTTCCACTCTTCAGACTATTAGGCTATGTCGCCTATCGCCTATTAAACCATCTCTCAATTAGAAAACTCAGTCTAATTGTTTAGATGATCAAGAGATCATATTAACTGAAAGTAAATAGGCCAAACGCCGAAACTGAATGGACTCAAGTGGAGCAAATGTATAAGTTCATTTCGGTTTTAAGGTGCTAAAAAATTATTATTATTTTTAAACAAACATCTTATAAATGTTTATTTAAAAAATAGAGAAATATTAACCTGCTTATTTGTTAGATTGACCCCCTTATTGTTTGGGGGTCGCAGAAACCCTAGTGCAAATTCTCAATATCGACCTTTTAACCCATCAACGATTTTAAATAGGCCTTTTGAGCTGTGACCGCAGCTTTTGACTACCAAATGGCGTCGACTTTTCACAAATATAATAAAAGCCTTATTAATTCTGTTTTAACATTTAGGCCTCATAATATTAGCATGTTAACATTAACGTAATTCATTTCGTTTTAGCCTATATCTGGAGTTTCTTAGTGCCCAAATAGAAGTTTTCGTAAAAAGACATATTGAAAAGTTAGTAAATAGCCTATCAATCTGACACGTATTTTGTATGTTTTAAAAATGCTTGGGTGTATGTGAGTTATGTATTGTTTATGTACTTACTCTCCTGCTGTGTTGTGTCGCTGCCGCTCGTCAGTCCCGGAGACTCCAGCATACTCCTGCCCGCCTCTCCTGCGCTCTCCTCCGCTTGAGCTCCCACCATCTCCCGCGCTTCCTCCAGATCCAACAGGTGGCTCACGGAAAAGTTCTTCTTAGCCTGTAAATGATCCTGATTTGCGGTGATCGAACTCTCCAGTCGGTTAGGCAGCGTGGATTGTCTGTCCATTAAATGAGCATAGCTGGAAGTCATGACGCAAACTGACGAAACCCAAGATTTCTTCTTCCTTTAACAAACATCGGTTTTGGCGATAAACAATCACTCTGTGCTCGACAAATAGATCGATTTTGATTCTTTCATCCGTAGTTCAGAGTCGTGTTGATCCAAACACACTTTAACTTGACAGTCATGTGTCTTTATGGGAAATCGCATCACTGTTAAACATCTTCCCACGAAGGACTCCAAAGTGTGCAACAATTCGCCTACCCGATGATTCCCTCTTTGGTTCTGCAATTTAGACTTTTTCTACTCATTCCGCCGAAGTTTCAAATGAAGAACCGAGTATGATGGCTGGAAAAGTATAACAGCACAGATGAACGATTTACGCCCTGTAGTAAGAGGTCGGACGAGCCAGTCTCAGCTGCTTTCTCCAGTCCTTCAGATGACACACTGGCACAGAGGGGGGAGCCTGAGCGCAACATACATTGCCGCTTTTGAAGCGCTCGGGCGGGTTGATAGACATGCAAGAATCACTAATTATGTAACGTTTGTAGGTGTTTCTACAGTTTAACAGAGTCGAATGTTCTTTCTCCTCCTCCACACTCATCCCCACCACAACATTCAAAGGAATCTTACGTAGTTAAAATTAGGCTATAATTGGGTTAACTGTGAGAAAGTGAACTTTCACTCCTTAAAAACAAAATGCGTTGTGTTTACATTGGCTACTATGAAGACATGTCTTACAAAAAGCTATACAATACATTTAATTTAGTTCCAGTTAACACCCCAACAATGCAATGGGTGGGTTCTCTAATGGTGTCAACCCATCTTTGATTTGACTCTAAAATGTTATTATTTTTAAATAGATTTGCAGGGGATGTTAAAACATTGCGTGCGTTTCTCTCGACAGGAGGGGATCGAGCTCTGCGTGTGTCGCAATGACATGAGTTCAGGCTCCAAGCTGCCTCCGTCAACCTCTTCGGTCTGGGAAAAGAACACTTGATGCCATCAAAGGGGCGCAGATTGAATCCAGATGTGCTGTGCCTCGCTCGTTCTTTCCTTGCATTTCATTAAAGAGCTTGGATTGAGGAGATCTTTCTTCATCATTAGTTTTCCCCCAAGATCTCATTTCTCCCTCGCAGCCCAGCTCGCTGCCCTGTGCCAGCGCAACGCTTTGCTTTTTTATTATTATTATTTTACTCTGCCCGTAAATCTGCCACATATCGAAGCCTTGAATCGTTGAGAAGAAAAGTCTGGCCTCACTGCAGCGAAAAACCAAAGCCAGGGCCGGATATACCAAAACGATTTTTTATAATTAACGTAATTTAATTAAAAACAGGCAAGTACAAGTACACTTAATTGTTAAAATAAGGTCCAACATTATTTTTTTATTATATTTTGCTTTATTTTTGAGAGAAATGAAAAAAGGAAATAAATCATAATTATATAATGATTTGATAATGATAACCTAACAAATATTTATTGTGTATGTATTTACTTGATGATTGATGATGATTAAAAGTCATTTTTTAAATATTAAAATCATTAGGCCCACTGTATCTAATCCACTCTTTTGTGTCTACAAAGAAATACTACTGAAAAGAAAGTAGGCTATCATCGTAACATTAAGGGCTGTTACAAAGACATCAATCGCATTTAACAATGTGAGTCGCACGCCTGTTGTAACACACACTTATCGGAAAATTATTTGTAGTAAATCACATTTAAAAAATAGGCCCCAAATCGAAACAGGAACATTTGACATATTCGCATAAGCCCTTCCTTTCTTAATAAAGTGAACACAAAGAAAATTTACAATATCACTTAGACCCAGATGACACGATTTTTTTACATAAAAATAATAGGCCTGATAAATATGGCAAAGTAAGATAATCATTGTAAGGGGATTTTAGAGTATACACATATAACATACTTAAATACCTAATACTAAATTTGACATACAAAAACATAACAAATAAGCCTGGATTTACCCATTAGAGTTTGGCATTAAAATACTTTTATAAAAAAACGCAATTACAATTTCAATCATATGGCATGCGATCAATAAAAAATGCTGCTAAACTTTTAACAATATTTTTAGATAATGAAATTGGCTGTAAAAGTCATCATTACAACTTATTTTGCATCATGACAGCAACTTCTAAAAGAGTTGAAAATTATTAACTTATTTTGTTGATGAGATTCATATTTTGTTATGATTCAGGCAATTGATCACAGTGGTTTGTAATTTATTTGTATTAACCATAACGCATCACTAAATTAAACAATTATTAGCCACTTCTTTAACAAAATGTAAGATTACATTTTAAATCTAATTTCAAGAAGATATTTTTGCCAGCATGTTTCTATTTGCCCTATAAAATCAGTTGCTATCGAATGCACGGAAGGCAGTTTGATTACATTCGTCCATCATTAGGACTCACTTAACAGTTCATTGGGATGACTAATAATGTCAAACGCTTGAATCCTCTTAACGGACCCTTAAAAGAGTGTCATACCTCTTAATGTGGCTTGAAAAGAAATCTTCATCATCAAACCTTTTCTAACATCATGTTTCTTATAAAATACATTTGTCTAAAAAGCACAGCAAAAAAAGTAGAATAAGAAAAAAGAAACGGGGATCCGAGAAACATGAAAACTCCAGGTCAGAATGTGCCCCACAATAAATAAATAAAATTAAACCATAAGTGACCTTAAATGGTATTTTATTAGGAGCTTACTGTTTTGTAGCCTCAACATATCAAAACCGAACCCTTTAACATTATATGTCTATTTTAGCTATTAACTATTTTTATTTTAACTCTACAATGACCTTATTGCAAACCATCTCTCTAAAAGTCTTAAAGAATCAAGTTCATCACTTTGTTAAATTCTAAATAAAACAAATACATTTCAATCGTTCCCTTAAATCTCAAGATTAAACATGTCCAATGGTTATTAATGATTTATTGTAATCCAATTATTATAAGCCATTTGGTTTACATACTGTGTCAAGAGCTACAATCTATAACTAATGCATGGCCCGCGGCGTTAGTGCTCAGTATGTTGATCTCAGTCTTTTTACATCTCATGTTACATACTTTTTCAAGTCTGGAGAGGCAGCCCCACGTAAATTAAAAGCAGATCCAAGTTGCAAGAAGAACTATGACTATGCAACAGCCTTATATTTAGCCAGATACAGTACACATGTTTTCGTTGCATGCATAGTTTCATTTTTAAAATGTAGTGGGTTATGCAGAAGATAGCTGAAACGATTATGATAAAAAAATCTTTAATGAAGATATATACACAGGGGAACTGTCTTGAAACTGTTGCAGCTCATGACATCATGATTGTGAATTTTTTCATATTAAGCCTTGACTACACAATTCTTCTGTATTTTTTTTCTGCTGCTTAGGTATTGGGTATTGAAGTATTCAATTATTGTAGACATTGCTAAAGTTTATCTTTCTTATGAGCAAATTAGATTTGAGAGCCAGGCTTTGATAAAAGAAAAAATATAAGGCAAAGAAAAGCAATAGTTATACCCATTTAATCAAAATATTTAAAATAAAATTAGCCACTAAAGGTTCCATGCAAACAGTCCTGGTTGATCTTAATTCTGTTTTGCCATTCTGTGACTTCACTGCTGTAATTTAGATCGAATGGGCCAACATCCCTGAATGCAACCCAGACAGAGGTAAAGTTAAGTTAGCAACAAGGATCATTTCTTTATTCTAATCCTCTTGGTTGTCTTCATAAAAAATGATAAAAATCTTGGCCCGGGGAGCAGCGTTTAAGAACCACCTCTTCACATTCCACAGACCTCCTGGGACTCAAAGCTGTTTGGAAATTAGGCTCATTCTTATATTAACCCTTTGACCCTGCCGGCAGACGGGCTGAGGCCATGAAGAGGAAGGCCAGAGTAGCTAATTGATGACCATCGCTAAGGGGAGAGAGCATGCAAGGATAAACAAAATTAAGAGCAGTGATGAATATAACCTCTGAAGGAGCGAGAGGCCAGGAGAAGTAGTCATTTATTAATGGGAGTGTTAGGCCATTAGCCCAGTTATTGAGTGATGGACCAATGGCAGGCACCTCTCGCAGGCCCTTGCGAAGACTCGTGATTGTAGGCAATGATAGGAGTTGTGTTGATCAGCTGTTCCAACACATATGTACTGTTTAGATTGCAACGCTAATCCAATTTTCCTTCATTTTTCTATTAAGTTCTGATTTTATCTAAAGACTGGTTCTGAAATCACCAGCTGGCCCATCTTGTGGAAATAGTTTTGGGCTTTGGATGGTTACGGTTTCAGGAGGAAACCGTATAAGATAAGTTAAGATGAGAGCCTAATACAGTGGCCTAGAAATTATGTTTGTGTGTGTTTATGTGTTTGTCAAAAAAAGGACTGTGTGTGTGTGTGTGTGTGTGTGCGTGTTTGCTCTACGCAAAGGCTCCTGCTGAAACTTAGAAACAGTCCATTGACACCCAGGGTTCAACTTCACAGCGCTGCCCATTAATATCTAATAAAATTTCCTGAAAACGAAACGACTATTAGTCACAATATATTTCACTGTGCCAGACTGTGTTGGCACAGTGAGGGCCTCTGATAGAAAACACATGGGCTGCAGAAGATGGAGGGGTCCCATCAACAAAAATATGAAAATTGTATGTCTAAGACTGAATATGTTATAGTGTAAAGACAAATTTTGGCCAATCCGTAGTCACATTATTTTTCAAAACGAAGGATATGTGTCAAATAAAATTGTCACAGCACACTGACAAGAAGCAAATAAGGCATGTTACTAAAAGAAAGAGGCTATTGTTGAATTACTTTAGAATGATGAGCTAAACTGTGGAAAATAGCAACCGTATTCTGATTTTATTTAGACTTAGCCACTATGCTGACGACAGTGGGTGGGAAAGTTCCCCGTTGCTATAAATCTTTCAAACGTAACAAAAATAATGCACTGTTAACATCAACAAACACATTTTTGTTTGTTCATCGAATGTGGTGCCAAGATTGATACTGTATTCTGATGCACCGCCGAAAAAATCCCAGCCTACCATTTCCTTTCTGAATGAGCTTTTGAATCGAAGCTTATGAACATTTGAAACCACTTCATCAAAAGTAAGCTTTGTTTTTGTCTATGATATGCATACTCCACCCTATCACTCCTTAGGTTTATTTATACAGAGTGAACCATCCCTAAAACACATAAATAAAAAATAAATCAGTTCTCTGGATGTCGACCACACTCAGGTCAACGTCATTTGACTTTCTTTTGTTTGTGAAACAAAGGAGAGCCCCACAGTCACCATTTACTTGCATTGTAAGTGAAAAAATCTGGGATTTGCAGAAAAAAGTTAGACAGGAGGGTGAATAAATGACAAAAAAAATTACTATCCTTTTAAAGGTGCTATGTGGAGATTTTAGCAGCATCTAGGTGAGGTTACAAATTGCTACCTTAGGCTCACTCCACCCCCCTCCCCTTCGAAGCTCTACTGCTTCTCTCAAAGGACAAAGAAAGATGTCATCATGTTTTCGCTTCTTTGCTGAAGAAGACAACGTATTTATGAAACGTGTTTTGTACAGCAGTTTGTTTAGGGCTACTGTAGAAACAATATGAGAAATGAAATGCAAGCCCATGCTGTATGAAGATAGAAATAGCTCATTCTTAGGTAACAAAACAAAATGCTTCATTATGTAAGGTCTTTATTCACCTCTTAAGACATAGATCTTAATGTTTATATTGAATTTCTGTCAATAGATCCTCCAAAAAGAATTAGGAATTTTAATTGTTATTTTTCACATTATAATTAATAATGCATTGTGATGCTGTGTTTGTTAATTGTATCGTTGATTGTATAGCGAGACCAAAGACAAATTTTCAGCCAAGGCTGGACAATAAAGTACAACTAAACAAAAAAATGACACACTGGACCTTTAAGATTCTTCACTCTGTAACACAAAAACAGCTTGTCATCGCTCCTCCACATGTGAATGCTAGCAGGACTCCAGCCATCACCCATTAATTCACACAAATTGGCAAGCAACTTTTCCTCCAATATGATATGATGTGATTGCTGGAGAGCCTGAAGCATAAAACGATTCTGTTGCCATGGCAGCAGAAAAGATTCAAGCAGGAAACAGGAAATTGGGTTTCAAAATATTTTAGTATTGCACAGTGGAGAGCAGACTGCAAGCCTAGAGTAAGTTTCCTGCATTGCCTCCTAACAAATGAAACCAAACACATTTGGGAATTCGTTTTTTTTATTGTTAAACCTGAAACTGCACAGATGATGTTAGTTTATCAATTTATGACACCCATCACTTTCAGCAAGAACACGATCAACTCTAACGTTTTGAGTTTTCTGTAGTTTTAAAAGTTTTTTCTTGTGAGGTTATTTGTTTTTCGAAAATGATCAGAGAACTTTTTAGCCGTGAAGATTCGGCCTCATCTTCTCTCCATATGCATAAAAAAGCACATGATGTTAGTAACTCTTGCTCTCGGGTGAGTGTATTTGAAAAACCTTTTAAAGAATATTCTTTGATAATTAAACATGGGGCTAGATTTTATTTCAAAATCACATTGATGACGAGCTTGTCACTTGGCATGATTCATGGACAGGAAATTGCCAGTCAGGGATTCTGGAGAGTAAAGGTTAAAGCTGACCGGACTGCTCAATGAAAAAATGCAGCCCAAGTTCACAGGTCCCTTTTTGTTCTTTGCTTTGACATCGAAAAAAGATCTTGCGCTACTCTGCATGGAGAAAAGAAAAGAGAAAACAAAGGCTTCAAGGTGGACAAGCAACCAGAAAGAAAGTGTATAGTCATGTATTAGTGTGTGTTATGCAGCAGCACATCCAAAGCTGGGATAACACTGGCCTCTCTTTGATTGGCGGGCTTCACTAATCACTGTGTTTAAACAGACCAGATGCTCCCTGGACAACCCTGACCTTACTTTGAGGATATGTCCCTCTTCCTAACCACCAATGGGCTCCCTTATTCCTGTTCTGAATTTGTTCTTTAATTTCCAGTCCTGACCTTGCAGCTTCTCACATCTGCAGTGAGTTTGGGATGCTGAGACCCAGAGCAGAGTGCATAGGGTCCTTCCAACTTTTGACCAAGACCTGGAGAGAAATGCACTGGGTTGGTCCTGATCCATGGGGAGACAGCTGTGCTGCAGAAGGAAAGGCAGATTTTTTGACAAAAGATCTAACCAGGATCAGAAATTTACCAAGGCTTTGAGGGAAAAAATAACATTGAGGTAACAAAAACGTCCGAGAAATTTAAAATGAATTGTACATTTCTGATTTCAAATTAAAGGGATAAATTACGCATAAGTTTCTCACTCTCTGTTTGAATACAGAGAAAAGATATTTGGGAAAATACTTGTAACCAAACAGTTCTTGGACCCATTTGACTACCATGGTAGGAAAAATAACAAGTCAAGAGTGCCCCAGAACTGTCTGCTTACATACATTCTTAAAAATATTTTATTTTGTGCTCAACAGTAAATGAGGTCCAATAACGGTTTGCTTGTAAGAAATCTTCTAGATCTCTTCGTCTTTTTTCATCAGAGCAAAACATTGATACAGATATGGAACATTTCAAAGGTGAGTAAATGATGACAGAATTTTTATTTTTGGGTGAACTATCATTTTAAAGACTACGATTTCAATGATTTAGTTTATGTTTGGTTATGAATGAAGCACACCACAGTTATTGGAGACTCAATATCTTCCAGAGATACCGGATACTTCCCTCATGTTTTCAATAACCATTAACGGCATACATCTTCATTTTCTGAAAGCAAGATTTCTTGATCTAGCCCCAAAAGTACTTACTCTCACAAATTAAACTCAAGTCATGGTCAGCAGTAAAGGTTGTCAAAATCCTCATTCCCCTATCAATAGCTATTCCCGCTGGTCTGAAAACATCTTCCCAAATAGCATTCCATACGCAATCCAAAGTTCAGCCAGACTCTCAACGTTGCAATTCAAACAGTAGCAATAGAACGTGAAATATTCGCTGTTTCCAATTTTAAGTGTGTAGCAGGACAGCCATACAGTACATAAACTATACTGTACTGTTTGTAAATGTAACCAGGGTGAAGGACAAGCTTGACAGGCAGGTGAAGGAGTTGATGACATTTGAGGGATTTTCACTATTTTTGAGGTCACACAAAAGTAATTTACTCAAATGTGATATGAAAATCAATAATATTTTAGCTGTACTGAGAAGTAACTAAGCAGTGATGATAATAATTATATTTTAATGACAAAACTGTTTTGACATCATTTTATGTCATTATACGGTGTTCAATTTGTGTAAATAGCAAGAACATTTTACATGCTTGCTTGCATTATACAAATATCAGTTTTAATATTTTTAGCATTCAAGTTTAATTAAATCTGATTACGTTTGTGGCAGAAAGAGGTTATGAACCGACATGAAATCTTTCCACATGAAAATAGAAATCCTGCTATAAACAGACTGCTATATTTAATTTTACTCGAATGCAAACAACAGCATGAGGGATAAACATAGACTGTTTCTCAATATGCATTCTCGAGTGATCTTTTGTCCTCATGTTCCGGTTCCGGCATGGAAACACCCGGATTGGTTATTGATATGAAGGATGCATTGAATGCAGCACCCGCCTGGAGTCCCTGAAGTCATTACGGCGCATCCATCTGAGTGTGTTCTTCCGAGGTTCCCTCACAAGACTGGTCTCCAAATAAACAGTGTTTTTTTGCCTTCTTGCAATTGAAAAACAACCAAACACTGCACTCAATAGACAGTCTTATTTTTTTTTTACTTTTATTTTTTACAATAAACAATTTTGGGAAGATATGTTTTTGTTATTGTGTCACCTGACGACACCAAGTTAAAATTCAATGAAAGCTATTGAACAGATTGTTTGTTTGTCCCCCATGACCCAATTTTTACTTACTTTATTAAATATTTTCTCTAATTTGACTCACGCTTGTTTATCTTGGTGAAAGAAATTACAATTATTTGCTTGCTGACTTTTTTGCAAACACTCCTTCAGTATAACAACAATAAGGATGTATTTTTTAACATTGAGTTAGTGCTAACATGAGCTAACATAGGTAGGCTAACGTAAACAAACAATGAACAATAGTTCTAGAGCATTTATTAATCTTAGTTCATTATAATTTCAGCATTTACTAATACATTTATAGTAAAAATAAACTTTGTTAACTTTTAACTGACATGGACAATTCTATTGGTATTATTTCACATTAACAAGGATGTAGAAATGCTGAGACATAGCTTATATGTTGTTGTGTTAGCATATCCATTAACTAATGTTAATAAATACACTCCAATTGTAAAGTCTTACAGTAAATTCTTGATAATTTCTAGTTCCAGTTTTCTCTTATTGTGGTAGAAAGTAAATGTATGCCTGAATCTTCCATTCATTTCATTTTTGCTACAAATTGTCAACAAATGCCAAAAGCCAAATGCTTTGCATGGTAGTAGCTGAGAGTAGCTTCCAGGAAACTCCATCTTCTCTTGAAATAACTACATGTAGGTTAGATATCATACATCGTACATTTGTTTTTGCTATTTACTTCTTTCATATTTACAAACATTGACCTTGACGTCTTGTAAAACAGTCACCATGCAGTGTGACCACTAAATATAACGTTAACAACCATTTGTCTGGAACCCATTCCCAGCTCCCTTAAAACAACTCCCTTTTGAGACTATCTTGCCGCTTAACAGTTGATATAACTTCAGCTGATGTTTCTGACCACAAACTAAATGTCTGGGGTTTAAACTAACCTACTCAGGCCTACAGTAGGCTACTGCTGGGATCTAAACCCAGATCCTACTTATCAACAGCAGTCGATTTACTCCAGTGTGATACTGAACATGTTCATACACAATTACTCCAGTCTTTTTTCAGTTTAGCTTATAGCTATAAGAATTATTGCTTGATATCACAAAGAAGTTTGGGGAGGCATCAGTAGTTTGAAAGCATGGCTCACAAAATAAAATGCATTACTGTTATTTTGTTCTCCCATGCTAATGTCACTCAAAAATGGTAATGTTACATCCCACACTGACCGTGAGCTCATGGACTTGCTTATTTAACATCATTAAAATGCCACCCCTTGTGTAAGTATCAGTCAAAGCAAACACTGCCTAATCCATTAGTTTAAGTGGAGGACAGGGTTAATAGCTGGTTTATTTAGTCAAGCTCAAAAAAGTCCTTTTGTTTTGCTTTCGCTCAGTAAATAAACGTGCCTAGATATGGTCTAATTATAATTGAGTTGCACTCATGCTTTTAGCACATAAAGCTATATGTATGACAAAGAGAGAGAGAAATCTGGACTGTGGGATGTTTACAGAGGTAATTGAGTATAGGGGCTCACCCTTGTATTTTGAGCAAAACTTCATAGCCCTAGCACTGGTTTATTATGATTTCTCGCGTGTTTATTAGACCAGATTGGACCTCGTCCAAATACACAGTTTTTCGCTGATGAATACAAGAATTGTGTAATTTCCACAGCACTATATATTAAAAACATGGTTTTGGTGTTCCTTTGCTCTCAGAACATCATTGTAACTACATTTTTGTTGCTCTTAAATCATTATGTGTTATTAGACGTGTGACAACATATGCTGCTTTTGTAGTTTATCAATAATATTGTGATGGCCTTGAGGGCCAATATCAGTGTTGTCCAAGCCAGCATTTCAGAGGCGTACATCTGTTACCAATTGGACTTCCCGACTGCCCATCTGTGGTGAAGCTTGCTTGCCTATAGGTAATCTCAGTCTATTGGGATCCCAAATCTGCAGGGAAAAGCAGGACCTCCATCATAAACCCACCATTAGCATTACAGTCACATAATTATTGCAATGCCCAAACCGGGAAAACAAAAGAAGGTCTGAAGCAGACTTTGGCAGCAGAAACTATGGAAATCATTTTAAATTTGGCATCAAGCACAGCTCTCTGACATAAATACCTCCTGTCACGCTCTGCATGCTGAATGAAACGGCATCGTGGAAGTGCAGGGCCTATCAGAGCTGCAGGGCTGGTGTCAAACATAGTCAAAAAGACAGAGAAAAGTATAATACCTGCATTCTTTGAAGGTCTCTCAAGGTTTCCCGCTTTATTACTTCAGAAATGATTGCAACCACTTGTCGTGTTCTCTATAACGCTCTGTCATTCACAAACAAGCCAAATCATGTGACGCTAATAGTCCAATTTGGCTGTTCAATTATATTCTATACGCCTGGGGCTGGATGTGTTGTTGTTTAAGAAATGAAAGCGGCGGGTTTTTAGATCTAGGGAGATACTAAATTTAGATTGAAGCCGCTTTAAAAGCCCAACTCTTAATTGGGAATGCATGTAAACTCCATCCCTCACATAACAATGCACAGTTGTTTTCATGTTTGGTTTGTATTAAGGAACAAAGGAAGTACATGGTGTTCTGCTAATCAAAACCATCAAGACTTGACTCAACAACACCAGAACTCACAGCCTATGCACACAAGGGCCGACGAAAGTGCATTCTGGCCCCGCAAAAGTCATAAACCAGTGCAAAGCTCAGAAATGCTGAAGAAGAGGAAAGTAGGAGGCAAGAACAAAGCAATTCATACAGGTTTGGAACATCTTGCGGGTGAGTAAATGATGACAGACTTTTTATTTTCGGGTGAACTATCCCTTTAATTACATATCTGCTGTAAAAGGAACCGTTAAAATGTTCCAAATATAAGAGTCATGTTAAGTTAAGCCTACATCCATTAATCCCATTTATGGGGTCCCATTTAGTTATGAAAATCTTAGTCTTTTGGACACTCAACAGTAAAATTCTGACTCTGCAGTGTTATTGTTTCTGTCACGGCAAGGTAATTGTTGGGAAAGATATTTTTTGTGAGACAAGCTTTCGGGTTACCTCCCTGTGGCGAGTGTTGTCCGTGTAAACAGGCGGGTTGCTATGGAACAGAGCTGTCAGATGATGTGTATTATTATCAAGCTCCAGGCCCTTGGCGCGGTGTGAGCGAGCCCAAGATCAGAGCACGGATATGGGCCGCTTTTCCACCTCGCTCCCCGAGATCTCTTAAAAAGCCATTAATGAACATCTGGTTGACATTACTTCAATATTGCCATCAGCGCAGGCAAACACAGAAACCCGCTATGTGTGGCTGCACTTTCCCCATTTCTCTTCTTCACCCTGGGCTTAAAATAGTTTTGGTGTTCTTTTGAGTGGATTTTATGATAATGGGGAAATAAGCAGTTGGTAAAGGCTGTTGTCCCTCACGAACCTCATCAAACATCTGCCTCATATAGTCAACATCATTCAAGAGAATTTGTCACCAACGGTCAGTTTTGTGTTCCCAAACACACAAAGCTTCAATGTTGTTTAAACTTCATGTGATAGTTTACCTACAAATAAAAATTCTGTCATTATTTAAGCATCCTCTAGTCATTTTAAACCTGTATGACTTTCTTCTGCAGAACACAAGATACAAAAAGATATTTTGAAGAATGTTGGTAACTGGCACTTATTCACCATTTTGTGACAGCGGGTGCTGTTTGGTTACAAACATTCTTCAAAATATCTTCTTTTGTGTTCTGCTGAAGAATAAACGTTACAGGATTAAAATAACATGAGGATGAGTAAATGATGACAGAATCTCTTTAAGGTTTGTGGTTGTGTGAGTTTGACTTCTTTGTGAGGTTTGAATATGCGATATAAAAACACAGATCTTTCACTATTATTGTTTGTTGTTGTAGAAAGTCCTGCATCCTGTTTTTAACATTTCCATCAGTTGATTCACAGGGAAGGATGTGGTGCAAGCTGTTAAAGGCACTGAGAAAATGGACCACAGCTATTAATAAATGAGTCATTTCACCCAAACTGAGATTTCATAATATGCTGTGTTTTTCAACATCATGCTTCATGAGGTCTTTAAATAAGTCCAAACAAAACACCACTGCAATTCTGCAGTAGCCACAGGTGTCTTAGGTTGACACTCATTTGGACTTGGATGTTTTATGGAAACATGACCGCTATGACTATGTTGACACAAATCAATGACATTCTTAATGAATAATCCCTTACTTAGACATACTGCGGTTTTACAAAATGTCTTTAATGTGCCTGTCAGATGCTTTAATGCATATTCAAACTGAGAGGGTGAAACATGCGCCCTTTGATGTTTGAACCGGGTGATTTTTGTATCCATCCACCAAAAAGAGTATGTTATAGATGCACAGCTAGTACACAAAAAAATATGTTAAACTGTTTTACTATACAGTGATTAACCCAAACTAGTTTACTAGAAATGTGACAGGAAACCTGTTGCCTTAATCCATCCATCGTTATTTGTTGTTTTTGTGTAAAATTTGTTGTTTTGTCATCTTAAAAATATCATTGTTTCTCTTTTCCATACAGTACAATGAAAATACACGATAAAAGCAATTCTTTATGGCTAAGCCTTGAATTTTTGTGTCTCATCCTAACCGAAGCTTCCTGTCAGCATCAATAAAAAGATAGAGGCCCGGATTTAGCTTAAGCCAGGACTGTGTCTTTTAATTAAGATATATCGCTTTTATGAAAATGCCTTATAAGAATACATTACTGGTGTGCATCTCGAGACAAAACAATGGCACTGATATATTTTAAGATATTTATGAGCAAGAAAGGTTGCGCATTAATTTTTAACCGGGCCATACAGTATAAAACTGACTGCAATATTGTGTGTGTGCAAGCAAGGATGTGAGAGCATGTTTGCATGTGGGCAGGAGAAGCTTCTGCTTGAAGCCCACTTGCCATGTGTTAAAGTGAGCTTAATAAGTGTAGCAGCAACAGCAGTTAGGAAGATTGAGTGATATGTTTTCCATATGGACTTTAACTCTCTGAGCATGTGAACTGCACAACCAGCACAATGCCAGCAGGCCACTTCAGGAGTGTCATAACGCTCACTCTAAACACATTCCCTATTAGCTTAAACATCTTTCACAGCTGAATCACCTAACAAGATCAGAATAATGGTTTAGGTTCCACTCTCCCTCAAATTAAAAGAACCTTTAGTGTTACTGTTCTAGTATGTTTCACAGTTGCCTGTTGAATTGGTAGATACTGTACTGTAGTTACAGTTGGTGTTCTCAGTTTTAGCAAAAAAAAAACGAATATCCATTTGGTTCATTCTCAGCTGAACTAATTCTATGACCCTTATACTCTTAAAAATAAAGGTGATTAAAAGGTTGCCATATAAGAACCATTCAGACAAAGGTTCCTTAAAGAACCATCTCTTTCTTTTATATAATCTGAATAACCCATTTACGACACAAAGAACCTTTTATGAAACAGAAAGGTTCTTCAGAAGTTTAAGGTAGCCTACTTTACGGAACCAAAGGGCTCTTCTATGGCATCAAAGAACCTTTTGAAGCACCTTTTTTAAGAGTGTATATAGCGTGAAAGAGATTATGCCCAGCTTTGTTCATTCTTGACCGTTTCATGCCACTTAAAGATTTGGCTGTATAGACCTATAACAGATGCATCATTCGGTACTCAGACAAGCCGAATATATGCTCTCATGACCCGTCAATTGTTGTCTGGTTAAGGTCAGAACCGTTTTACTGTGCTAACTTTTTAAGCTCTTTAGATAAGACAGTATAAAATGTCTCTGTTTGATGCAAGGGTGACTAATAAACATACACATTTTTGCTCAGTTTCACAGACAAGGCTTAAAGGCATAGTTCACCCATTAATACACATTTTGTCATCATTTACTCACCCTTTTGTCATTTCAAACATGAATGACCTTCATTATTCCAAAGAATACAAAAGAAGATATTTTGAAAAAGGATGCAACTGGACCCCGTTCACTTGCATTTGTCTTATATCCATAGAGAAGTAACTATGCCACACAGAGAATTGGAGTGGAAAGGGTGCTTTTTAATGAGTCCAGGGAAATAAAGTACTATATAGAGTATTTAGGGTAATCATCCAGCGAACTGAGTAATATTCCAAAATAATAATCCACAGGGTTTCACAGGCAAAACATAATCCAATAATTAACATGCACAGAATAGCTTGATATTGCCAAAAAGACTCCAAGGAATAGTAAAGACTAGACAGAATACAGTTAGACAGGACAAATAACATGACAAAAGGGTGAGTATATAGTAAGTCTATGGGATGGGGTTCAGGTGGAGTGTAATGGAAATCAGGGGGCAGAGGGGTGCAGTGCATGATGGGTAATGTAGTCTGGGAGTTAAAAGTCCGGTGATTGAGAATGGATGTGGCGGGTAGATGGCTCTGGTGCCGGGGGCGTGGTCGACGAAGACTGAGCGGATGTTTTAACGGTTCAGTTACCAAATGTCTTTAAAATATATTCCTGTGTGTTCTGCAGAAGACATACAGGTTTGACAAGAGGGTGAGTAAATGATGACAGAATAAGAAAAATTGAGTGAACTATCACACTCAGACGAGGCCCATACTAAAGTGAAAGTTTGAGTCTTCTTAACTGATCTTAAAATATGTCAGTGCCACTGTTTTTTCTCAAGATGCACACCAGTAATCTAAAGCTTTTTAATAAAAGTGACTTTACTGTAAATATCCTAGTTTAACTAAGTCCATCCTGCTCAACCTGGTCTGTGAAACCGGGCCTTAAACTTTTACCTTTTAAAGTGATAGTTCACCCAAAAATGTTGTCATCATTTACTCTTGTGATTTCAAACCTGTATGACTGTCTTTCCTTTGCAGAACACAAAAGAAGAACTTTTAAAGAATGTAGGTGACTAAACAGGGACAATACTCATTCACTTCTATATAAATATTCTCATATCGACACAAAACCAATGCAAATGAAAGGAATCAGTCGCTGTTTGGTTTCACAACATTATTCAAAATCTCTTCTTTTGTGTACCGTGGAAGGAAGACATTTTTTCAGGTTTAAAATGAGTAAATGATGACAGAATATTTATTTCGGGGTGAACCATCACTTTGATGGGATTAAAAAGTTGACAATTCTAAAAGAAAATACTTAAAACAAATGCTTTTTTATCACAAATAAATAAATCACTAATAGATAAACATTTACATAGAATTGCATTGAATTGTATTACACTGAAGTACTCCATCTCTAAGAAGCTCCTCCAGAGCCCTGTAAAAGGTTTCATATTTTCCACTCTGCGTGTCCAGGACATTTACAGTTGGCGTCAGAATATCAGTTGGTCTGAGGGGAGGCACTTTGAAGTGTTTGTGGTATCGCAGCATCTGCGGGCAAGATGTGCGCCCCGCGGAGAGGGGGTGTCGAATACTGCCTGTCTTCTCCCACGTCATGTGACAATGAACAACATTCTTCTTTCTACATCACTGCGGACATAAATCCTCACGCAGAGCTACGATCGGTGGCAATGTTTTTCAAGAATCTCCTGAATAATGATGACTTGGCCGAGATGCTTATATGACTCGAGGGAAGCCATGCCAAGCAGGCCTTTGGTTAATTGTTTTCAGACGGTGCTGGCATACGGTTAAATGTTTCTTGCTAAGTACAATGGCCCTAAATAACTACTACTATCGTATATTGCGTGGGCTGCAGTGTTTGATTTCATATCTTGTTCGGCAGCTTAGTTATAGTATTGGTGTCAGGAAGTTTGACATGAGACTCACCTATGGGTCGAACGAGGCATGTGCATAAAACATGATAGAGGTTCATAGGACTAAAGCAGTGCCTTAAGTGTAATGACTTCTGAAGACTGCTGAGCTATAATGACCGTGAAGGTCGAACAAGAGTTTGAGAAATATGTTCCGAGTGCAACTTTAACAAGGACAACCACTGCAGACGTAATAATTAAGTTGCTCTGTTTGAAAAGTTTTTTTTTGTATAGCACTAGTATAATGCTGATGTTTTTATAAATATAGTGAAATATTTTATTGATGTAAATTGTCAACAGTAAAATCAGACTGTAATGAAGGGCCGAAACCAACAAGTTGGCTCGTAAATGTAAGGCAATAGCAAGCAGCTTGCTGGCACCACACGCATTTCGCAGTCAGACACATGAAAGTACCATCAGCTCAATTACAACAAAACCACAGGACAGCAACTTAATCAACAGTTCAGTCTGCAATAACACCGCAGTCATACGGCAGTCATTTTCACATTTCACTGATAACAACCGGGCTGCCAAAAACATGCCAAATGTGCTGCCGTAAACTCTCCAGCTCTTCTACGTTTCTCAGACAGACAGCGGTTGGAGCCATTTGTTACCATTATTAAAGTCATATTTCACAGCTATGTCTGCAAATCACCCCAAAATGTTTCAAATTAGTTGGATTACTGTTTTGATTTTGGGTTACCGCTGGAGTGCTAGACAGCTCAAACGTGTTAGTTGGCGGTTTGCAGGGTGGGCCTGAGACAAGCGCCGTGATCCGTGGTGGAAATAAAAGTGCAGTAGTAGATGTTTAATGAGAGCACGGGATCTTGTTAGCAACAAGCAGGAGTTAAAATCAAAGTTCAGCACTGACAGTCAAAGATCTGACAAATTATGTACGGTTTCGCACAGAATCTGAAAAAATCCCTCTAAGAATGAAATGGCAAGTTTAAGGGCTGACCGGTACATGGATCCAGCCGGATGATTCATTGTAAGAAATAAAAATGTTTAATTATGGGAGTAAACCGGTTTCGCATAATGCTATGACTCACATGTGTGAGCTGTCTTGGATCATTATAGTATAGTATGACTGGTAAAGGGCACTAGACTGAATCTGTGTGAACTCGTGCAGGGAGTACATGTGCTATAGTCTACTGAATTTAGTAACACCATTAGTGTTAACTGCATAGGCCACCCAAAGCTGTTGATATTTATTTCACTTGAGTGCACAATTTAAAATGTTGCTGTATGTCCAAAACACCCTGTATTCTGCCAGCCTTTTAAAATGCAAAGTTGGTGTTTCCAATATCCTGCACCCCATAGCATTTATTGGACATATAAAGCCTCTAAAAATCATACAAAGCATTTTAAATAATTAGTTCTATCAAGTGACCTATATGGATCTCATCATAAAATGTGAATGTTTTTGCATTTCTTGGAAAAAAAACATTTCAGACTCTTTCAAGCGCAGGCATCGTTCCTCTTGTCCTCCAGTCCGACAGATGGCGCTCTGTGGCAGCCTTCAGTCAGTGATTCGGCTTTCCCTGGAGCACATCAGATGAGCAGAAGCAGATCAGTGGACTGCAGATGAATATCCTTTAATTTCACCTGTCATCGGTCTAAACACTACAGACTACGTGTGCTTTCACATGAACGGGATAAAATGCAGTCGGACGATCCGCAGTCTTTGAAACGGTAACGTAATTGTTACATTAAGATTGTGACAGCTACAGTCCGATTCGCGTATGACATTTTTAAAAAGGGACAATGTTTATATCATGATGCAAACACATCATGTTTTATTGTTGTGATTTTCAGCTAAATACGTGAGTTTGATTTTGTATGTTTATTGAAATCTGTGTCAAACGATCCGTTGTACTCCTGCTTGGGCGTGGCTTACGGTGCGCATCCCTTTATGCACAATGTCTCACATCCTACAGTGAGCTGTCTGTGTCATATATTTTGGTATCAGCATTCGACTCAGCTGCATCTATATTGCGAAAAATATGTTGTAAAATTATGTCTGTGTCATTCCGAAATGCTATCAGACAGTTTACTAGACTTTGAGCCTGTATTAAAATCTCTTACGTTGGACTGACATAATATCTACACATATTTTACTGTTCTCTCTTTCAACAGAGTAAAGAGATGTGATATAGATGTGCATCCTACAGAGAAAGCACTGGTGCTACACTATGAACTGGAAGCGTCTATTTTAGGAGAGACGGGTGACCCCATGCACAAGGGCAGAAAAGAATGTCAGAAAATGTAAGCAAAGCTGAATAAAGTGACAATTATAAAAAACATGCAATCTATATTTAATGTTATTGTTGTCAAATGATATAAAGCAGTGTAAAGAAATTCAATTATATATATATTTTTTATTTGTCTGTTGTTTGTTATGTTATTTAGTATCCGACTGAGGAGTTTAAATGCAGGCACTGATATTCCTACACTGGCCAGGAAGGTGGTGGAAGAGTGCAAGCTCATTCATGCATCAAAGTTGGCAGAGGTGGAACATCTGCTGCTGTATTTACAGGGCCGAAAGAAACCGAGTAGCAAATGTAAATCACACTGAAAAACACGGTTCCCATTATTCAACAGTATGGTAACATTTGGATGATTCCAGATGAACAATTCTAAGCCTGTTGTTTACTAGTATTTGAGGCCTTTTTTATTCTGTTTTCATAGTTGTTTTGTTTTTTCTTCTTTTAACTTTTCCTAGCGGAAAAGAAAGAAAAGAAGCCAGTTAAACCCAAAGAACTGATGCCATTTGAAGGAATGGAAGTATGCCATCAATTGTTTTCTTTCCAACCTTATTTTAATTATATCAAACATGTTTTGAATTAATGCCTTTTCTATAATCTTGTCTGTTTATCAGATTGATGAAGAGGCAAACATCAATAAAATAGATGAATACTTGGAGCTTTTGTATGAAGGCTTCCCAGAGAAGATTAGAGGATCCACTCTGATTCTCCAGCTGGCCCGTAACCCTGACAACCTGGAAGAGCTTCTCCATAATGGTACTAGGGCATGTTGAGCAGTCAGATGTTATTATTTGTGTTTGTTCGCAATTCATTCATCTTAGCAAATAAATATTTCAGTGATACCCTCAACATTTTTATTCTGCGACAGACATCAGTTGTAAACATGTTATAAGTTCTTGTAGTAAAGAGGCTCACAGTAATGGAAACATCTTCTCTTGCAATATTATTTGTTTGATTGTCATAGAAGTTGGTGGTCTTAGAGTGTGTTGGTTTAATCTTAGTGAATGATTATTGTCGGGTTGTTTGTTTGCCATGTGTTTGATGTTTCTTCAGAGACTGCGTTTGGAGCTTTGGCCCGTGTGTTGAGAGAAGACTGGAAACATAGTGTGGAATTATCTTCTACTATTATCTACATCTTCTTCTGCTTCTCAAGGTATACAAGTCCTTTACAGTTTTCCTTGCAACATTGCTTTGATGTTAGCTGCTGAGATGTTACGTGCTGTCTGACTGTCACTATGGTAAACTCTCCCTGGTAAAGTTTCTATATTTATCATCTTTAAAGCATTCTTGCTACAGCACTGGCTTCTGTAACAAATAATACAATTCAAGACCATTGCTGTAAGACAGCAAGTGTCTCATTAATAGGGATAATCTATAGGTCTCCATTTCTTGTGGAATAGTCTATGAATACAGACAAACAAAACACTGACAGGAAATAAAGCAAACATTGACTACAATTTTATCACATATTAATATTTAGTTAATTCTTTTATAGTAATATTCTGTTGCCATTCTGTAATATTCTGAAAGGGTTTTCTGCATGTGTTGTGTGTCATTTTTTTCTTTTCAAAGCAGAGCTTCAGTTGCACAACTATTCACCATATTACAATATCTTTAGAACTTTTTTTAAAATAAATTTAAATAAAAAGCAAAGATGTTAGTTTTCCAAAGCTGGACATCACTTTTGGCCATGACTGTTTATAGACTGCATAGATCATTTAAGAAAAATAAGAAGTAGGAACCTAATGTGTTAGTTTAGCACTGCCCTATACAAGCTATTTCATGTAACATATGTTTACATACACATATAAAACAGAGTAATAACTAAACTTACAAACATAACCCAGTTCCAAAGTTGGACACATCACTGTGACAGCTCAAAGTATCGCAGCACTTGAATAGTCATAACAAAATTTAAAAACATCTTTCATGGCCACAAAACTGCCAGGAATCATTTGCACTATAAAGTTTTGTGTTCTTATTTTAAAATTTACTTTGGCATACTTTTTCAGATGGCTAATGTGGAAATGACTTGCCACGAGCCAGACAGGCTTTGACAGCTGAAGCATGTATTTAAAATGAATGATGAGTTGTTTGGCTTGATCTTTCAGTTCTGTTTACGAATTAATCAGGAATATAGTTTGAAATGTATGTAACACGCCTGTCTTGGTTTCTCCGTGCTCCGGTCACCGTCTCGTTCTCGGGATCTATCGCATGCATCAGTGTCTGAGCATTTTTTGCTAGGAGAGGTTGGGGAGGACGAAACATCAAAGCGAATCTTTCCATTCTGTTTTTTTCTTTCAGTTTCTCTCAGTTCCACACGCTGATTACTCACTATAAGATCGGGATGCTCTGTATGAACATCATCGAGAATGAACAGAGGAAATATGACCTGTGGCAGGATGAGTTGGAGAAGAAGGACAAAGCTTATATCCTTTCTGTTTGGGCACTTTTAATGAAAAGGTCCACTAAGATCAAGAGGTCATTCACTGTTTTTAGCTTTATACATGACAAATACATTATTTATTACACATTAAAGGGGGCATGAATTGAAATCACAATTTTAACCTGAGCTTTTGTTTGTTATATAAGAGGGAATCGTATTCACACAAACGTCATGTAAATGTCAGAACTGAAAATGCCTGAACCAGATAGATAGAGCAAGCAATAAACAAACTTGCCGTTAAAGATATATAAATATTATGCCTTCCCTGATTGTGGAAGAATACAGTCGCTGCATAACCTTCATTCGGATTCCGATATTAGGAAGATTAAAGTTTAAGGGTTAAAGTTTACTTTTAAAGACGTTCCAGGTCATGTGCGAAAAACATGGAGTGTTTCTTCGTTTAATTTCTCAGAGGATTCCTTCGTGAACAAGGCACAGGTCGACATTGAATTTGTAGAGAGTTTAAAACGAAAAAGCAGTGATGTGCCTTCAATATTGGATCTGATAGGAATGGCGCAGCAATCTTATGTGAGTAATTTTTTTTACAATGCGTCACTATTGCTTTGTTAGAGATCGCTTGATGTGCCCTGAGCACTATTCGCACGAAATTAGTATTACATGGGGACCTATAGTCATTTGTATTAATTGCAGAGGTTGTCTGTGATCTTAAGCTTGTGCGAATTGGGATCTCTGATTTTGTGGGCTCATGCATAATTTTTTAAGGTGTTATCCACCGTTTGCTAATAACGGAGGCTGTTTTGAAGTGTTTTGGTATTATTTCGGGTGCAGGATGATATCCATAAGTTACCGGGAGTCTCCCGTTTGTTTATTTATAATGGAAACTCTCGTAACATTTGAGACCCGCGATCACGGTGATCTTTTGTCTGGTTCGGGATCACTAGTCTCAAATGCTGACAGTAACGGTCTATATTATTATACACAATACAAGTATAGGCTATACAAACTATACGCAAAGCTTTGAGATCACATCCGGGAAATAAGTCAGTAAATTTGAGTAAAATCATCCCATGCGAATGTGTCACATGAAATACTGTTGTGTGGAGGTAATTTATAAATCACAGGAGGTCTCCAGATAATACTAATGTGAAAGGTGCTAATGTGTAACCTAACGTTAAGTCTCTGACCAAATTTACAGAAGGCTCCAACTACGCAAACTGCTACCCAATCAAAGCGGTTGGCGTTTACTTCATGTGTCTTCAATGCGGCACGCCCATTAAAACCGAGCGTTTGCAGAGCTGGCTTCAAAACCTGGGTACAAAATAGCCTATTACTTATTGACTTTGATGTTTTTGGATGTAAAAACCATGCAAACGTCATAAGTAGACCTCATATAAAAGTATAAAACAACAAACAAGCCCAGTTCATCAGACCTTTAATATTTTGGGCTGGGCATTTTAGTCATTTTATGTTATTTGCTTGGTCAGTGATGCTGTTTGTTTTGCTGTGGTAGACTGTATGGCTGTGTGACTTTTTTGGGCCTTTATTTGTACAGTTTTAGTAATAGAGAGGACAAGAAGGGGATTGTTAGAGGTGAAGGGGGTGGGAGAGGGAAAGGACCATGGGAGGAAATCAAACCTGGTTTGACCGATGCACAACAGCGCCAAGTGTCGGAGCACTTCCCATGAGGCTATAGGGCTCCGACTGAAGTTCTTTTTATTTTAAACTTTGTATTAATTGCATTAGCAGTAGAGAAGTCATGGGTTCGATCCCAGGAAACACATACTTATAAAACATACATACTGTATACAATATAGTCTTCTCACAATGCACACATCATTCAGCTAATTCCTTAGCATGTCCACGTGATGAGGACCCCGACAACCAGACCTTTAGAAAGGAGCATGAGAAAACCCTCAAGAAATACCAAAGTCTGTTGCTCAAACAGGAGCAGCTGCTACGAGGTACAGGAAGTGACATGCTTTTCCCTCAATTTATATAATATTTAGTAGTTTTTACTTTCTTATGTTCCTCTCCCTCTGTGTGATTACAGTTGCTTTCTATCTGCTGTTAAACCTGTCTGAAGACACTCGCACAGAGCTCAAGATGAGGAACAAGAACATTGTGCACTTGTTGGTAAAGACTCTGGACAGAGAGAATGAGGAACTGCTGGTGCTGGTGGTCTCCTTCCTCAAAAAGCTCAGCATCTTCTTGGAAAACAAAAATGACATGGTGAGCAGTAATCCTGCTGTCCAATGTTGGCAGTGCTTTACTATATAGAAAATTGGCCACCTCCAGAGGTCAAACTTAATATCTGCTGTTTTATTTAACTTTAATCTTATATAAGGTTTGGTGTCTTTGCTGCCCTGGTAAATATTTTTTGAAATAAACATTAATAATTACAAAATTATTTTTTTAATTATTATTTACATTATATTTTATATGATATTATTTATATTTATAAATAATAAAAAAGCACTACGTTAGAATTATTATAAGGCTTACAAATTGAGTTTACATCATCACTCAGTTGGGCACTAATAGTTGGTTCATTTGTTGTAGTTGTGGATGAACTCATGTTTTCCATAAATTAAAAACATGGTTTGATCTTATTTTAATCAACAGGTAAAAGGGTTGAACAAAAAGTGAAACTACAGAATATCAGAGACCAGGGTTGATCTTAAAGAAAACAGTCAACACTGCAATGAGTGTTAAATTGTTGAAGATCTAATCTAGTGAACATCTTGTGATTATTTACTCATGCAATTTATGTTAGTGGCGATGTTAACATTAATGTTATGCCAAGGTCACACTAGACTTTTTGTTCCACTAACTTTCATTCTTACAAATGCGGTAGACCAGAAACGCAAGCTTCCGCCAAAAAACAAACAAACGTTTGGTGAAGGCTGACATGCGAATTCGCATCACATGACAACGTGTGACCAATAGAAGATCGATCTGCCACAACGTGACCTTTACAATACAGCTGTAAAATTATTTGTAGAAATTTCACATTCTTAAAGTCTAGTGTGACTCCATGTTGATGTTATTAAGCAGCACTTTTTAGGTGTTATAGACATTTACTTTCCAGTTAAACAAGGATAGCTCTGTCATTGCTGTGCAAAATTGCATCCTACTCGTCCTTAAACTGCACTGTCAGTCCAACTGGAATCAGTCTACACTGGCTTTGAATGTGCATTTATCAAGGCTCTAAATTAGGAGCAGCTGTTTTTATTCCTGGATCCCCTTACCAAATCTATGTTGTAGATAAAAAAAATTGCCTTTTGACTTTAAAAGTCTTTCAGCATGTTCATGCATAAAAACACATATCGGACCAAAAAAGTCTCATCTGAGAAAATGAAGAAGATTCTCTTTGCTTCTCTAGAGTACCATTTTTACAAAAACAGAAAGTTGTTTTAAATAGTATTGTATTGTATTTGATTCTTTCTTCTGACATGTAAAGTAACACGCCTATCACACTTGTGCATTTGTAATAGGCTGAGATGGATACTGTGGAGAAGCTTGCTCTTCTGATACCATGTGAACATGAAGATCTGCTGAACATCACTCTGCGACTCCTTCATAATTTGTCTTTTGACACCTGCCTGCGTACCAAAATGGTGCAAGTGGGTCTGCTTCCCAAACTCACCGCTCTGCTGGGTAACTCTCTTTCTTTCTAAATGGTGCTCTTGAGATTGGACCATCATTCCACTGTAATTGAATAGCAGAGTAATTTAGAGAACCTTCTAAACTAAGCCAAGATTTGTTATATTCTTACCGCAGTAGATGTAACTTCCCGGTTTCCATTTGAAATCAAGCCCTCTGGTCCAACAACATAAAAGAATGATGAAGAAACCATGTCTGAGTGAAAGTTATTTAAAACTTTGCAAATGTAATTAAGTTGTTAACGTTGTCTTTGAATTGTCAAACTAGAGATTGGTTTTAAAGAACAGTTCACCCAAATAAAAAACTATTTTTTCATTTACTTTCCATCGAGTTGTTCCAAATCTGTATACACTTCTTTGTTCTGATGACCGCAGAGAAATATATTTGGAAGAATGCTTGTAACCAAACAGTTCTTGGCCACCATTGACAACCATAGTAGGAAAATTGCTTAATAAATTTCTCTGTTCTGTTGAACACAAAAGAAGATATTTTGAAGAATGTATGACATCAAACAGTTCTCAGCACTTTTGACTACCATTGTCATTTTTCCAACTTTGGTAGTCAATGGTGGCCAAGAACTTTTTGGTTTCAAGCATTCTTCCAAATATCTGTTCATCAGAACAAAGACATTTATACAGATTTGGAACAACTTTTGAGGGTGTATAAATAATGACTGAATTTTCATTTTTGGGGTAAACTGTCCCTTTAAAGTCTTTGAAAAAGAAAATCTGCAATAGATTTTTTTTAAGACATGAAATGCATACACAGACCTCTGATATGAAGCTGTAGAATATAAAGTTACATTAAGACCAAAAACATGCTTTGGCAGTAGTTGGTACAGGTGCTTTTGATGGAAGCCTGGCTGAAATTATGGCCCTTTTTGGCCAAGATGAAGCAGATATATGAAAACTCGGTTTATTAAATCAAGTGAAGCCAAACACATTTACCCAATGATTTCTAAGCTCACCTACACAAGTTGTTGTAGAATTACTTTTCTCCTCGCCTGGTTTTATTTTTAGTTGTTCAAAACAATCCGTCATTTCTCCTAGAAGCAACCTCCTTCTCAAGCAACGACCACGATATGTCTGGTAATTTACCTAAAACGCGTCAGACTTTTCCTGCCAGGGTCAAATAACACCCTTGCATAGAAATGAAGGAACTATTTCTTTCTAAATATTGTCTGTGAATACATCTAAGAATTTGTTCAATGTGTTACCCATTTACGCTTCAGTAGTGTGGGGTGCCGTCATAAAGCCTCTCCGTCTCTCGTCGAGGTGAGGCTGTAATGCGGGTCAGCTGCATCTGAGGCCGCTAATGAGAAACACATGTCCAGGCCACCAGGGGCAGCGCTGAGGCCTGTTTAAGATGGCCTCAACTTATTAATGCCACTAAAATATATATCTCCTCCTGTATCCCCAATTTAACAAGTTCTTCCCAGCACACATTATCTCTTCTTTTTTAACAGCTAAACTTTGCCATATTTTCGTCCTGATATCCCCAATGGTCACATCTGTTTCTAATTGGCGATGTGATAATGTGTTCTAGGGTGTCTCGAGTCCTGGCTGCCACACTCATGCTCTTAATGAATAATTATGCAATTGATCTATCGGTGTGTTTCCTATCTCACGGGGGGAGTATCAACATTAGGAAAGAAGAGAGAAAGGCTGCGAAGTGTTATTAATGAGAGTGTTTATGGGACTAGCTTTAGAGTGTGTGTGATGTGTTTTTGCGCGTCTGTAGTTTCTCTCCAGTGAATTGAGTTTGGACTGTAATCACACACCCCACATGCTCTTATCTGCAATCTCGGTGATAAATGACTCGCTCTCAGCACGAGCCAATATAAATACATTGTCTAACTGACCACGACTGATCAATTTAGATAGCGTTTAAAGGTTCACACACGTTGTGTATTTAGTTTTCTTTTCTTCTTTCTGTAGGTAATGACTCACACAAGCATGTGGCGATGCGCATTCTCTATCACATCAGTGTTGACGACAAATCCAAATCCATGTTTGCTTATACTGACTGCATCCCACAGGTGAGAAATTTCCTCATTCACCTCGAATTGAAAGGCAGCACATGTAAATATATAAAAACATGTTGTTGTCTGTATGTGTGACTGGAATCGAAAATGCAAGTGCAAGTGCAAAATGTAAATATAAATGACTGAGTTTGCCAGAAGTTTAGCTCATACAAGTAATGTGTGGCTAACTTTACTTGTATTAGGGTTAGTTACTTTAAAAATGAAAGGTCAAATTGGGAACATTGGATTATGGGATATGGTAAACCTTCTTGTATACTGTTTATGTAGAGATTTTCCATGTTTTGCTATTCAGATCATAGTTTGTGTTGTTGCTGCTGTCCAGTGTGTATTTAGTTGCATCTAACAGTGTGGATAAATGGTGTAACTCTAGTGCTGTGTTTCCCTCAAATGGCTGTAATGAAATAACAGAGCTGATGTTATAGGAGGTGAGACTCTGTGGGGTCACTCGCAATTGGCAGGTTACAATTTCTCTGAAACAACTTCAGCCCAATCGTTGTCATCTTTAAAATGCTTGTCTTCACTAATTGAGTGAAAATGCCTACCAGATGCTTGTAAAAAATCTCTCTCCTAATCGCTCAGCCAATTGCCTGGAGACAGACAGGGTATGATGTCAGAATAGCTCAACTCCCTAGGGAGATATGCAGTCTTTCTTTCCTTCCTTCCTTCCTTCCTTCCTTCTTTCTTTCTTTCTTCTTTCTTTCTAGCCTTCTTTCTTTCTAGCCTTCTTTCTTTCTTTAATAATTTCTTACTTGTTCTTTCTTTTGTTTATTTCTTTCTTCCTTCTTTTCTTCTTTTTTGTTACTTTCCTTCTCTCTCTCTCTCTCTCTCTCTCTCTCTCTCTCTCTCTCCCTCTCTATCTCTCTCTCTCTCATTCTCTGTCTCTCTCTCTCTCTCTTACCTTTCTTTCTTACCTTGTTACTTTTCTTTCTTACTATCTTTCCTTATTACTTTCCAACTTTTGATCTTTCTTTCTTTCTTCCACTTGCATTCTTTCTTGTTTCAAATTTCAGAATGTTGACAGAAAGAAAAATGTTTATATGATAAGTATAATAACTGTGCAATGTTTTGTACAGTAAAACAAAATGGAATAGAATCTCATTCACGTGGAAGACTCCCCTCAGTCCTCATCAATATCTTAAGTCTGGTTTTCAGTTCGGCACCACTGGACCCTTTTCAGTACGGGAAGGATTTACATCAAACAGTCTCACTGTTTTAAGTTCTGTACTGGCGAAGAGAAGCCCGGCAACAGATCAATTTTTCTGCCACAAACGGGTCTTGCCGTAATTACTCAAAGCTGTGAGTGTGTGTAGGGAAAGGCTCGGAGGGCTTATGGAGCTATGAAACCATGGCTGGGTGGGTGGAGGGTGGCTAGGACACTGGGGTATGAGGTAAGGCCTCTCTTTGCTGGTAAATAGGAGCAAGCAGGTGCCAGTGAGTCTAGACTGCATGATTTGGAGGCCCGAGACCAGGTTATGTGATACTCAATATGGAAGAGGGCTGATTGCAGACTGCTGCCTCTTCACAGGCCTGCCTCGATCCTGACTCGTCTGTTTGTGCCCTCCTGTTAAACATCCAATCAGCCCACACCGCTGCCATCCCCGTGGAGCCCTCTCGTGGCCTCCTTCTTTCTTCTACCATTCTCCTGCTCATCTCATCTTCACCCACAGGCTCTCAACAAAATTTCTGCTGCACAGTTATCTACTTACGATGGGCCTTCCAAGTCCTTTCGCTGGTCTGTTATCAGTCGCAGGGTCAAATTGAGTGAAGTAGACTTTGGGAAATTGTCTCAATTTCTGGCTTTAAAATAAAAAACAATGGCCCCACCTGTTCCCCACCAATGATAGCAATAATATTTCTCACTGTCAGTAAATTTCCTTTCTCTGGGTATTGCATGATAGTCCACAAGCAAAATGTTCTTGTTTGTTTTCTTTTGTTCGTCAATGACTCATTGTGATTCTTGCATTGACGCATTCCTTGTGTGTATGTATCTCATCAAAGAATTAAATAGCGATTGTGTTAATAGCGAAAGTTAACAGCCAATGTCCTATCATTGTATGTTGACACTCATGTCTTTGTTTCCCCTGTTTTGTGTGATCAGCTAATGCAGATGCTGTTTGAACACGGTGAGGAGAGAATCGACACCGAGCTCATCTCCTTCTGCATCAACCTGGCCGCCAACAAGAGGAATGCTCAGATCATCTGCGAGGGTTTGTGTCTTCTTTCTTCTAGAATGAAACACAAGGCGCACGTGATGAGATTTGACGTATATACTGTCGCAAAGTTTTCTATAATCTGCATTTGCTCGACAGGAAACGGTTTGAAGTTGCTGATGAAGAGAGCGCTCAGACTGAAGGACCCGCTGCTGATGAAGATGATAAGGAACATCTCGCAGCACGAGGGCCACTTAAAACAGCTCTTCATTGTAAATGCATTTCTGCGTTTGCTCTAGAAGTCACAAGGTGTGCATAGTCAACACATGAAACATCTATGTTTGGTGTCATTTGTATTCCAGGATTTTGTGGGTGACCTGGCAGCTCAGATCAAGCAGGCGGGGGATGAGGAGTTTGTTATTGAGTGTTTGGGTACAATAGCAAATCTTACCATCGCTGACCTGGACTGGGAACTCCTGTTAAAAGAGTACAACCTGGTGCCCTACCTCAAAGATCACCTCAAACCCGGTAATGCTAACACACACGCATCTGGAAATGTTTTTAGTCTTCTTTCTAGAAATGGTAAAAGAATGCAAACTTATTACATACAGTTTATACTGTTGGTAATTGATGTATAAAATGTCGGTGGTCAGGATGAGTACATTGCATTGTGGGATGGAGCTCTACACAATAAAGCAAGCTCCTTTGTGAACAAAGATTTGTGTACACAGTAATGCACAGATTTTCTCATATGTACTGCATTCTTTGTAGGAGTGGTATGATGGTATAATCTTTTTTATTACACTCATTTAGATTTGACCTGTGATCTGTGTTTCAGGCTCAGCAGAGGATGATCTGATTCTGGAGGTGGTGATCATGATTGGTACGGTGTCCACGGATGACTCGTGTGCCGTCATGCTCGCTAAGTCCGGCATCATTCCTGCTCTCATTGAGCTGCTCAATGGTAAGTTCTCAGCCAAAACAAGCTTATTTGTTCGCATTGAAACAAAATGATAAAAGTAGAAGTGAATGGTTTGAAAGGATTATCTTAATGTTTAGTTCCCTATGAAGAAATCTGGTTTTATTTAGCGTTAAACCAAATTACATATGTAGAGTACACAGAGGCAACTATAAGTCAGCCGTTTGTAGATTGATTGATATGAAACGTCAAAATAGTTTTTGCAATTGATGATTCTAGCGGTTCAGAAATAACAGCCTTTAGTCTTTAGTTTAGTTTAGTTTTGACTTCCACTTTTATTTGCACAAATCACAACAGATGCATTGCGTGTCTGTAGGCACTCAGATACCAGATTTCAATGTGGCATGTTTTGTCTTTCAAAATGTTGAAGTGAGATTGGAAGAGTTTATTTAGACTAAACTTATATTAAATTAGAAAAAACAAACAGGGGCTGAGTTGAACATGGAGGACTGCTTCTTGCTTTCTGGATAACATGCTGAAAAGTGACAGTGTGTTCAGGAACAGGAAATCACCAGCATGAGATTTGCAAGTTCTGCTCATTGTGATCCATCATTTGAATATATGTCGGATGGCAGGACCTTTCCTTTGCCTTGGGAAGAACGAATTGTAACAAATGAAAGGAATCAAGATTGTAAAGGGATACTAGGATGGAGACTAGGCTGTTCATGATATCAAAATATTAAGGAGTTAAATAGTGCTTGAGACTGACGATTTTAGGAAAAAAATCTTGGTACTGAATTACACAGTTCCCTTTCACCAAGAAAAAACAACGGTCTTGGTTACATGACATTCAGCAACTGAAATGTTTTTGCACTGATGCCATTTTATACTTTACGCATCCTGATACAAATGTAAAAACAAATCCAAAGTTTGTTTTCCTCATGTCACAACATCAAATCGAGATGCTTGGGTATTGTTTTGTTTATGCCGTTGTTTGTTTATGCCCTCACTTCTATTCGTATTCCCGTTCATTGGTTTTCTTTCATCGGAAGGCGTTGACGGGTCCTCTGTGATGTTATTTGTAGCTTATACAAAGCTTGTCCAGTTTCTTGCTGTAGCAGTATTCAGTTTCTGGTCCCACGGTGCAGCTAGACTCCTTTGCTGTCTCATTCTTCTGGAGGAATTTCATACCCGGGGGAGGAGATTAAACTGAGCCAGATCGAAATTGAAATCTCTTATTAAAGTTTGGAGGGGCAACTACAACCACACATCTCTCCATAGGAGCTTTCTGTATCTTTTCAGAAGAAAAGTTGATACTTTTGCCAAATGGTGGCTTCTCACGAGAGAGTTCATACATAAACATGATCCACTGGAGGAGGTTCTGAATGTCAACTTTTATGACCAGGCAGCAGCCGATACGAAATGCCTGCGCAGATGTAGTGAGTGCTTAAAGGAGTGTGTGTAGTTTGTTGGTTTGCCGTATTATATTTTAGCATGATACCGAACCAATTATGCCTTCATCTAAGGATATATCCAGTACTTCATTTGAAGCAAGAGATTGCTGGCGGGCTGATATAAACGTAATGTCTTTTTATTTGTGTTTATTCTGTAACCAGCCCAGCAGGAAGACGATGAATTCGTGTGTCAGATCATCTACGTCTTTTACCAGATGGTCTTCCACCAGGCCACCAGAGACGTCATCATTAAAGACACACGTATCCTTATTAATATCAATCGTTTTTCTGTGTATTGGGAACTTATTTAGTGCCTTTGTTTTGTAAGAGTTTTCTAGCCTGTCTCATTGGTGCAAATTTTGAGATCTTTACTCCAGATGCATTTGTGAGAGAGTAGACAACAGGTTCAACCCCACTGAGATGATGTGAGAGTCAAGACCAGACCACTTAAGAACTAGACCTAGACTCTGATTGACAAATCCTTAGCAAAGCCATGTTAATGTGGTTTTAAGACATCTCAAGAAGCACAACATCAAACTTCCAGCACTGCTGGTATTGAATATAAGAAAACAGTAACATAAGAAGTATGTCTGTCAACTAAAAATTTTTTTTAACATTGACATGATATGCTGGTTCATTTTATGAATTTCATTGATTGATATTCGCTGATATTACAAGACCCCAGTAATATTGAATGGTGTTATTGTTAAAGATGAGTGACATCACTTATTTATAATAAAGTCTACTAAATGAATTACAATGTCAACCTTACAGTACAGTACGTACAGTACATACAGTATTGTTCAAAATAATAGCAGTACAATGTGACTAACCAGAAAAATCAAGGTTTTTAGTATATTTTTTATTGCTACGTGGCAAACAAGTTACCAGTAGGTTCAGTAGATTCTCAGAAAACAAATGAGACCCAGCATTCATGATATGCACGCTCTTAAGGCTGTGCAATTGGGCAATTAGTTGAATTAGTTGAAAGGGGTGTGTTCAAAAAAATAGCAGTGTGGCATTCAATCACTGAGTTCATCAATTTTGTGAAGAAACAGGTGTGAATCAGGTGGCCCCTATTTAAGGATGAAGCCAACACTTGATGAACATGCATTTGAAAGCTGAGGAAAATGGGTCGTTCAAGACATTGTTCAGAAGAACAGCGTACTTTGATTAAAAAGTTGATTGGAGATGGGAAAACCTATAAAGAGGTGCAAAAAATGATAGGCTGTTCAGCTAAAATGATCTCCAATGCCTTAAAATGGAGAGCAAAACCAGAGAGACGTGGAAGAAAACGGAAGACAACCATCAAAATGGATAGAAGAATAACCAGAATGGCAAAGGCTCAGCCAATGATCACCTCCAGGATGATCAAAGACAGTCTGGAGTTACCTGTAAGTACTGTGACAGTTAGAAGACGTCTGTGTGAAGCTAATCTATCTTCAAGAATCCCCCGCAAAGTCCCTCTGTTAAAAAAAAGGCATGTGCAGAAGAGGTTACAATTTGCCAAAGAACACATCAACTGGCCTAAAGAGAAATGGAGGAACATTTTGTGGACTGATGAGAGTAAAATTGTTCTTTTTGGGTCCAAGGGCCACAGGCAGTTTGTGAAACGACCCCCAAACTCTGAATTCAAGCCACAGTACACAGTGAAGACAGTGAAGCATGGAGGTGCAAGCATCATGATATGGGCATGTTTCTCCTACTATGGTGTTGGGCCTATTTATCACATACCAGGGATCATGGATCAGTTTGCATATGTTAAAATACTTGAAGAGGTCATGTTGCCCTATGCTGAAGAGGACATGCCCTTGAAATGGTTGTTTCAACAAGACAATGACCCAAAACACACTAGTAAACGGGCAAAGTCTTGGTTCCAAACCAACAAAATTAATGTTATGGAGTGGCCAGCCCAATCTCCAGACCTTAATCCAATTGAGAACTTGTGGGGTGATATCAAAAATGCTCTTTCTGAAGCAAAACCAAGAAATGTGAATGAATTGTGGAATGTTGTTAAAGAATCATGGAGTGGAATAACAGCTGAGAGGTGCCACAAGTTGGTTGACTCCATGCCACACAGATGTCAAGCAGTTTTAAAAAACTGTGGTCATACAACTAAATATTAGTTAAGTGATTTATGTTGTTGCTTTTTTTCTTTTCCACATTCACGGTAACAATAATCTTATAATAATTCCACATCTGAAAGTACGATATTACATTACATTACATTTCTGCTTTTCCGGTGCTTTGACTCTGTACATGTCTTTTATCAGTATCCGCTGGGATCGAATCCATAGCCCACTAAGTGGAGTGCTTTACCAATCGAGCGACAGGAAATATATTAAAAGGCTTTAATTGTAAATTCTTAACCGTCCCAAAGAGGCCCCAGCCTACCTCATCGACCTGATGCATGACAAAAACACGGAAATCCGGAAGGTTTGTGACAACACTCTGGACATTATCGCCGTAAGTACTCTTACACAACTTATGCTACACATATGCGCTCAAATGAGAGTAAAAGACTTGTATGTGTGTGTGCTTTCACTCCAAGCTGACCATGTGTGTTTACAACAGTGCCAGTAAAGTCTCTGCAGCTTAATGCCCACTCCTTGACATTAGATATCAGTAATTGGCGGTGAACTCTTGAGAGCCAGGTTTGTTTGGGGAAGTGTTTCATTCACTTTATTAGCCGGCTTGTTAAGCTTCGGCCACATGAAAGGGTGTGTGTGGGATCTGGTTTGTATCTGTGGTGACAGAGAAAGAGCAGATGGATAGCTTCGCTGCAGCATGCTGACATGTTTGAACCGGGTCTTGAAAACGGTATCAAGCACGCGGATTAAAGTTTTCACGCAATTGCACGTGAAATTACAGCAGGGGATTGCTGAATTCTCCAGTGTGAATGATTCCACTTGTTTTTGCATTTAAGAATGCACACAGTTGGTTTAGAAGGTTAGCCGCAGTGCGAGTGTGGGTGTTTGTGTGCAAGTTTACACTCCCACCAGCCCTTTGGGTTTTGCATTAGGCTTTTTGCCCCGGGCTCCCGCGCGGTTCTGCACTGCTGTCCACATGATGAATGGACAGAGCAGAGAAAAGAGAAACATGGCTTATTTACTCAGGTTCTACCACAGGGGCCTCCTCTGATTAATCCATATTTTCATTCAGCGGAGCGGGCGGCGGCAGGACGCCTCAGTGGGCCCTCATACCCCGGGACAGGGTTGTGGGTAGAAGGGATACAGCTAACTCCACTGAGCATGCACACTTCAATACCGCATCATTTTTGTCACGCTGACACTTAATACATTTTTTTATTAATGTAAGTTTAGGGTTGGGGAAGCGTTAACGAATTTAATTTATTGTAATTTTATGGCAAGATTTTGCATCACTTCTGGCCGTAGCTGTTTCCCTTCTAGCCTCAACCCCGGGACAGAGAGACGGCCTTTAGCTCTGAGCCCGGGCAGGCCCCTCCTTCACCTTCCACACAAACACAATGAAACTTGGCTGATGAGGGTACATCTCTTACTATTAGATACTGTAACTAACATATTTTCCCAGATTCTTTATTTATAGAGGTGTACATCTGTTTTTCATGAGTGAGACAGATGTATGTTCTTAAGACCTTAATTACTTAAGATTTGGAAAATCAGTTTTTTTATTAAAAGAAGAAGTTCACACATTTTTTTTAAACCGTTTATATATGACTCTTTGCTCTGTGGAACACAACAGAAGCTATTTTGAGAAATGTCACTTTGTTTTTATGTGCATGTAATGGAAGTCAATAAGGTCCAATATAGTTTGATTACCAACATTCTTCAAAATATCTTCTTTAGTGTTGCGTAGAAGAAATAATCATATAGATTTGGAATTACACAAGGGTGGGAAAAAGATGACAGAATTTTCATTTTGGGGTGAACTATCCCTTTAAGAAATGCTTATATACAGTCTATTTATCAGTTAATTTTTTCATCATTATTATGTCTGTTATGTTTAAATGAACTCCATCCAGGGTGTAATCCTGCCTTGATGCCCGATGACTCCTGAGATAGGCGCAGGCTCCCCGTGACCCGAGGTAGTTCGGATAAGCGGTAGAAAATGGATGGATGGATGGATGTTTAAATGATTGAATTTTCTTCAATATAATTCATATTTATCTATTTAATTACATTTCTTTGCACAAGAGTAACTCACGGTTTCCAGGGCAAGACAGATAGATGGAGACAGATTAAGAGAGAGAGACTGACAGACTAGGCAAACTTTGCCAAACACCTCGTCAAAAGTGCAAACTGGGCAGAAAACTTGCGTCTGTGGGTGACGTGTGTCTGCTTGTGGCTCTCCACCCAACCTGTGGGCTCTGCACCTTTAATCACTGGATTAAACCAGAGCTCTGTTTCTGTATGGCACCATCAACAGCCACAGTTTATGGGGAAAACCCTGTTCAGACAGAAGCCCTCATTGTGGGTTGAAATATATCTGATGAGAGGCTGCTGCGGAGGGTTCGGACCGCGTTAGACGGCGGTAGATTTCTCAAACGACCAGTTAATCGTGGATTGCCAGGAGTGACAGTGTTTGGACCTCCACACTCTGATATTCACTGGAAATCTCTTGTGAGAACTAAAGTAGACCTGGCACTGACGTAAAGCGCACCGACCATGTTTCGACAACTTGCGAATGTATGAATTTGCACAGCTGTGTGGTATGATTTAGGTTTGAAGGGAGAAACGTATATCACAAATAAAAATGAATGTATTGATTTATCTGTGTTTATATGTGTTCTGTAAAGGAGTATGATGAAGAGTGGGGCAAGAAGATCCAGAACGAAAAGTTTCGCTGGCACAACTCTCAGTGGCTGGAGATGGTTGAGAGCCGACAGATGGAGGAAACGGAGCCCTACCTGTACGGCGACGACCCTGACGCCCTGGAGCAGCCCGATCTCTTCTACAGCACGGGTTCGTGACCATACCACCACACCAGATGCACACAAAACCACACGCATGCCAATCTTCTCATGGGGAAATCTCTGAAGAACCTGCCTAAACCACAGAAGACAGCCAATGTTTTCTTGTCTGCTAACATGAGTTGATTGGCATCCTGTGCCACAACTTGACAGTTATTGAAAGCTAAAACCTTCAATTTAGATTTTTCCAATTTTCCAACCGAGCTGTGATACTGCATTTTGGCCTGATTGCTTGTTGAGTTGAGGTGTCATCAAAGGCTCGTCATAGCGAGAGGTTGTCAAGAAGATAAATGAGAATGGCTGCTGAGAGGAAGTGGCTCTGCTGGGCCGCTGTCTCATACGTTTGTTTGTTCTGTATAAGCTGTGTCTACGTGTGTGTGTGTGTTGCTACAGACGGTATGATGCCCCCCGAGCCAAGCCTCAGTCCAGACTTCTACAACCAGTTTCACACTCAGAACGGAGACTTCAACAGCTGGTGAGTGAGCCCGTGTTACCCTCGTTAGCACTTGAATTGGCTTCGTCTATAAATTGCACATTCAAAAGAGTAAAATTTTTACCGTATTTGTGTAATTTATTATCTAAAATTTTGTCCCGTCATTATGTAAGGCTGGTAAAGATAAGTACAACTTCAATTTAAAGACCCCCACTGAAGCACGAATGGCATTGCTTATTGAGACAGTTCATCCAAAAATGGAAATTCTGTCATCATTTACTCAGCCTCAGATTGTTCCAGACTTGTATAGATGTTGTTGTTCTGCTGAACATAAAGCATAGCAAAAAAGTTCTGGGGCACTATTGACTATCATGATAGGGAAAAAGAGTATAGTAGATAGTGGTGCCCCCAAATGTTGGTTTCCCACGTTCTTCGTAATAGCTTCTTATCAACAGAGCAAAGAAATTTATAAAACTTGAGTGTGAACAAATGATGATAGAATTGTTAATATTTGGATGAACTTTCCCTTTTGACATTAAGGATTTTTTCCATTTTGGATATTATATATGACTGGCAAATTTCACAACATTGCTTTCAGAATGTGAAACTTTACACAGGGCCCTGTCTATCGGCAGCCACAAGTAAATTTCTTTAAATGTTCTTTAAAGCTGTAGTGTACAAAATGAAACTGCCCTATTATTATTTTCTCCAACTAGAGAAGGTCACACTGTGATGTATCTATCTTCCAAATCGTCTCATGTTGTCACATGACACGAATTTCCAGGTCAGATTTGACCAGATTTTGTTTCCGCTCTGCTGCATTCGCATGTGTATAAATGCAAGTTGAGGGAATAGTAAAATGTTTAAGTTATGTTGGACCAAAGTTAGTCCTTCCACTTTAGTAAGTTGCATTATATTGAAAGAGGTGAACAAAGCTGTTCAGCCGAGTTATAGGCAAAACGACTCTGTCTTAGCTTCTCAGTGGCACTCGTACTGGCCCGAATATAAACATACCTTTCAAGTCCCACGCAGCCAAATATATTGTGCACATTCCTACAAACATGCATATACATACAGATTAAATCACATTTCACCTCTCCATCCAGTTTATTCATTGTTGGCTCTGCTTGAGGAAATGGATCCAGGGCTTGTGTTTGATATGTGGGTCTGATAGTCACGTAGTCTAAACTTGTGCTGATTGTACATGCTTGATGAGAGAGTTTTCACTAGACTTGTTTATTATAATCTGTGTGCTTTGTACAGAGAATGCACCCGGCCTGTTTGTTTTAGCTGGGTGAGGATTTGGGCACTTTGCGGACTGACGGCCGAGCAGTTAAGTCCCGTCAGCCTGTCATGTGGGTGAGGATAGGGCGTGGGTCCAGATGGAGGGGCGAGCGCTCTGGCAGCTCTTTGTAAAGTGATACATTTCAAATATACACAGAGGGTTGGGGGCAAGGTTAGGGTCCCGGGATGAATGGTTTAATTTGAGTGGGCAGCTCTGAGTGACAGAGGTTACCATAATAATCAAATTTTGTCGCGGTCTTTACTTAAGATGATGTGAAATGATGTGTGCGAACGCGGGCCTTTTGGAGTGGTGAGACATTGCGTGCCAACCTAAGACAGGTATTTGATTAACTCGAGCAATCCAGCGAGGTTTCCGTGGATGTTGTTTACACTCGCGTTAGTGAGACTGAGAATGAAGACAGATGATTTGAGGTGTTGAATCTGCAAAATCTGGTCAATTCGAGACACCAATGGCCCAGAGGAGCATGTCTTTTTATGTGCCCATCGCACTCGCATCAGATAAATATGCCTTTATCTAAGCCACGTGGGGGTGTCGCTTAAGCCTCGGGAAGTTCAGAGAATAACACAGGGGGAAAATAGAAAGCAACAACGTGGAGACTGGAGACACAACCTGGCAAAGAAAGAAAAAAGGGGGGGATGTTGATATGACACGGCCAAGATAGGGCCACGTAACCAGAGAAGTGGCTGGAATAGAAGATCAAAGCAAAGGCTGGAGAACAACTTGAGAAAAACATGTTAAGAAACATCCTTTTATAAAAGTGCAGAGACCAGTTTCCTGTGCAAACACTCTTCTGAGCTATGTAACAATGTCTGGTTAACAGGGGGCTTTTTTTACAGGCACCCTTGGTCATATCCCCCACTCGCCCCCCAGCCTGTCAGGGGCGACCTGACTCGCTATGAGCTGTCAATCACACCTCCACTCAGCTTTTATTGCTCTGTTTTGAAGCCATGTGGAGGATGAGGTGACAGACTGGCTCATATTTGGACAGAAATGTGCCCGCTATGGATCGCCAGACAGGTCGCTTTGCTCTGGAGTACCAAAAGATGTAAAATGATGAGAAATGTCTTGGAGTCTTATTGTACAAGACCAATGGTGTTGAGGAATTTTGAGAATTTTAGTGGCGGTCGGAAAATGATCTTTAAGATAATCGAATTATAGTTTGTTTAGTATTGTAGTAAAGTTAAATAATTTTTTTTATACAATTTATTTAGTTTACATATGTGAAATGCTTATTTTGGAATAGAATTAGTTTGGAATACAGTGATAGAGAATCATTTTAGTTTGATCTGGTCAATACGTCATATTGAAATAAATTCATATTAATTGTGTGAAGGCCAAGATAACGTTTGTTTTGCCTTTCCGCGTTTCATAAAGTGATGCTAATGTGAAGAAATGAAGCTGCCCATACAGGGAAAGAGTTGTGGGAATATTCCCCTACACATTCTGTGGAGTTGAAGACACCCAAAGCATGAATCCCTCTTACCTCCTGCTCAGATTCAGCTTGACAGATCTGACAGGCCAATAGGAAAAATACATATTTTAGACGGTGGAGCATGTGAGAGTCAGGGTGCTAAGAAGGGCCTGTATTTGATTATTGAAGGTTGTATGAGGCTAAAAACAACCCAATGTTATGTGGGCACACAGGGGCAAAGCAAACAGCTCTTAATTTTAAGGCCGTAGGCTTGAACCGGTTGTTGCAGGGAAAAGAGTGAGGGAGCCAACAGCCAATTTGTGTCGTGAATTATAACATTTTCTTCAATGTTTGCACCTTGAAGGACTGTAATGTTTGTTGAGGGGGAATAATGATGTCATTTCACCTCTACTAAGGAAATAATCACTGAAATGACCTGATCTAATACACGTTTCATAGTTAACATAGAGCTACTTTCTTTTGCTTCAGGCTTTTTGCACTTTTTTTGCTGTCGTTTAAAGAAAGTGTCTCATATTTAGAGACTCCTGCATTTTAAGTGAACATATTGCTGATCACAGCCTAAATATTTTATAAAATCTTTTTTTTTCTTTTGACATGATGTAGAAGTGGTCACCGATTATAGGCAGAACATTGAGAGGACTTCACCCTTAAGCATTGAAGTTGTTATGTACTGTGCGACATATATAATAGGGTCTCTTAAAGGAACAGTTCACCCAAAAATGAAAATTCTCTCATCATTTACGAGGGTAAGCAAACAATGACAGAATATTTGGGTGAACTGTCCATTTAGAGGACTATTTACAAGATTTGTATTAACATCATTTGTCTTCATTACCTAAACAAGCATAATCATTTTAAATGCAGTTTATTGCTAAAAACATTCAGAAAATGTCAACCTTACTGTAGTAATGTTAATATGGCTGTGAATTTATCTTTCATATCAGAACCTTCAAACCTTCGGTTTTCATTTTATATGAGACGGAAATGTAAAATCTGTGATTTTAGTTCTGAATATACACTACTTAGTACATTCATTTAATGTATGCACTATTCACCTAAACGTTCTCTAAACAGGATGCTAAGATTACAACAACAAATTGGTGACAGAATCATAAAGATTATGAATGTAAATCTTGCTGTGTTTCATTCTCACATTATTACAATCGCTTTTCTCAGCAATGGAGCCGATGGACGTCCTGCCACTGCTTACGGCTTTCGTCCGGACGAGCCGTTCTTCCACGGATACTAATCCACCAGACAAAGCCGCTGTGATAACTCCGTCCCCTTGTTTCCTACAACTGCATTCTAATGTCCTAGCATGTGGAAAAAATTCACAAAACACTCTATACCAACAGAATGTGAGCCCAACCCTAGTGCATTTAAATTAAGAGTCTCAGCATGCTAAAATTGTATAACATTTATTAGCCAACATTACATGATGCTTTACAGATAAATATATATAGGAGGATAAATCCTGACATTTCTATTGGAAAGTGCTTCATTTTTCTGTTAAGCATTATGAAAACTGACTTTAGAAATGCACTCCAGTCACACAGGGTTTTGCTGCATGCTCCGGTTACATTTTAGTTTCAGAATAGCTGTTATTTTATTTTTACTGAGAGTGCACTTTAGTCGTTCAATCTGTATATTCACTAGATTAATTCCAAAACAATTTAAGCAGCACTGAAACATTATTGTATGACCAACTAACGTAATATCTCAGTATAGTATCCTATAAGAGTTTGGAGGATGATGATCTCTTAGCTAGTGATCTTTTTCAATCTAGGTTTTATTTATTAAAGATTACATAACACCCTAACTGCTAAACTGAAATTAACTGCATATTCAACTTTTTTTAAATTATCTTGCACTACTTGTCATGTATAAAGAACACTGTGTTATGTGTGTCAAGCATTATATGAGTGGGCATTACTCCTTAGAAATATTCTTCGAAATTCACAACCTTAATATGTTGAGGATTTATTATTGTGTTTGAGTATAAAAATACATTTTTAATTTCTAGTATTATTATGTACTTTATGTTACTGTATGTTGTCAGTCTGTATGTTGCTGGTTATGGTGTTAGCTGCCTGTATTCATTGTTTTTTTTATAACAGTACTGTATATTTGTTCATTTTAATTTATCACAATGAAAATCAGGACATCTCTGAATTTCCAGACACAAAAGGTGCCTCCTACGATGTCACCCCTTGCTGCTATAATGATCCTGTGAATTAGATGTAATGGAGGGAATTGTCCTTAACTGCAAATAGTAGAAATAAAAAAGATGCACTGATGAACTTTATTTTGTAGGAAATTTATTTGACAGACTTTCAGTGATAAATGACTGTATTTTTTCGAAAGCTTAAATTTAACACTTTTCAGAAAATACAGAATAGTACAAAATAATTATTTACTTGCTCTACATGCTTTCCTGTAGCAGTGGTAAGAGCATTGCGTTAACAACACAAGGTTGTGAGTTCGATCCCAGGGGATTGCACATACCTATGTATAAATGTATAGGAGAATGCAATGAAAGTCGCTTTGGATAAAAGCATTTACCAAATGCATAAATGTAAATGTATATGGATGCTTAGTACGTTTAAAAAATAAGTCTACTCTCCAAAACATTTTTGTCTACAGTACCCCTAAAAATGTAGTTTATTAAAAAAATCTAGCTTTTTTGGCCTCACAATATTTAAACATTTAAATAAAACCATTAAAAATAAAATGCTAAAACAATTTTGTTTTCAATATAATATAAAATGCAGTGTTTAAAGGGACTGTATAAATTCAGCTTACATAGGCAATTGGTTGCTCTAAGTCAATTATTTATAAAAGTTCACGTTAAACTGTGTAACACCAATAATAAAAACACTGCTGCAGGTAATAAAAACATTATACAAAGACACACGCGCTAGTCTTTCTTGTTAGGGTAAAACAATTCACAACTAATTTTCAAACCCAAGGTCTCACTTCGTCCTCTACTTCAATGACCTCCATGATTAGATCTTTGATGGCCTTCACACTGTCAGCTGTTTCTTCTGCCTCTGGTGCATCTGTGCACACAGCAGTGGAGCTGTGGTTCAACTCCGATGTTAAACCAACAGCATCCTCTACTGGCACATCAGGAACAGAGTCACAAGTAACAGAGATTTGTGGGATGTCTTCCTCTACTTTTTCATTCCTCTCTTCACTAGAGGGCACTACGTCACAGTCTATGTCAGCCACAGTCTTCTCATTGCAGGTGCTTGTGTTTCCTGGAGTGACTATGTGATCTAGGTCTGGCAGAACTTCAGCATTGATCTCCTTTGTAACGTCAGGTTGGACATGGTGGATGCATGCTTCTTCGATTTCAGACTGCGTAGAACTTGTATCTTTGCTCTCTTCATCTGCTAAAACACTAGCACACAGAGGGACCTCAATATTCTCTGATTCAAGAGCAGGAGGAACAGGACTTCCTGCACCTGTTGAGATGAGACAAACCGATTGGTCAGAACTTTCAGACGAAGAGGAACTAATAGCAGAACATCCTTGTTTGTCAGACAAAGGTTCCTGTGGTTCTGAAGAAGATAAATCTACAGATGCGGGTTTTGTAGGAACATCAGATGTGGTTGATACTGCTTCAGTCAAGGAGATGTCAGGTGTTTTGGTAACAGGGGATGAAGAGATCTCAGGTGATGTTGGTAGAACATCTGGTTGAACCGTTTCAACAACACTTGATGGTGCTGTGGGTTCCTCAGATTCTGGAGAAGACACTGTAATGGTTACTGAAGGTATGACTGATTTCTGTCCAGTCTCCTCGACGATAGCTATTCTTAACGCAGAGGTTGGTTTGTGTTCCGCCTGTTGAGCGAGAGGAACAGAGGCCAGTACTACAGGTGGGCTGGATGGAGCGGAGAGGGGCGGAGTCCGGCTGTCAGTCAAGCTGCTCTGACTAACGCAGTGCAGGTCAGTACTGTCACCAAACAGGTTGTTCTTCTTTAGGCTGGCTGCCTCTTTCACCACTGTATGGAAAAATATGAATATTTTTACATAAGTATCCTAAATTGACAACGCTTATCTCTCTAATGCAGTTAATACAGTTTACCTTTAATGACGTCATTATTTAAAATGTTGAGTAATATATTCTCATAGACATTATCCACTTGAACGAAGTTTGTGTAGTCTGCAAAGATGAATTGTTCGAAATTCGAAAGCTCCTAGAGAAAGAGCAAAGAATGGTTTTCATCAACATCTCTAACAGGATTAAACTGTAAACATCACAATATTACTATTGTGTTACTAAAATGAAAACTTGTGAAAACGTGTCTGTTTAAATAACTCTCATCTCTGTTATATCGTTGAATAGTGCATACCGTCTTGCAGCCAGCCGCTAGATTTCTTCTGATGGCAGGCAGAGTGATATCCACCAGGGCATCCTGAAATATCTTCTTTCTTACTGTGCTGCTGTCATAGTCAAATTGCTAAAGGGGATACACAAAAAATTACCATAATGCTTATGTGACATTTATTGCAGTTATTCTTATGTCAAGATTATGTGTGTGTTGCTTTGTACTGCGGGCAAACCTTACCTTGAGAACACGCAGCTTTGCTTTCTCCATGAGTGATGCCTGTTTGTCAGGTTTATCCTTTAATCCGGTTTCAAGCAGCAGTTCAAATGTGAACACTGCATTCTCAAACAGCTAATCAGAGCAGATAGGAAACAAAAGACTACATTTATATATAAACAGTACAGCCGTGGGAAAAAATTAAGAGACCACTCCAAAATAATTTTACTATAATTTTACTGAATTTACTATTTATTGGCATCTTATAAGCAAGGTGTCCCAAAGTAAAATAAGTATTTTTGTTTCGTAGTGTGAACTAACTCATTTATCCCCATTTCCAAATAAAAGTTTTTATTTGCATTAATGTGCAGAAAATGGTACAAACTGGTCAAAATAACAAAAAACATGCAATGTTTGAAGCTCTTGAAAATTTCGACCCAAATTGGCCTTCTCTGTCTTTCAAATTGCTGTTGGGTGACAATGTCATTGTTGAGGTTTGCTTTTGTTGGAATTCAACAGACACTGGACTGGAATGGCCGCAATACATGCAGAAATGCAGATTAAGGGCTAAACTACAGTGGTTCCTTTCGTATTTCACAGTTGTATATTCAAGTACTAAAGGATGATCATTTGAACAAGACGGTTACTGAAGGTCACATGACAACACAATATCTAATCTACAAATCTCATCAAGTTTATCATTTCTAAGCACTAAAATGCACAATCTTGCTTTGCCTCACCTGCTGCATTTGGTTCTGTGTGTAGTGCACAACTTGCATCGAGTTGGAGAATTTGAAGCGGTTGCGGAGTTCCTGGAGCTGCTCTTTCAGGACGTTCACATGCTGGTAACAGTCATCTAGCCGGTCACGCCCGACCAGCTGCAGAGCCTGGAAATGCAGAGACAGTCATGAGATCTCAATAGAGACAAGAGTGCATTTATGAGCTCAGATGATTGCTATTCCGACATGATTTTATGTCAGCTCCAATGTTTCATTTTCCTCTCTAAGGCAAAATGTTGACCTGAAGTGTTGCGCAGCCTTGGAAGGAAAATCAGCAGATAAATGTTTATTTTGCATTGGAATGTACTTGTAAATCTGCGCTCTCATACTTTCTGAAGCTCCTCTGTGACTCCGTCCTGCGGGAAATCTTTGCAGACACGGGTCAGCTCATCCTCCAAGAGCAACCTCACGGCCTGGAAGCCTGTGCTGACCGGACCCATCAGCTCCTCTAGGATTGAAGCCAGGTATGGGGCCACGCTCTCTGAACAGTATTTCAGGGCTGGATCTGATACCAAAGCTTTTAACAAACAGAAAAAATGTGTGTGTTTTTTAAAGGAGCGATGTGTAGATTTTTGCGGGATCTAGTGGTGAGGCTGCGAACTGCAACCAACAGCTCTCTCCACTCCTCAACTCGACTGCATTTATATAGCACTTTTACAATTTTCATTGTTACAAAGCAGCTGTACCTGAGACATACTGACTATAAGCAAATTGATTCAAGTTATATACCTGTAAAAACAAGAAAAAGGTGAAAACACAGAAGACAGACATACCGACACACAAACGCTCCACACACACAATATGCACACGGACTAACAAACATAGACATAGTCGCACACACACGGATGCGCAGACACACAGACAGGCACGTGCACACACACACACACACACAGACACCCACGCACAGTGAAAGCTCACATTTAAGATAAAGGAGAGAGAAACACAGGTCAAATATTAAACAGACTGTAAATTCCCATAGGCAATATTATTTATGTAAAACTTTCAAATTCAGCCCCCCGGCCAGGCAAATAGTGCAAAACTCGAAAATCGATCCTCCATAAAATCATAACGGCACCTTTAAACCAAATTCCCTTCAGAAAAAGCCAAATAAAATGTTCCCTGTATAACCCAACACTGTATAGTACACAATAATGCCACTTACATATTGATCTGACTCATTGTATGGACATATTGTTTATCTATACCTTGCAGTTTAGTTTCTAGGAAAGTCTGTGAGTTGATGATCTGGTCCATGTCTGAGCGGATGAGTGCCTCCTGTTGTCTGGTAGCGTCTCTGCACTCCTTTTTTAAATTCTCAAGTCCCTCTCGCAAATGTTCTTGCACAATATCATAAGTCGCTTCCACTGTCTAATCAAGCGAGGAAAAACAGAAATTAAAAACATCACATTCACATCCTAAATGTGGCAACATAAACCCACTACTTTATGACCACAGAGCTGCCATTGTCTACAGCAGAAAGCCCTTTATAAAGCAGCAAACCCTACTGTTCTACCCATCTGTCACTGGCCAAAGAGGAAAAATTACGTTTCATGTTATAAAACTATTAGTGTGTCGAATAAAGGCTGTGTGGTGACCAGGAAAAAAACTACATTTGCAGGGTAAGGGCATACAAGGCCAGATTACTTTATGGACCGAAAGTAAGAAGTAAAATGTTGCACAACACGTGTCAAAGTAAAGAGCTTGAGATGTTGTACAAGCGAAAAATAGTGTGAGGTATGCTGATGTCACTGACCACTAACCACACCCTCTTCCTCTCAGTTTTCTTCCCCTTCAGCTTGGGAAACAGCTCTGTTTGCAGAGAGGGCAGAAGCTCCTCCATCACCAAGTTAGCCAACACCTTAACATAAAAAGAGAGAGAGAGAGAGAGAGAGAGTCATTCTGGTCTGTGGAGGCACAGTAAATGCACAGAGTAGTAATGATGCAGGCTTGAGTCATAGATACAAAACATTCCTCATGCTATTGACTTGTGGAGTAACAGTAAAAGCATTGAGTCACATTTCATCATTTATTCACCTTCATGTTTCTCAACATCTGTATATGACTCTTTTCTGAGTGGTTTTGTGCCCATACAATGAAAGGCACCTGTTGATTACCAAAGTTCTTAAAATTATCTTATTTTGTGTTCTGTAGAAGTAAGAAAGACGTACAGGTTTGGAAGGACATAAGGGTGAGTAAATGATGACAGGATATTCATTTTGTGGTGAACGACTGCTTTAAATAGAAGGAATCCCATTGAGTTACTGATCATCCTGTCATGCTTGGTTTTGTCATAATCGCTTGAACATAGGCCACTACATACTTTGTTTTCAGTTTCCTATCACAACACATTCTCTACCAAATTGGGGTTGAATGTGAGACCTAACAATAGTTAAAGGAAGGCAGAGGTGTTTCCTTGATTGGCTACAGGACATCCTATAAGACCCTTCTGTGATCTCAAGAGTTCATGGAAATACACACATTAACAATGGGGATTTTGGAGTCAGGAACATCATGTAAAATAAATTGTAGTTCTTACAAATGCAAATATGACTATTACTGTATTTTTGCACTGATTAAACATTGATAATTGTTGGCACATAAATCATCCTGCCCTGTTTTTTTATATGATCATTAGCTCCAGTCATGTGTCTTATTAGCTGCGTTTCCATTACCCTTCAAAATGCGCGAATTGAAATAGCACATTGAAAATACGGCCAATGGAAACACATTAACTCCCATTTATTGGCGTACAAAAAAGTCGCGGTATGTTTTGGCAGAACATTTGGAATGATAGGATGTAAGGAATTTACATTAAGTAATATCTAATACAATGGCCCAATTGCAGGAAAACGAGTGTGTACCGCACAGAGAATTATTAGGAACAGTGAGGAAATATGAAAATAAGGAAATATAGACGTTTCTATTCACTCTTTTATCACAGTAGGTGGCACTATGCACTAAAGTTGGTTTGCAAACTGCCATAAAACGTGCAAAGAAGTATGGCCAGAAAGACTTACAGCGAGAAGAAACAAAATCCACTTTAATCGCATAACATCGTTTAATGGAAATGCAGTCATTCTCCAATATTTTTTTAATCAACATTTAGAAAATGTCACTTAAGTTGTGCGCAATCTCTATGGGAAACCTGGCTATTGAGAAGATGTGTGCTACAGCACTATTATTTTAAGTCTATACTATTAACTCCTATGGACGTAAATGTGAAAATAATTTTACATGGCTTTTTGGGATAGTTCACCCCAAAATTAAAATTCTGCCGTCACTTACACACCCTCACGTTGTTTCAAACAATGTGTAAATATCATTTTTCTGCTGAACACAAAGAAAGATATTTGGAAGAATGTTTGTAAGAAACAGTTTTGGGGCAATATCGACTAGTAGAGAAGAAAACTATGGTAGTCATTGGTGCCCCATAACTGTTTAGTTTCCCCACATTCATTAAAATAACTTGTTTTGTGTTCAACGGATCAAAGAAGTTTATACAATGTTGTAACAACTTTAGGGTGAGTAAATGATGACAGAATTTTCATTTTTGGGTACACTATCCCTTTAACAGCATGACAACGCTAAATCACTGACAATGGGCTTTGTCCACACACAAATTCCACGAGGTTTCTACTGAGCAAACTATTGTATGACAACCACTTTAATCACATAACTGTATTGTGTGGTTGCTTTAGAAAGAGAAATGACTCATCAGTCAATCTTAAAATGTGAACAGGGCCACTCTAAAATTCACTCTCTGGTCTCGCACTTACTTCTGAGAAAAAAAAGCCCACCTGACATTCAGTGCCCACCAGCATATCCCATGATTCATAATGCCCTTTCTCCTGTCTGTAAAAGTGAATGGCCTTCAGGAGAGCCTGCACTTCATATGTCATACTCTTTAGATAATCTGCAAAGACATTACGAAAGAGAAGAGAAAAACATGTTTTTAGATCTATGGCATAACATAGAAAATGTATTGTGTAATACAGAATCACATGAGCGATTCTCAGAAAGTTCTCTTTTGTGGGTCGCATAGATACTCACAAAGAACAAAAAGCATATTGGAAGAAAAAGAAATGGTTTTAGATAGACTTAAAATAATGTAAATCTTCTATATAGATATAAACAACAATTTGTTAAGGAAGTGTGAAAGGTGTGAAAGCTTCTGCTCTGCAAATGTCGTGTAACCACTAAGTGGCAAGCCGGTGGGCCTTCCCCGCACACAGGAAGACAGCTTAGCAATTCTGGATATTATTAGTGTATCACCATGACCACCAAATAAAAACATTAAAAAACTGATGAGAGAACACCGGTTGCACACACGGCTTGAGGTCTTCTCTGATCTGTCTTTCTACTAAGATATAGAAAGTGTTCATGGTTGAGTTTGGGTGGATGTATTAGGCAGAAAAGAGCCTGACTAAAATGTGTTCTTGTGTTCTCTCGAGTTTACATTAAATCATCTCTATGAAAAAGGAAAAACTTGCTCAAAAGAATGTAAATTCTTGGTAATTTAGGTGAACTACCCTTTAAATTATACATTTTTTGACCTAAAATGGACTCTTCATCCAAAAATAAAAAATGTTCCACCATTAACACGCCCCCATGTCATTCCAAACCCGTGTGACTCTTCTTCAGAACACAAAATAAGATATTGTGAATAATATTGGTATTTCTCAAAATATCTTCTTTTGTGTTCCGCAAGAGAAACAGTCATATACAGGGTTTGAGCAACATGAGGGTGAATAAATGATGACAGCATTTTTATATTTGGGTGAACCATCCCTTGTAAAGCCTGTATCAGCATCTTTCCGGTTTTGTGTGCTCAGTGTTTACCCTGGTTCTGATGACGAATGCTGTCGTTCAGGATAGAGACGAAGCGGGCCCTCTTCTCTTCCTGCTGAAAGCAAAAGTACAAGTCTCGTCTGTAAGGAAGTCTCAAGTACACTGGAAGAGGACCAGGAACCACCACCATAGGAACGGAAGAGTCTTCCTTAGATCCTAAACACAAAAGATCAGGTCAACCACATCTCTCACAACATTAAAAAATCTCTTCTGTGAATACTTGACAGACAAATGAAAAAAGAAACTAACCCTCTCTCATTCTCTCATCAGGTATTGTCTGGCTTTGTTGAAACTACTTTGTATTAGCACCTATTTATATGATTGAACTCTGTAGTCGCTTTGGATAAAAGCGTCTGCTAAATGACTAAATGTAAACAACAGGCAAACATCTATTCAAATAAGAAGCCAGAATGCCCATCCCTGTGGTCCATGCCATTGACTGTGCAAGACATAAGAAATCATTTCAAACTCACCATTAGGATCAGGGAAATCTTTGTCGATGATGGTATTGTATTTCTCCTCTGAGGTCAATACAGTGCCCCCTGTTGTCAGGAGTTTGTGGCGTGCCGGGGCTCCCTTTGTGAATGTCTGGATTTATGGAGTAGGATAGGGATATTAGCATAAATTTATTCTATAACAGTAGACATTTTTAAATGATTAAAGATGAGGACCTCAAGGCTATCGTGTAGCTCCAAACTGTAGTCGGTACGGATCACAACAAATCTCTCTCTCCACTTTCTGTTGTCTTCAAAGTGAACCATGCTGTCCTTGTACAGGACCTCTAAGGCCTCCAGAGACTCCTGTGAAGTGAGATGCAATAGTAATGTGTCAATAACCAAATTTATAACATTCCATTTATTGAACACCCTTTTTATTATTTTGTGTTAATTGCGCTCAAATTATTAATAAATACAAAATCTCAGAGGACGACCATGTAAACACCACAAACAACTGATTGGTGTCAAATGTTCATATTGCAAAATAGCTCTGGAGGAGAGCTTGATAAATATGTGTAGTAGAGTAAGCGGGGCGAGACCGTGGTTCGAGTCCGGTGAGTAATTGTGAATTAGCGCCAGCTGTGCGCACACCGGGCTCGAACCACGGTCTCGCCCCGCCTACTCTACTACAATATGCATTATATTTTTTCTTTACCGGTTATTGAGATGTAATGTTTATTTAAATAAATCTTCTAATTCTGCCTAATAATGTCAAAAGAAAAATTATCTCTGCAAGGCTTTGGCAAGTTTAGAGAAATGCTATGCAATGTTCCATAAAACTGAAAATGTGTTAAAAGTGACAAACAAATAAGTGTCACATATAATAATTTGCAGTAACTTCACACACTCTGCAACAGTATGAATCAGTGTGCTAAATACAGCAATTTCCTGTGGCTTATTAACATATATTTGAAACAGCCAGTTACTTGTGTGTTTATGAGAAAGAACACTCACAACATAAGCGCACAAAAATAACCAAATTAGTAGATGCTGTCAGCCGTGGTCTCACCTTCTGTTTGAGCAAATGGGCCTGACTGGCTCGGTGCTGCTCCACCTCATCCTTTAGATGCGAAAAGAAGGCAACACAACTCTGTCTCCGGTAATGAGGACTGAAATTCTTCAGCTCAGCTTCAGTCCGGCCTGCAAACATTGAAACAGATTTATCTCCATACACTTATGCAAGCACTTTGGTTTATACCTTACACTGTGTTCAATGTAAAGGTTTAATCTATATGTGTGTTTTCTGGACATTTAAACATGATCTTGTGCTACTGTAAGCTCTACCGACCGCCTGTATGTATCTGTGTATTAAGAGCAAACACAATAAACTACAAGATAAACATTGCAGTCATGTTAAAGGAATTTCAGAGTTTTGTATGCACACTATGCCAATTAAAGACAATTGTTCCCAAATCACTCTAAAGCAATATTCTTTTCAAATAACAATAAGCGAAATCCTCTTCCTATACCTATCGGTCATGATTGGTTGAAAATGATTGGTAAGGAATGAATGAAGAGATATTTGTTATAACACGAGCAAAGATGTAAAGTTTCCCACCCTGTCCATGCTGGTAAATTTCTGATAATTGTGACCCATATGTGACCCTGGATCACAAAACCAGTCTCAAGTAGCACGGGAAGATTTTTACTAAAAGGCAAAAATACATTGTATGGGTCAAAATTATGGATTTTTCTTTTATACCAAAAATCATTAGGATATTAAGTAAAGATCATGTTCCATGAAGATACTTTGTAAATGTCCTACCTTAAATATATAAAAACTTTATTTTTGTGAGTGGATGACCAGCAACAGTTCCTCTTTTTAAAACTTCAATGGCAATTTTCTCAATATTTTGATTCTTTTGCACCCTCAGATTCAAGATATTTGAACAGTTATATCTCCATCAGATATCATCATATCCTAACAACCCATACATCAATGTATATAATTATTCAGCTGTCAAATGATGTAAAAATATAGATTTCGAAAAATTTACCCATAAAACATATATGAATTATATTCTTCATACAGTATATCACACATAAAGATAACATTCAAGACACCACGTTACCATTCCAACACACCGCCAAAATAACATGGCCATTTTAATCGTATTCCACTGCACAACCCAAAGTAAAAACTCTTAGGCACGGTTCCCAATTTCCAGGTCCAAGGGAAAATATCCTTTGAATTTCTTTGGAAATATTATTCCCTGCCAAGGAAAAAATAGTATGCTGATTCTCTGGATGGAGCTATAATTGGCTACAGACATCTTACACATTTACATTTTAGCTACAGATAATTTACACTTCACATTCCAAATGAGACAGGATATATTAAATATAGCACAATAGCTTCATAAACCGGTGTGCGATACAGTTATTACATAATTCTTTAATCTACCATAATTTTGTTAATAATACAGTTGTCTGGTAACAACAAGGTGTGGCAAACCGCAGTTCTGCCGAACACCCAAAGTGGCCTTCTACAATAAGCAGTAGTATATGATTCAATATGTGCTGGATACCTCAATTTCCACTGCCGTGTTTCTCGACACTTGTGAATTTTCAATAATAAAAAATACTGACAGATGCTCAAACACAACAAACGTTCTATTATTATCTCAACTGTAGAAACCTTGTGGTACATCATGCACCTCAACAGTATATTACAGAATATACTGTTGAATAATGTCATATTCTGGACAGGAATAGGGGGTAAGGTTCAGTACTGTTCTAGTGGACGAGCTTATAGCATTTGTTTTACAATAAGGATTTGTTTTGCTTGTGTACACACATCATTACATCATTTTAATACAGCTTTACCTAATAAAAATCCTCTTCAGTTTATCCTTCCCACCCCTACCATTGCATAGTGCATAATAAAGCTATAACAACATCACAATCTTAAGTTTCTCTCCAGTTCTTTGTTGAACTGCTTTTTGCAACTCGAATCTTGAACTCCAGTTTTTTTAAATATTCATTTCTAATGTCTGGTGAGGCTATATTACTGCATATTGACAACAATTTTTTATTAATAAATTATTTTCATTTCTGTTATCATTTTCGTATATTATTGTATCATTGGACTTCAGTGACTATGGGACTACATTCTTTTTAAAGTGCTCTGACGAGGAGAGACAGAGAGATGAGATAAGATTTCCTGTTGTAAATTCAGCCAAACTCAGTAAATGTTATATTCTAGGACACATACCGCTACCCCAGATACCTCTTATCCCAGAAAATAGTATAGCTTGTGCAACCCAACTGATATCAATCGATTTTATTTCACCAACAACACAAATGTAAGTAACAAGTTACAAAGATGAAACTAAATGTTTCAGCAGGACATACTACCCACCACACAGAGTTCAGGAAGTTATGACACAGTATGTTGCTCTGCCTCCTTTCATCTTGCACAGAATTGCTGGTTTATTAAGATTAAGAGCTTTCAAGCAGTACTGATGGTGGCATCTCTGTATAGCAGAGAGACTTTCTTTGTCGTTGGTATAATTGAATATAATTTGTCCCTATTACAGGTTTAAGTAATTGCAGGATGTGTTGATGTAGATAATCTCTCAACTTTCAAAAGGAAAGAGAGAAAAAGCAGATGCATGTGTTGAAGTTCCAAAAGTCATTTTTGAGTCTATTATGTACATAATTCAGTATTATAGTCAAATTTTTTCATTAAGAGCAGCCGTTTAATCATGTTGATTCCCCTTTGCTACATAAAGTATATAAGGAGACAAACAACAGTGAAGAAGACATATGATAGTCAAATGAGTTAAGCAGACTTGTGGGTTTCAGATGGGTCTCCCTGGACGTTTCATAAATACAGCTGAGCGTTTTCTCAACTGTGCTACATTGAGAAGGGTGACTACGTGCACATCTGTAATATAATTCTGGTTTCAAACCTCTGTTCAACCCCCAGCACACAAACAAGGCTTTAAATTGTCCAGTGTCCAGCTTCCCCCTGAACACAGATAGCCTGACTAAAGATGGGCTCGGGGAGTTTGTTGTTTTATATGTCCCTTTGCCCTACATCTCTGTGCTTGTTTCCCTTTGATGCAGAAAACAGGAGGAAGACCCAAACTACGATCTGAGACGACAGAATATATTTACAATATTAACAACCTAAAGCTTTGAGGGAAACTTCTTTATCTTGGCATTAGTACCCGTTATTGGTTCTACAACTCTTTTTTTTAACAGACAAATTATAGAACAAAGTGTTTAGTCGGTGGTATGTGTTATTTGTGAAGTGAGGTCATTTCCTGCAACCCAAAGCACAGCTAACTTCCGAGGCAGCTGTGAAATCAAGTGACTCTTCTTTATTTAAAAATGTTAAACATTGTCCCTCTTACATCGCAGTAGAGAAATTGTCATTTCAAAATAGATGCAAAGAATTGTTCTTTCCATCTCCTGTAGATGTTACACTGAGACCCTGAAGTATTTATTATTGACATACACTCACCTAAAGGATTATTAGGAACACCAATTTGAAATGATTCGAGCTTTGTGACATGGTGCATTATCCTGCTGGATGTAGCCATCAGAGGATGGGTACATGGTGGTCATAAAGGGATGGTCAGAAACAATGCTCAGGTAGGCCGTGGCATTTCAACGATGCCCAATTGGCACTAAGGGGCCTAAAGTGTGCCAAGAAAACATCCCCCACACCATTACACCACCACCATAATTGCATTAATGAGAAATTGAACAGGTGTTCCTAATAATTTAGGAATACTTTAGGTGAGTGTATTTCATATTGTCCCACATTTGATAGCTGACTGTCCAAGACACTGCCAATACAAGACATTTATGTGGCAGAATTTCCCTCTCAACAACCGACAGATCAAATCACTGTATGATGATAATTTATTAAAGAACATCTTGTGTTTGCATTGGGCTAATGTGTTCTTACGCACACTTGGCATAAAATACCCGCAATACTTTGAGAACAGTTCTACCGAAGAATAGAAAACAGCTGGGTATTTTCTTCCACCAGTGTAGGAAATATTTTGGTAAAAAGTTTGATCTTATGCCTTCAATGTAATTTAAAAAGTTTGAGAAACAGTTTCTTTAACAGTCTTTTCAAAGTTTGTCTTGCATTATTGTGCTTCACAGTACTACTGGGAACACTTGTCTATCTCTAGTCGCTTAAAAGCAGGACAGAGTTACAAGTCCAGTGGTTTGGAATGGATCACCAGTTGAGAGCAGACTGCTTTTCCCATCACCTCTTAGCCCATATAAGAGATATGTAGCCAGTGAGGAACAAAGATCTACTGTGTAACTATTACAATCAGATCAGAAAACTCCTCTCTCTCCATTATTCCTCTCATTTAACTCATGATGAGGTTCTGCATATTTCAGGGGAAGCTACTTTATTTTGTCAGCATGGGTTCATGGGGAAGTATTTTGCAATCTTTAATTATTTGGAATCCAAACTATAATGTGGTAAGCTGCTTACTTAGTAAGACATTGCCAGACTGAAATTCATGTATTCTTAAATCTAATTCAAACCTGGATTTTTTTAACAGGGATCATCAGGTTTTGCACAAACATGGAACTCATGCCAGCTCAAATGCATGCTGTCTTTAAAGCCAAAGAGGAACAAATAAATACAAAATAATTTTTAAACTTGATGTTTATGTTAAAATGTTAATATTAATGTTTACTTTTTATTCAAATAGTAATGATGTTAATATAATTCATAATGATATACATTTTAGTAAAAAATTGTTTTCACTACCAACAACATTGTCATTTCAGGGCCTAATCGTGACAAATATATCAGTAGTATATAAGTGCAGTAGTGTGTGTGCATGTGTGTTCATATGAAACTAAAATAATAAAATAAATCTGTCAGAGGGTGTGAGCCTTCAATTTTGTGCCTCAGTGTTATTCTACAGAGGTTTGGGATGAGATCCCAGAATGAAACTCTCACTTCCATGTCATGAAACTATCTTGATTCTCTCACTGATACTTCTCCCAATAGCAGAAACACCTGTAGACACTAAAAATGATGTATGTTTTTCTAAACCCCAAACACCATTCTTATCCCATACCATTTTGGCTTTATTGTTATGAATCACACTTTAAATTAGACACATTAAAAGATGGACCCATGCCATATCTACAGAACCAGAATATCATCCATAACAGCATAGTAAAACGCTGAAAACCACTGAGAAAACCTTAGCAACCACAAAGCAATACCATGGCAACCACAATGTTAGAATACTTGTGCAGAACTTAACAGTTTTTATAAAATGTAAAACTCATGGCTCATACTAACATATTTATTCGCTTGATCTATTAATTGGCCTTAAATACACTGAACCGTTCAATCCTACTACTTTCTGCACTTAATTTGTGAGGAACGTCCTGTAATATGTGATAGGAATGTTTAGATAGGAATAAAGACCGAGATAAGGCAATATGCATGTCTTCAGGATGTTTGGACGCTGTTTTAAACAAATGGGAAGAGCTGAAAAATGTTAAAAACCCACCCAATGGAAAGGGTGAAAAGTGGATGTGTCTGTCATGGAAATCCATACACATCCTCATCCCACATGTTGGGTTTTCACATGGTGAGAAAATGACAAAAGCGACATGAGACATCAGCATCAACAGCCTTGACAATAGCGGATCCATATTGTAGATTTGCACAGCTATCTTTAAACAGCCTATATGTTGGCTTGGCATAAAACGGGACAGGCCAGGAGCACACAGATCGGATGAAGAACAGGAAAAGCTTGTGTCATCTGATTCCTTTCAAAGACATTGGCGAAAATTTAACAGGACACATCAGCAAGGTGCCAAAATACCTCACTGGGTACAGAGAATGTGTTCATAAGTGTGCTGAGTCCATCAGAACACAAGTATTGGAGCTATTGATTTTTGGGGATAAATCATCTGTCATGCCTGTCTGACCACATCAGCTTCAAAACAAAGTCTCAATCCAAAAACCTTTGTCAAAACGATCTGAATACTAGCTGTTTGAATGAATCACCTCTCTGGAAAACAAAGTGGTTTCCAATAACATCTGGTCATCAGATTTACATTATTTATCAATGTGTTTAAATACCGATACATATTAACATATGGGTTATAGAACACTTTCATAAAAACAACATCAAATTCACAGTAAGCTATTTTGCTGCACAAATTGCTTCTATTGTTTTGGCCCACTTTGGATAAAAGCGTCTGCTAAATTACTAAATGTAAATGTTATACTGAACATCAACAATGTGATAAACAAGTCCCAACCAAGCTTGTATACATTGGAGAAAAGTTTATTATTTTGTAAAGCCTTATATAATTTAAACGTTGAAAGGAGAAGTCTTTATGCTGCTGATTTTTATATAATACAACAAACAAGATCATAAAGTTCTGATCAAGGAAATTTGCCATAAGCAGCCACAACCTATACACTGAAAAATCAAATCAATACAATTAGTGCCAAAAAAATGACATCATCTGAGGGGTTTAGGGAAAAGGGAGTGGTGTTTTGTGAGATTTTATAATTAAGGACACATTCTGTGCGCTTTTATTTTAACATTTGTTATGTCCGCCCACAGCACTATACTGCTTTATGACAATTTTTTATAGTTTTGAATTGTAACATAATGACTGTTTGTGACACGAACTAAACATTTCAAAACAATTACTGCCTGAGCTAAAGTGTTACTGGACAGAAGACAAATGTAATTTAACATGCAGCTAGCTAATGACGGTAGACCCCTGGCCTGATCTGAGTCCTCATTTAACCTGCATGTGTATACATTGGACAGCTCTGTACAAATACATGCCAGGTCCTAAAAAAGCGAAGAGGACGTGGCAAATAACTTGAGTTTTTGCAGCACAAGGGCGTTATTCACTCCGAGACTGAAGCCCATTCTGTAAAACTCAGATGCTTTTTCTGCTAATAACTTACCACACAAATGTGATGTCATACAACAATGTCAGCTATTGTAATTAATCCGTCATCCTGCTCTGATCGAAAGACAATACAATACCATACGTACAAAATAACATGACTGCGATTCCAAAATTAAAGCATCCGGTTTTCATATCACAGCAAACTATTGAAATAAATACAAAAGAGGTTGAAACACTGAACAATAAAGAGAAGTGAATGAGTTTCCACTCTGGTCCAAGAGTTCCTGCTAACTGCTGGCCAGATGAAATAAGAGCAAAACAATCCCCATTATGCAGGAACAGCTGTGCTCCCCATCAGGGGAAGGAAACCGATTCTCTCCAGTATGTGCTCAGAATGTGTGACAATGCAGTGAAATCACATACACACTTTAGACCTTATGGTTTCACACTGGCAGTATATCAATGATTCTGAGAGCTCTGAAAAGGGTGGTAGAATAAATGGACAAAAACTAAAAAAGAGGAAACTTTGCTTTCTCTGTGCTTACTGGCTATAATAATAAACATTATGACAATTGTTAATTACTATTAAAAACAACAATTGACCTTATAAACAGGCAAAAAAGACAATTGTGTCATCCGTTTTATTAATTGGAATAATGTAGATGAGTCATGGCTTATTAATATGAGATATTGCATTAAATTCATCCGTTTGGTTAATAATGATGATGGTGATGTAATGGGTTGAGGTGAGGACATGCCTGTTTCGTTAAAGAGTGCCTTTTTGGGTGGGTGTGTACGTTATACTACAAGAAACGGCGACATGAACGGATGACAAGTTCAGCTCAAGTATGTTGCCTTAAGTTTTTTCAATTATGCGTTTAATATCCTACAATACGTCGTCTTGGTTTATTACCAATTTGGTTTCAAGCTCAATTTGGCCTTTAAAACGCAATGTTTGGTACAATACTGCCAGAAATATAAGAGAACCCATTCAACCGAATTAAAAGTCTCGCACGCAAACATAACAACGCAGCAACCGTAGTGTCTTATAAGCCTATATTAGGCCTATGTGCTGTATTGAAAATAAATATAATTTTACCTCTTACGTAGCTTATTTTACTCTCGTCCAAAAGGCTGCACGAGGATCCTCCCATTGTACAGTATCGATCGTCAGAGTGATCTCGAGCCGATAACTTTTCCCGTTTGTCCGATCCGTTTGTGAAGAGCTGCGACTATTTTGACTGTCAGATAATGACGAGCGCGCAAATAAGCTGACTCGCGCATCTCAAACTTCCTTAAACTGCAGCGCCACCCGCCTCTCCTCTCCGCAAATCCCAACATCCGAAGAGCGCGCTTTAGGTTATCTTTCACATCACTGTTTGTAAATGGACTTTCTCCACGAACTTTTTTTCATATTCGTATTTTATGAGAGCGTGATATTCCGTTTTTAATTTTGGTTTGCTTCCTTACCAAGGCTGCGTCATGTTTTGTAGTTTTCCTTTAACATGAGAAGATTTCTGCAGATTGATAAAGGGTGGTAGGATGAAAGGGTGATACTTTTGTATCAGAAATAAAACAAGCTTATGATATTCTGACCATTTTGGGAGAAATGACTCACACCCTCAGTCACCCTACACCAACCTGTGAACCTTTTCTCAAGAGTAAAAGCGAATGGTGAGCAAGACTGAACATTCCACCTAACTTATCATTTTTTGTAGCAAGAAAGAAAGAAAAACGGATTATATCAAAAGGACGACACGTGTGTGATGCCTAAAGTGTGATATTTTTGCGAGTAGAATTTTCCCTTAAACGTACTTCATTTCCCATGTGCCATTGCGCACACAGAATCCGCCATATTGAGCTCTCATAAACGCGCAGGCGAAGCGACAGTATCAACAACACTGAATTGTAAGTATGTAAACAGCTTCGTTTTATCATAAATATGTGATTTTCGGTGATTGAACTTGATCTTTTCACTTGGGTTAATGGTTTCATATGTGTTCGGCACGCCGACGTCGGTTTAAAACGTGATTTTACGTGGATCGTAAATGCACAATCTGTATTAGCAGAACAAGAGCTAACGTTAGCCATTAGCTTATTTGCTTTGCGTTTTCTTGACAGCGCAGGAGATAAAGCCTTCACACCCGAATCCTCTTACAGTCGCTCATCTTATTTTGAATTATTGAACAGGTGTGCATTGTGAAGGATGTGCATTGTCATTTAAAATACACTTTTTATGTGCGAGCAGGTGCGATGTTTATTCTGTAACAGAGTTAAAGTGCCTTCTGGAGCTAATTTTAGCCCGTTAGCTCTGCGGCTGTAGAGATAAACAGGTATGATTGCTGTTAGCGTGATAATCATAGGCAACCAAAGAGTACGAATTTAAAGACGCGTAAAGTAAACAACTGTATAATAATATATATGAGCTTAATCCTATGGTTCAACTCTCTGCTAAAATTGCAATACGTTTATTACTGACATCATAACAAACGCTCCCAGATGTCAATTGACATCACGTAAGGTGCTTCTAAAATGTAAATTGTAAGTTCTTTAATGTTTTCAGTGTTCTATAGCAATATTAACTTTAACATATATTTCACACGTATACATATGCTATTAGACGTTACATGCAATAATATACGAAAATTTGTTTTGATGTGTTTTTTAATATTGTTTTTATGTTCTTGGATGTTTTAATCGCAGAAGTGAAAGATACAAATACATAAGCATGACGCAGACAGTCCAAACGAATGGGATTCAACCCCTCAGCAAGACCTGGGAGCTCAGTCTCTATGAATTACAGAGAACACCACAGGTACGTGAAGTCACATGTGAAAACATCACTTGTATTGGTTGTGATGAGCAATAAGAAGTGAAGTAACTAATAGCTAGTAATCCAAAGTTAGCACATTTGTTTTTCTTTGTATGAGGAAGTTGGGTTTGAACTTTTGTCTTGGACAAAAATGGCAGCTTCTGTGTTATTCGGCTTTCTAGGAGGCCATCACGGATGGTCTGGAAATAGCCGTGTCCCCACGTAGCTTGCACAGCGAGCTCATGTGTCCCATCTGCCTGGATATGCTAAAGAACACCATGACCACCAAGGAGTGCCTGCACCGCTTTTGTGCTGACTGCATTATCACAGCTCTCAGATCAGGGTGGGTTCATGTCATCAGTGCTTATTAAGATTTGTTTACTTCTATTATTATTGTAAAAAATTTGCATCTGGTTTTATCAGGTCTGTGAATAGCTGAATATTGATTGCTTCTTTCAATTTGCATTGTCTGTGGTTTGCAGAAATAAGGAGTGTCCGACGTGCAGGAAGAAACTGGTGTCGAAGCGCTCGCTCCGTCCAGACCCTAACTTTGACGCCCTGATCAGTAAGATTTATCCCAGCAGAGACGAATACGAGGCCCATCAGGAGAGAGTGCTGGCCCGCATCAGCAAGCACAACAACCAGCAGGCGCTAAGCCACAGTATTGAAGAAGGCCTTAAGATCCAAGCCATGAACAGGTTAGATCTGTGGTATTTATTCATATAGATATGATATTTCTCGTATGATGTATTTGTGAGGTTTAGTTGTATTATTTGTCTCATTAATCATTTTGTGCTGTCACATTCTGAAATCATTTTTTGATCATTTTGATACTGAAATCTTTGCCTATATTTAATTTTATTGGCTGCACTCAAAGACAATTTTTGCCAATCTCTGTCTCTTGAGAGAAATTTCTGTTTTTGTATATTTTCTTTGCTCTTGTAACTATGTTGCCTCCATTTTACCACTCGGGATGCTTTAGACTTCAACGGGGAAAGAAGCACCAGATCGAAAATGGCAGCGGGGCGGAAGACAATGGGGACAGCTCACACTGTAGTAACGCATCAGTGCACAGTAACCAGGAGGCCGGACCCAGCATCAAACGAACCAAAACTTCAGACGACTCTGGTCTTGACATGGACAATGCCACAGAAAACGGAGGAGGAGACTTGGCGCTAGATGGGGCCAGTGAGATAGAGCTGGTTTTTCGTCCTCACCCAACACTCATGGAAAAAGAAGATGCGGCACTGACACGGTGGGTGATCTCGAATGATTTCCTTGCCATTTGTAGGTTCTTTGTCAGTTAGTTTTGTTGTTTAATCTGAATCTGATTTTATTACCAGGTACATCAAGACTTCGGGGAACGCAACAGTGGATCACCTCTCTAAATATCTGGCCGTCAGACTGGCTCTCGAGGAAATGCGCAAGTGCGAAGAGGCAAACCCTATTAATGTAGAGGCCGCCAGTGAAAAACAGTATACCATCTACATTCCCACAGCCAACAACCAGTTCACAGTAAGTTTGATACAGTTATAAAGGTAAATCAACAGTTTATCATCATGAATACTTCGTGGGATAAAGATATAGGGATTAAAATATATTTTTTACCATAATCCAAACATAGTTCAGTGTACCTGGATGATAAGTGTCTGCCAAAAGCATTTTTGTTAATAAAAGATAGGCAAATATCAAATCATAAAATGTTACAATTTAAAATAAGCAGTTCTATGTTGTCAGACACCTACATGCATCCCATACATCCTTGTTGGCAGTACCATGTGCATCGGACACACATTTCTTCAGTATGACAATGTCACTTTTCCCCTTGTAGGTCTTGAACGGTTCCTTCTCCTTGGAGCTGGTGAGCGAGAAGTACTGGAAAGTTAACAAGCCTATGGAGTTGTACTTCGCACCAACAAAAGAGCACAAATGAATACAGCAAGACACAAGGGCCTAGACAGGCCCAGTGCAGACTGATGGTTTATTCTCTCCTACGTTATATCCTCTCACTGTTCCTCCTTGTCTGGAGTTTAGTCTCTGGAGCCTTGACTCTTCAATAACTGTGGCTGCTCTGATTTGTTTATATTTGTCTTTTTGTATGAAAATGAGACAAGGGTTGATTAATGGGAATGGGTTGGGAAAGCCATGAGAGTCAAAACAGTGTGTGGATTTGTTTTTCCTCTCCTCATGTTTCTGTTGACACCATCATTGTCACATGTTCAGCCCTTTTGAGTCGGGACTTTGAGATTGCCTTTAACATGCTAAAACGTTAGTCTGCACATTGGATTCTGCAACCGAAACACCAATAGTTTGAGAAGTTAAATAGGGTTCATGAAGAACTGTCAGAAGGTGGCCTTTGTAGCCAGCCCTGGTGTCCTTAAAGGGATACTTCACCCAAGACGGATATTTCTGTTCATCATTTACTCACCTTCGAGTTGTTTTATATCTGTATAAATTTCTCTGTTCTGATAAATTCAGAATGATATTGGGAAGAATGCTTGACTACCATAGGAAAGTACCAAGGGAGTCAATGTGAGGCAAGATCTGTTTGGTTATAAGCAATTCTTCCAAATATTGTTCTCTGTGTTCATCAGAACAAAGAAATGTATACAATTTTGGAACCACCCAAGTAAATGAGGATAGAATTTACATTTTTGGGTGAAGGATACCTTTAAACATCAAACCCCACCAATGACATTTATGAAGCTTCATGAAATTTAAAGTGTGTATTTTGGACCAACACTATTGGATTTTTTCACTGTGTACCACTAGTGTGTGTACAGATAATGTGATGAATAGATATGACTATTGTCATGTCACTAGTCTGTACTACTGTGTTGGTCAAGTGAAATATGTCCGATGCTTTGGGGATTGTACAAACATCACTTTATAGTAACTACATGGAAAATGTATATTGACACGGTTGTTACAGCTATTACAGTACTTTTACAAAAGATATAAGCTGGCAGTTGTACATCAAGATGAACCCAGTTTTTGATAGTCACATTTCATAGAAGCTTCATATAAAACATGGATAATCTTTTTAGAGCATGAAGTACTTTTAGTTTGACATCCTTGGCATACATTTTGAGTTATTGTTGTTGTTGTTTGGGAAAATGTATACAGCATTCTTTGTTTGAAAAAAATAAAATAATGTATGCAATTGCTAGTGTCACAACTTGAGTCATGTCACAGCTTTTCAATCCTAAATAGAAACTGATCCCCAACAGATTGCGTTAGCGTCAGGGCATTCAACGTTATGGCATATGGGTTATTTTGCAATGATCTTGGGTTATTTAACAGAAGTTATTAAAAAGAAGTTAGCAGAAGTTGATGTCAGTCGTTCACAAATCACAAAATTGTTCCTTTGAAGTACTATAGGTCTTATATGAAGACCAGTAAAGCCAGTGCACTAGGTTACACATGTAATCTGTGAAGATTAGTGGCCAGTTTTCCAATTTAATCCTGTGTCCACAGATAGGATTGCCCTTTAAGGCTACATGCTTAAGAGGAACTGGAATGGCTGTTCTTATGGCTATACATCAGTGTTTCTTAAACATACTCCCACATTCACATTTTAGGAGTCTAGTCTAACACATTCAAATCAGGTGTTGTCTGTCTCTCTGGTGGGATTCAAAAGTGAACAAGTTTTTTTATTGGTCGTAGTCGGCACAATTTACAAAAATTAAATTTTGTGTTATACTAGGTTTGTATTGTAGTTTAGTTAGTATTATAACAATATACAACCAATTAAATTAATTTGATATCTTTAGTACTTTTTAACAGTTTTGAATTATACAGCAGGTTTACATGCATACACAGTAAAACATAAATCAGAGCCCAGCTTTTGTTGAAGGGTGTCTAAATATTTCAGTTTTCAGACTCTGTTTGGGATTCATTAATGTATCACTTGTGTCTTTTTAACAGGTGTTTGTGAAATTTACAAAAGTTTCAACACACAAATTTAGATGGAAAAAGTCAATAGAAAATTACAGTATAGAAAGAAAATATACAGAAAATGTAGAAAACACAGTATTATTGCAATTTTCTCTACATTGTATTTTGATGAAACTGATGATGTGAGCTCATAAACCCTTAGTATGTGTGTGTACTATCAATACTTACTGTAATATCATTGTTTATAGGATTGTAATAAGTTGTATAAACATGACAAATACATCATATTTAAATCTAAAATGACATGGACATAACCTAAAACCAACTGACCTATATATAAAATATATTAAGGCCCGCTTTAACAGACACGGCTTAGCTTAAACCATGATTATGTCTTAGTTGAATTGAGATATAAATGTTGCTTTTAAAAAAATCCTTAGAAAAATACACTACGGGTCTGTATCTTGAGACATAAAAATGGCCCTGATGTATTTTAAGATATCTCTGTTCAAGTTGCAGTATATTCAGTTAAGACAGGTCACAAATTAATTTTAGTCTGGGACTTGCCTTAAACCTTGTCTGTGAAACCGTGCCTCAATGCTAGACATTTTTTATGAAAAAAGTTCAAGTTCACACAGCTGCTCTTTAGACTTTTTTGTGAAAACGCGATGTGTTTGTCTTATATTTAATGAATAGTAGTAATATAAGGCAAAAACAGGCCACTGTATGTTAACAAAGTGTTAATTTCTGACTTTTGGTTTCATTTAGTTCTCAAACTAATGGTTATGGTCCACTCAGTGGTCTCCAAATAGCACCAGGGGGTACAGTTTTATGGTAATGTATGGCATATAAAATATACTATTGTATAACTGAATCCTAGCCTGATGGGATTCCATAACCTTTGTTATAGCAATTTCACACATTCCTTTTCTGTTCCCATCCACTAATGTCTATAAACTTCTCTCTCTCACGATTAAAGATCCAAAGTGACCTATTAACCTGACATCAGATTACTTACCAGTCAAATTTAGACAAGGCCTTTGTCAAATAGACAGCGCATGTGGATCATGACATGAACAGTCACACTGACTACACTCTTAAAAATAAAGGTGCTCAAAGGATTCTTCACAGCAATGCTATAGAAGAACCATTTGTGGTTTCACAAGAACTATTCACTCAAAGGATATTTAAAGAACTATCTCTTTCTCACCTTTTTATAATCTGAACAACCTTTTTTTCGCCCACAAAGAACCTTTTGTGAAACAAAAAGGTTCTTTGGGTGTTCAGGGCTCTTTATGAAACCATTTAAACAGAAAAAGGTTTTCCTATGGCATCGTGAAGCACCCTTGTTTTAGAGTGTACACGTGTTGGATCTTATACGTTAAGTTATTCATAGTTTGATATGTATTCATAAAAGATTTTACAGTCTCATTGACCCTGACTACATTCTCAGAAATGTGTTTTTATTAGCACACACAGGGTGAGACTGTCTCTGTGTGGTCAGGTCATGGCAGAAGCCCCGCTGCCTTAAATGGATCAAAAGCCATATCCTCCAACATCAAAGATGAGCCATGCATTATTAAAAGCAAACAGCTCACTCATTAAACCTCAAGACATTTAAACCAAGCTGAAAAACAACATTGTTTTCATCTGATATTGTGTCAGTGAGTCGTCCCTGCATCCAATGGGTTTTCATGTCCTGCTATCTTCAAGTATTAACATGTACCTTAACTGTTTTGTTTTCTTCATGCTAATGTTATTGTAAATTGTACAGCACATGGAGACACTTTCATCATGTTCACACCACACCACAAGTACTTTTTGTTGTTGTTGAACACAGTGTCATTATTTACTGAATGGAACTTCTTCAGCCATTGAGATTTAAGCACAAAATGTGGTGTTGTGACTGGTTCCCATTACGTGAATACTTTCTTCCTTCATTTTGGAAACGATAGAGATTCTACCGCCAAATCTGAGAGCATGGGCATTGTGCCACTTATTTGGGCATTTGGAACAATTGTTGGTGTTCTGTTCCTGCTGCTTTTTACACAAGCGCGTCCAAGATCTGGATTCAACAAAGTGACACAGTGTTCACTACACATAAAAAGCATGCCTCGAGCCTCCTTGAGCAGATCATGTGGCAAACGTACACAGTTGCACATTTATTCAGAAATGTAACTACATCTGTGCTCCTCTGCTCGTGTCACTGTTTCAATGTGAAATATAATGAGTAAGGAGGAAACGTGGCATATTTTCTATATACACATATTTGCATAGCTATTCATAAGAGATTGATTCCAATGGGATTTTCCAATTTTGATGTGCTTTAGTTTTGTTGTAAACACACTTGCCTGGCCTGTTCTGTTCTGCTTTGTTTTTCAAAGAATTATGTTTTAGCTCTCTCTCTAATGAACATGTACTTCCAATTAAATATACAAATCCTCATATATAACTATTTGTGAATGTCCTTAAAATATTTTTTTTAATGATCTCAATTCTGGATATTGATATGGCCATAGGTTAGAACACATTTTCCTCAAAACGTGTACAGTGCTTTTACTGTCATGAGTCCCAGATGGGCCATACCAGCCACAGTCCAACACTGTCACAGGACATGGATTGTTAATGGCTTTATCCACCTAGACCCATTTGAAATGTGATGGGATCATTAAAAACATCTAAAGACAATATTCAGGAAGCACCCTTATGGTACTACACATTCAAATAAATCCTGCTGGGGATATTTTCTGCCTGCTCCTCCTATTCTGTGCCAGGCATCCGTTTACTCACTGTTACTCCTTTTCAGTTGAAGAGTGGGTTAAAGAATCTCTCTAGTTTGCTTTAATATCTGGCTTTTGTGAATGATGACAACAGAAAGCTTTGTCCTCAAACAGACATTTCCAGCCCAGCCATGTTCCAGCATGAATCAGTCGAATACTGTATACTGTAAATTGGCTAAGCAAAAACCTTCTGGAATCCATAACAGCTTGTCTGTCAGAATCTATTCTAAAGGATTAAACCAGACGAATGAATTCATGCAGAAAGACACTGGGACTGTTTGCACACTTGTTGTGGTCCTTGAAGGCACGGGCAAAAATATTGCATTCTTGATGTTTGATAGTGTTACTGTTATCTGATGAAAGAAAAGTGTGATTTGTTATGAAAAGCGCATTGTAACAACCTATTTAAGCTTGAAGAGCAGGAGAAAGATGCCTGAGACTGTTAAAGAGAGTCTTGTAGTGGTACACCCTCATCATTTCCTGTTTACCAAACCTAGTGCCTGTCACCAGGACTTATATTCTTGCTAGCCTCTACCCTAGCAAAGATCGTGTCGAAGAAGAACAACAATCTCAGACTGAAAATAGCAATATCATTATCTAAAAACAAACATTGAAGATATATAAGGGTTTTTACAAGTGGGTTCCTAGGCGCAGCCATTCTTATGCAAGACACTTCAAAATCTATATGGTTCTTACATAATCTCTTCAGACAAAACAACTTTTTAGACAGTTACACAGATTTTAAAGCTTTTATATATAGATTGATTCAACAACATTTCTAACTACATATTTGTTACAGCAATGCAATATTTTCATATCACCATATTCATGTTGGCTCACAAATAATAGCACATCTATAGATGTTGTGAAAATCTGGATAAATCCAAAGCCAACATCTTTTACACATCAGTGGAGTACGAAGTCATTATATTGGATTAGGTGACCTGTCTCTAACACCTGCTGTAAAGTGCAGTCGAGTGCCAGTTGTCTCAATCCAGAACGACGCAGACTCACTGGCCCATTTACCCACAGTGGCCTGCCATGATGTGACCTAACCACAGAGACTAGATATTAAAGTAACAGTTTAGCCAACTCCCACACTAGTTCCATCTGGGGAAAGTAGGCAAAGGGGAAACATTTGGGGGTGGTTTCCCGGACAGGGCTTAAGCCTACTCCCAGACTAATTAAAATGTTTGATGTGCATCAAAAGCAATTTGCACTGACATGTTTTAAAATATAGAAGTGCATTTGTTTTGTCTCAAGAAACACACTTAAGTTTTATTGAAAAGTATAAAGGCTTAGTCCTGGTTTAAACTAATCCCTGTCCTGGACAGCCCTTCGAAATTTACATTTAGCAGACACTTTTGTCCAAAGCAGTTTACACATCTGTGTTTAATACTAACTTAATGCAGGATGATCTCCACATCACTGTACAGAGACCAGTCAAGATCAACACAAAAGGTTGAAATGCTTTATTCATTATTACATCATTTTTGTACCAAAAGTACAATCACAATTTGAGTTGAGGTCTAACAAAGCTTTAAATACATAACTGAATGAGAAATGTTTTTAATTGGTGTTAAAATTATCATTATCATTGGCTTTGCTAGCAAGCATCTAGGTAAAACCAATCCTGTTGCATTCAGACAACACGTGTGCTTCTCTGTTTTACATATTGGACACTTACATACAAAAAAGTATACAAAGATACCATTCTGCCAAAGAAACAGCTCACTATTTAAAATGATATGGTGTTAAGTTGTATTCTGTATTTAAGTATTTTGTAGACTTATTTTATATACATGTCCATGAGCAAGGCAGCCAAACAAGGCCAAATTACTCCCAGTGGACTAAGATTTGCATCTGTAAGCTGTGAACCATAGTATTCAGTTGCTACAATTTGAAAAACCTGAAAATATTAACAAATAAAAAAAGTATTTACACAGCCACTCAATGACAGCATTTGTCAACAGTTATCATCTCTCCCAGTCACTCCCACCCAGCCTCAGCACCTAAACAAGAGCACCCCAGTAAAATGATGTTACAAAGCACATCAGCTGAAGGAAAAGTTTCCCAAACAACCATTCAGTTCTTAGTTAATGCCTCAATAAAAGGGCTCCACTCATTGACTTCAGGGTCATACACCTCCATTGTGTTGAGAAACTCATTGCCATCAAAGCCTCCAACAGCACAGAGCATGCCGTTTAGCACTGCCACCCCTGCGTTGCTTCGTGCCGATGTCATGCTTCCTAACATCCTCCACTCGTTCTTGGTTGAATCATAGACTTCCACACAGCGTAGAGCGTGAGAGCCGTCAAATCCACCAACCACAAAGAGTTTCCCTGTAAATGGTTGAAAATAACTTAATGACTTTAGCTGGTAAAAAAAAAAAAAAAGACCCTTACAGGACACCTACAAAATCGTTTTACCTTCGTGCACAACGACACCAGCTCCACGGCGGGCCACATTCATGGTAGCCACTAGGGTCCAGGTGTTGTTATTGGGGTTATATCGTTCAACTGAATTTAAGCAGTTCCAGGACTCTGCACCACCAATGACATAAACAAATCCATCCAATTCACACACTGCTGCTTGGTGCCTCCCTGAACACAGAATCACAAAACATTCAGCAAGAGAGAAATCTCACAATATAAACTGATTTTCCAACAAAAAGATAGAATAGACATACTGATGTTGAGTGGAGCGCAGCTGGTCCAAGTTTTTAACACTGGATCAAAAGAGTCACAATTCTTCAATCCTTTTTGACCACAGGCATCAGATCCACCCACAACAAAAAGCTTGTTTTGCAAGGAACACACACCTGACAGGAAACAGGAAAAAGAGATTATCCAGCCCGTCAAGAACCATAACCAGCAACTGCCATGAGCATGTCATAAAATACACTTTCACTAATGCCTTGTAAAGACAGGAGAGAAAACACAAGCACTGTTTTTACAGGATACCAAAGATCAAGTCTGGTGAACTCTCATTAGTGAAGACAGAGAACCAAGACTTCCTAAAGCAGGAAGTGATGCATACCTGCATTGCAACGATTGATGCGGAGCTCTGGAACTTGCCTCCACTCGTCAGCTATAGGGTTATACGTCTCTCCACAGCTCAGCTCATCTGAATGACCGTTGGATCCACCCATCACATACAGCTGACCCTGAGAGGAAACCACTGAATTAGCTCTAATAGCAAAGACTCGTATCTAGTTTGGCATTGGAAACTGAGCAATCTCTACCATTAGCACAGCCATCTGGAAGCGAGCTCGTGGAGTGCGCATGGGTGCGATGAAAGTCCAGCAGTCCTTTTTTGTATCGTAGCACTCCACAGTCCTCAAGCATTCTTCTCTGTTGTAGCCACCTGGACAGGTATGAAACAGATTTAAAACTAAATATGTTAATCTGATAAAGAATAAAACTGATAATCTTGAAAAAAATCAAGAATGTCTATCTAAGGGGTTTCGTGTTCATTTTCCCCATTGCGTACATGCGTACCCGCAGCAATAAGTTTGCAATCTAGTTCAGCAGTTCCCAGTCCTGAGCGAGCATAATGCATGGGCTTCAGCATTTTCTCCTGCAGCTCATCTGGCTGAGCTTCGACACTCAGGCTCTTCTGCATGCAGGGTGTAGAAGACGGGGAACTCTGGGGACTGCTGCGGGCATTAAGTGAGATAACACACAGGATGCCTCTCAAAACAGCCAGACACAGGTACGTGTTGTCTGGGGGAAAGGACAGGAGATTCAGACCCTTGAGATTCAGTTCAATCACATGCAAAATAAAGAATCAGATTGTAAGATGCCTAAAGGATAAAGGATGGACTTACTGGTGGTCTTCTGAGGCAATGTACTTCCATTCATATCTGCTGAATTGGCTGTTGGATGTGGGAGAAAGGCTGCCAGGGGCGCCTGAGCTCATCTCATCTCTCTCACGAGGGGGTTTCTTCTGCAAAACCAAATCAGGCAGCTACAAACCACTGCCCCATATTTCACCCAAACCTATACTAAACATGCATGCAGACACGAGGTCAAAGTCTAATTCAATTCCACCTATGGCCAATAACATCTGCCACTATTCAAGGGGTCTTCGACAGTGCACACAGCTAAGAAAGCTGGTGGTTTATAGACACCTGGTAGCGCAAATCACCTATTTCTATTCTATATCAGAGAATGCAGCCAATCCTGTACCTGCACAAAGTGGATGTGGTCATCCTCATAGATGCAGACCTCTGTCTGCCCCTCAAGCAGGCTCCCGTCATGCAATTTGTGATCTGCTGAGTAGTACAGCGTTTGCACCTGCAACAACAAAACACCAACAAGGCCGTGTGGGTGTTTCCATAAGAACAAAAGCAGTATTGTGCCTTGTTCCTTGAAGAAGTGCAGTCAGCTGCTATAAGGGAGGTCCTTGGCAATTTTGTGCTGTTTGGACATTGAGAAGACAACGACTGTATGTGACTATAGCCATCTATGATGAAAACTGCTGAGAAGATATCATTCCTATTGTGAATGACTTTGCATCAAAGATCCATCTAAAAAAATTCAGATTTGGAAAGAGAGCTCCAACGCTCACAGGAACACAGATGGAACCGGATGGCTTTTGGCTGGTTAATCCATTGATGGTTGGCATCTTGGATTGTTCTTCAGTGCTTGACAAATCTGCTGTTGCTGTGTATTACTAAACCTAAAGGAGAGATGGGGAGATCAAGGGGGAGGAGTGGCTTTTAGAATCAATGTCATAATACCTAAAAATGCCCTGCTGGAAAGAAAATCGTAAATTACTGAAGACAAGGGTAGAAAGAGAAGAGGGAAAGCAATGAACAGCTTGTGCGGCTCACCTGGGAAACGTTCAAGTTTTTCAGTATTTTGAGAAGCACGTACTGCTAAATTTACAAAGAGCAAAAACTTGGGAGCAGAGGAAGGGGTGAACTCAGTTGTCATCTTTAAAAAGACATTCAGGAGACATGAGCAAGGTGAAAAAAGGGGGTATGAAAAAAAAAAGTGCAATACTGACCTCGCCCATCAGTTTCTCAAGAGGTTCTCCAGTCTTCCACAAGCTGCGCTGCACCCAGCTAATCACCTTAGAGTACAGTTTGCCATTACCCGGCAGGTTCAGGTTCTCCTCTAGGATAACCTCCAGCTACCAAAACACAGACCATGAATATGGAGATTCAGATAGCAATTTATTCACAGACTTTCAAAGTCTATACAGGTGATAATAAAAACTCTGCATTAGACTGACCTTTAGACGAGGAAGTTTAAGGAAGTCATCCTGTTCTGAGATCTCCTGAAGATTATCCTGTATATAGCCATCAATCTTACCCAAAAGCCGACTATCAGCCATGGAACTTGTGAAGTTGCGGAAGGAAATTGCACTTTGGCCGTCGATTTTTGATAAAAGGTAGTCTCCACAAACCTAAACGGCAAAGGTGCATTCCATAGATCAGTACGGTATTTTATTGTATACGTGACCGTTCAGAGTATGCGCCTGTTCAAACCTGTTTGACTCGCTCCAATTTAAGCTTTTTTGCCGCAGAATACACATCTCTGACCAGATCTTTATCTGCCTTCAGCCTGTACACAAGACAATGTATGTATATGACATTTCTATCTATGAGTGTGTAACAAAAGGTTAATATGCAGATACACTTACTGTGCTGTGTAGGCATAGCTGAGCAAGATCTCGACAGCGTTTGGATTTAGGTCATCGAATTTGACCAGTGACACCCCACCCTGAAACTCAGAGTCACTGTTGAAGATCTCGAAAAGATAAGGACTGCAGCAGGCCAGCACAGCCTTATGGGCCATCAGCTCATGTCCACAGACCTGCAGAGACCATCAGTATTAAGAGTGTTCTTTTTAAGTGGATACGAAATGCATTAGACAAAAAAAGCACTGATCTTACCTGCAGTCTGACATCACAAAACTGGCCACTCTTACGTAAAGCGTTCATCTTGGCCACAGTAGAATTGATGAAGCTCTCATCTTCAAATATTAAACTTGCGTTTTGAAGCATTTTGATGGATCTATTAGAAAAGATAGTAAAAAGCAACGAGGCAAATTTAGCAAAACTGAACCTACATGTACATTTTTGCTTCCAGAAATATGTGAGCAGGAACGATTGTGTGAGGGGGAAATTTGCATTATGGATTTGTAATCGTAAGTGTTTCATTGGTCGCAAACAAAAACTTAAGCAAACAAGCAATTGATGTTGAACTTGATGGGCGAATTCTGCAGAATCTTTCTGTAAAAACCCAAGGCACAAATTCAGTACAAGACTGAAAAAAAAAAACACACCTACCTAGAAGAACAATCTTGTATATGGCACTTTGATTTTTGTTAGTATAGAATTCCACACGGGTGTTTTCATAGAAGAGGCAAAACACCTCAAACTTCCTTAGTAGTTGTGCTTGATGTAACTCAGCGGGTTACAGAATACAGGTTTTTCCAGCTTGATTATGCATCAAGACCTAAAAAGAAAATAAGAGCAACACTTTAAATAAAACAAGAAATCTAAAGCCTTCAACTGTTATGTATAACGTTGTTGAATGCTAAATTGATGCATGTTATTGTAGAATATATACATAAATCTTATATATATAATCTACAAAAAACACACACACACACACACAATTAAAAAAACTTTTAGTTCCACAGCAAAAAAAGAAACACCACAAAAAGATCTGGACGGATACAATGCATTATTTTTGTAACAGTTTCCGGGTTTCGTGTTTATTAAAGCCTCGGGGCGGTTCACGCGACGCTTTCCAGATTGAACCAGTGTCTCACTGAAACAGGACGTCGTTGTATTCACAACATCTACAGCAATGCAAGTAAACACACAACAATCACAGGACTGAAATATAAGGTCACACGACATGCACAACAAAAAGGAAATGTATGGCCTGAGAGAAACTAAGCTATTAACGGTCTAAAATCTAACACACAAGCATCACATTCTATCAAAGTAACGTTAATGATGTCCATGTTGAATGACTCAACTAATCGAAGTAAACTAGACTTAAAATAAAGTAAATCAAGTTATTAGGTAAATGTCAAGCTGATTCAGAAACAAAGTGAAAGCAAAAGTTGAGTTAACGTTACACAAGTTAAACGCATGACCACACCGACTAAGCCATCCACCCAGAAGGAGGAAATATCGGCAAATCTAAACAACACAACGTTAGTTCTTAAACCATAATCTAAATCCCAGCATGAGGACAAACGCGATGTCATGTTAATAACATTACGTACATCATGAGCTCCCGCTACAACTTGCTTTTAAATCTAATTTAAAATGTCAAGTCTTACCAGGTTCCTTTGTCTGTTTCTAGACATTGTTTCTCTGAGTGTAAAGAAAAATAACGATTAGTTACGGCTAAACAGCACTAGAACACCACAGGCAATGTTAACGCGATTTACTGAATGATCCTAAAAAGAGCGCGCTTAACAATGCTGCGTAACCGATGACGACAACAGCAGGGTGGGCGGTGACATGTAGCTTACTAGCTTGTGTGTTATTAGCAAAAACAAAAATATTGCTGCAACTTTATTCATTTACTTTGTTGTTAAAAACAGCTTGTTTATAAAAACATGTAATGTTTAATCATGGTCGTGTGTGCAGTGTACTTTTATTCATTTTAATCCCACCACGTTCTCGTCCCCCTAGCAACCAGAACCCAGTAATTCATTCATGTTGCACAAATGAGTCCTGACATTGTCCATATAAATATTTCAGGTGTGACATTTTTGGCTATGGAGTGGTTAACTGTTACGTGAAAAAATGAGTCTTGTTTAGAAACAACCGTGATGCTGATACAACGAAACGTCAACATGCTCCATTTGACTAAAAAACACTTGTAATACATATTCAAAGTATAATGTATTAAAATTATATAATATAAAAACGCAGAAATGTCTCTCCTGTCACTTTTCCCTTTATCTCTAAGTCAAGTAGGTTTTGGGCTATTTAATAAAAATGCTAAATTTTACTTTAGGCCTAGCTATTTAAACTTCAAACTGGTGGCAGATTATGCAGTTCAACAAACAGAAAATGTTAGATCAAGAAGACAGTTATAATTCTCTGAATGTGAAACTAAAGGTCAGGTTTCTGTGATGCTGTTTTACGTTGTGTTCTGTTTCCTCTATGGAGGTCTGGATTATGTAATTCTCCAACAGCTCAATTTAAGCATTTCCACATCATCCTGCCGTCTTCATGGTTTCCAGACACTTATGGCTTGAAAGTTTAAGATAGAAACACACTAACTCATCAAATCTGAAGACTGGCACAGACTTTCTGCAACAAAATCTGAGCAAAAGTCTTGTAGTGTATTTTAGCCTTTAGGAAAAGAAGCATGAAAATGCAGACAGTCCTCATTTTTGCCTCTATCTGTGATCTCTCAATGCAACATGTTGTTCAGATGCTTATAAGGTACTCTGCTAGGACATTCTTAAAAAAATGATAAGCTATATTCTTTCAGATTGTTGTGGGTCATTTCTACCTTTTACCAATGATTTTATGTCTCTCTTATTATAATATACATCAAGAGTAAAATATAGTTCCACTTCATGTATGGAACAGGGATGCAAGGGTATAAATGCTTTGGCCATAAGACATAGATGTTTCAAATAATTGTGTGCGAGAATTGTTGTCCACTTATGTCTCCATAGTGATTGTCATTATCCATATTGAATTACTTGGTACTGTTCAGGACAAGGCACCATGTACTTGTCAGACTATTGCAGTGTATGTTGACATTTCAAATAGTCTTTTGTTAAGTGTTAGAGGTAATAATATGTACAAAACAAACGGTGTGATTCCACTTTAAAACAGTAAATATCTTGTCTAGAAACATACAAAGCTGGTTTCCTTTTATAAGGCAGGCACACTTTTAGTTTTGATCATTTAGATGTTAGGGGAAACTACAGCAAATATATCTGTATTCAGTTAAGGCTGTAAATCTAATTCATAATGATTCACCCAGACTGATTTGTACTTGTAAATAAGACTGACTGCCCATTTTTTTTTTTTGTATGAAATCGTTGAAAAATAAACTGTTTAATGATTATTCTTATCTGTATTATAGACCTTTACTGCTTCAGATTTATTATCTGAAATAAGGTCAGGGACTGACTCACATAAACAATAAAAAACAGGCAATATTTAACAACTATTCATGTTTCTAAAGAACATTAAAGAGTTCAAGAGTTTACTGACAATATATTAAAACTCCATGAGATATTTCTACGCAGACAAGGGGAAACAAATGAAGGTTACATACAGTAAAAACATTAGTAAAAAGGAAACAGCAACACCATGTGGTCTCTTTGGAAAGCTCTAAGTGATGATAAACAACAAGATTACAATGCATTGCTTGACATTATTGTAGTGTAATGCCTGAAGACTTTCATTTGATTATTTTCGACCCAAAGAGTGTAAATGTATGTTTTTTTATAAACTAATATTTGTATATTGATTCTATCATTTTAAATAAATGAAACCTGTAATGAAAATTTCAGTGCAGCGAAATCTATCCTCAGGCAAAGTAGGCCTATATACAGACTATTCACGATTAATTTAACCCAATGGTTGGGTTTGTCCATTTTTCTCGCCAAAATGGGCTGAAAGAACCCAGTATTTATTATTTTTAAACAAAACAGAAACTGTGAAAGACATTTAATTTATTTCTCAAATGAACCATACAATATAAAACAAACATTATATAAGGCAGTTGGTAAACTAGTTCATAATTTGCACTTAATCAACTGATTGATAGGTGTGATGCAAACTCAAACAATACAAAAAATGAACAAGAAGACATTTCCTTGGTTTGCTTATGTATGGCTTCAAACATGGCAAAAAACAAGTAAACCACAGTGGAAGCACATTCCGCACTCATGTTTACCCGCAGGTTAAAGCCTGATCTGCTTTCTGCTGTATGTTTGGTGGGAAGTGCACAAACTTGTGCGTCGCATAAGATGGTTATATCATCAGCACCTGATACAATATCTGAGGTCTACATGTTGAGAAAAATGTTGATAATGTCCTATGTTCAAAAATGATCAACTTTCAGAGGACAAAATGTAATACTCAAAAGTTTTATAAAAAAAATCATTGTTTGTTTGTTTTCTAAACCGTACAAAAGCACATCAGTATTAAACCACAGTTGTGACAATAAAAGGCTTGTGGCAACTTAATAAGATCTATTTGTCTTTTTTATAATATGTAATCCTATGTAATTAAACAATACAGATTTTTCATAACAGTAGCAAGAAATACTAAAGGGAATGCGGAGGGAAAAAATCACCCTGCTGTCAATCAACCTCTTGTCTAACAGCATGTAATGGATCTAATTTGGAAAGAAATCATGGGAATGAATACAGCATGTGCGATCAAATGAAACAAACAGTTGAATACTGATGGCATGTTCCAGAGAGCAACTCCTATTATGTTTTTGAAAATTGAGCTGATGAGGTGAAGGAGGAAAAAATTAACAATACACTCCAAAGTACCTTACCCGGAAATGCCATTGTAATACCATAACTCTGTAATGATGTGGTCATGCTATTACATTGCATTGTTTGATCTGGTCAGCTGAGACATGAAATTGCGACAAGCATGAGTGGTGAACAAATCCAAAAGTCTGTGCTTAATATCTGCTGAGGTCAACAAAAACATTCTCATACCCAATCTATTAATGTATAGATCATAGGTGCTTATGTTATCAATGAAATAAATCCAAATGAGAGTATGATGTTTGATCGTTTAAAAAGGCGGTTGACTGAACGCCCTACACAGTATGGCAGTATGGGCAGAAACCAAACCACAAGGGGTTGTGCCAGCCAGTCCCTTTGTTGACCCTGCCATGGTGTTGGGATGGTTAAGTCTACAAGGTTTTCCTGGCTGTGAGGACTCTGACTATAGAGCCAACCCCACCTGCCGAGAGAGCCTAGAACAAGAGAATAAAAGCCACTGATATATGTATAGGAGCAGAAATATAAGGATCACTTATCACTGCCATCGTTTTAAGACGCCTATGTTAAAGAAATACCAATAATATCTTTACCTTTTCATGCCACTGAAGCAGAATACCGCTACTGTTGTCCGAGGGTCTTTCAAATCCCTTGTAGATGTACTTCATGAGGAGATCCACTCCGTTCTTATCCAGAGACTGAACTGCCTTTTCCATATCGCTTGCCTTGAAAGAGCTAAGGACTTTCAACACGAGGCCTTCCACCCGGTCCTGCAGACACAAAAACAAATAATCTTTAAAATAAATAACTACACACCGGGTCAATATTAACAGCTTACAAAGCAAGCGTAAACCAGAGCACTAATGCAATGAATTGGATATCTATAGAAAAGAAACCACAAAATGAACTGACAGCTGTAACTCACCTTTACATTCTGATTCTTGGTATTGATGGGTGGATTCTTCAGTACTGCCTGCAAAGCCCCCATCAGGTTACCTGTACAACGCACTAAGGAAAGCATCTAACAACTGCTGTGTTTTACATTTTTCACTTAAATTATGAATGTGCATTAGGTCCATAAAGCAATTTTTGTAACTTA